>NC_059329.1:84546654-84908320 GCF_018350155.1 Leopardus geoffroyi
GTACTTTTCAGATCCAAAATCTGTGATTCTACCCACCAAGTAATGGCCATGGTTTCCAATGAACCTTCTTTCAGGCACAATTATGGACCCCAGATATATTCACATCCTGATTCCCAGAACTTGTGAGAGAGCTTTTGTTCATGTAATTCCATTACAGATCTTGAGATGGGGAGATTATCATGCTTTATTCAGATGGGCCCAGTGCAGTCACAAGGATCCTTACAAGAGAGAGACCAAGGGTCAGAGTCAGAGAAGGGAATGTGACGCGGAGGTTGGAATGATGTGATTGTTAGCTTTGGAGATGCAAGAGGATCAGGAGGCTAGGATTCGGGCAGGCCCTAAAGGCTGAAAAAGGCTCTGCTAGAGCCTCCAGAAGGAATGCAACTCTACTGATAGCTTGCTGTCTGATCAAGGACCTTTGATCTCCATAACTATAGAATAATACCTGTGTGCTGTTTCAAGCCACTTGATTTGTGGTAATGTTTTAAAGCAGCAATTGGAAACTAACACAGACCTGAATATGTTTCAGTATGATTGTATCAGATATGCCACAAAAATATGAAAAGACATTGTTCTCTTGCTTACGTGCGTCAATTGGATATATTCAAAGGTGAAAATTTTGTGTTGCTAATGATTATGGGGAATGGTATAGAAATGCTTTATGTAATCCTACATAATCATAAGACATTCATGTAAAAGCAAAGTGAAGTAATGAGAATAATAATTATGATAATAAATAAGCATTGAGCATTTATTATACACTAGGTACCGCTTTCATCACTTTGCATGTGTTAACTTTGTTGTGGCATGCTCTGATGTCACTGATTATACATCACTGCATTCTTGTCTGCTCCATAAAGCAACATTTGATACCTGCAGGTGGGGAACCATAGAGTAGGAAGGCAAGGTAAGATTAGTTAGTACTAGGTAATAGTCTTCAGAAAGAAGAACTAAGGGTCATTTTTCTTATTTAATTCAGAGAATACTCATGTTATAATAATGAAATATGAGTCAGCCCTCTCAGACAAGTCAGACACTAGTTTACAATGTACCAGAAAACCTCTCTTCCATTTGAGACTAAATACTTTGTTCAAAATCCATCCCTGGAAGCCAAGAGCAGAAACTTAAAAATTAATGCTTAATTGAGCTGCTTACCTAGAAATTCCCATAAGAAGAGTCATATTATTATTACCTAACTGGGGCCCATTATATTATGTGTATGTGTATGTGTATGTGTATGTGTATGTGTATGTGTGTGTGTGAGGGAGAGAGAGAGAGAGAGAGAGAGAGAGAGAGAGAGAATGAGAGAGAGAGAACACAGCAATGGGTTAGGTGCTTTCACATTTAATTCAATTACCTGGAAAGGCAAAAGGCCAGAAGTCAAATTTCACTGTTGTAAGGGATACATGTTAAGAAACAACCACAGCCATATCTCTATAAACAACATAATAATCAGCTGATGAAATAACAAGTTAGTGGTACATGAAGAAATCATGACAATTAACAAAGATAGACATCCGAATTATACACCCCAATATCCAATTTTACAATCATATGCAGAGAAAATATGTCATCATTTGTGAAAATATCACTGCTTTCACCTGATCGTAATCAATTTCTACCAGTATCTCTCTAAATATGGGATATAAAATGCTTCTTTCCAATAGGAAACGCTATTTCAAAAATAAGTTACAAAATAAAATTGACACTATTAAAAGAATATGAAAACTACAGTTCTAAATACATATTTGCAAGAGTTTAAAATAAAAATAACCATAAGGTTAAAATTGTGTGTTTTCTTCAAACTAAGTCTTACCAAAGCAACAGAATGGGTTTAGCAACAAAATTACATTTCTTCCCCCATAAGTTTTCCAGAAAGCTCTGGTATGAAAGAAATGCCAAGTCAACAAAGAATTTAAAATTCCCATGACACTGGGTAATGCCACTTGATACTCACTAAGAGTTTTTTGAATGATAAATTAACAAGTTAATACCAAAGACTTTGACCTGAATATACACTGAAGTCAAGAGTATGCCTCATCTATGTTATTGACACAGCACAGGTTTCTGCATATAAAATAGGTTCACTAAATATTGGTTGAAGACAGAATTAATGAACAATTACACCATATGCCATCCATGGCATTTAAAAATTTTAAAATCAGTGACATCAAATTATAACTATATTTCAAGATCCTTAACTATCCACTAGCCAAGTCTGATGTATTCTCTCCCCGCTGGAGTGGTTGTAAATAAAATAATAAATGGCAATTTTTATTAATGCTCAATGACAACCCATCCCAGGGTATCAATACCTCTTCTCTCTACTTCTCCCATTTCTCCATTCACCCATCCACTTAGCCAACTGGTTCACAAGGGTCCCAGTCTGCATTTGAAAGCACAATAGAACTGCCTAATTGTTATATCATGACAACTAAACTAAAGAATGCTGTGATTAGTTTAATGTGAGATGGAATGTGATAGAATCCCAGGAGCCTCACAGTCAGTTCAGCCAAAGCAACTGTGGAGTAAGAGGAAGAAAATGTTTCTGGGGTAGAAGAGGAAGATACCTCCAGGAGCTTAGTTAGTGTAGAGATATACATATGTGTGTTTGTATATACCTGAATATACACAAACACACATATGTTTGTATTTTTATGTACATAATCTTTATACTGATGAAGTGGTCAAGTATTTTGACAAAACATTTTGAGGACAGCATTTGGCTAAAATTCTTTTAGGAAAGCAAATGGAACAATGCTACGAAGATCTCAAGGCAGCTTCTAAAACAGAAATCCCACTGGGACTGGTTCTAGGAGCTTTGCCAGGGTATAGGATAGAGAATTTGCTCCAGCAATATCATTGAGATTTCTGTGTTAGGAAAGCAAAATTTCATAGGCAAGATGGTCAAAGTAGAGCCAAAAGAATTTCTTTCGTGGTAGTCAGTCCTTCCCTGGAGAATCTTTGTGGCTAGAGGGAAAAAGGAGAAAAAGAGAAAAATGTAAATGCAGATGGAAAATAGAGGAAGAAAACCTCAAAGGAGAGGACAAATGAAGAAGGCCCCAGAGAACTTAAAAATGTGAATGCACTTAGACATTAATATTAGATTTAAGAGGATAAGTCTGGAGATTTAAAAGAAGAGATGTTAAAAGAAAGATTTAAAAGAATAGGCCTCCTAGACTCACATTGCTCTTAACTTAAGTAACTATACTAAGTTTGACAGAGATAAAAATGGTCTTTTTCCTCAGAATACATTTGCCTCAGAAGAGAGACTGCAGCTCCCCTGGTGAATGCAACTTCTGGTTGAAATGATTGTCACAAGAAGAAAGAAAAAGGAAGGAAGGAAGGAAGGAAGGAAGGAAGGAAGGAAGGAAGAAAGAAAGAAAGAAAGAAAGAAAGAAAGAAAGAAAGAAAGAAAGAAAGAAAGAAAGAAACAGAGGCAGGGAGGGAGGGGAAGGAGGGAGGGAGGGAGGAAGGAAGGAAAAAAGAGAGGAAGGAAGGAAAGAAAAAAAGAAAGGAAGGAAGGAAGGATGGATGGATGGAAGGAAGGAAGGAAGGGAGGGAGGGATGAAGGAAGGAAGGAAAGGAAAGAAAAAGAAATCTAATGAAAGTCTCAAAGAGCTTAATTTTAAATGGAGAACATAGAAAACTCTGCATTTCACTTATCAACTCTTATAACTAAAATCCATTTAAATGTCATGTACTGTTTCTTCAAACAAAGAAGTGCTCTGTCAGCATACTGCTGGTCTACTTATACGTCAACATGTATTTCTACAGAAATCCTCATCATTGCTGCCATCAAAGTGACAAATGGCCCAGAGATAAAAGTGACCTCTGGAAGAAAAGATTGTGCATTCTTGATTAGAACCAATTTCCTTTGGGAAATAAATCATTTCTGAATTATCATTTCTGAATTTTTAAATACTAAGTAATTCAATTTAAATATACATATCTTGTTAACTTTTAATCATCTGTTATTTTCCTGTAGTGTACAGAGAAAATACATATCCAAGTATTATAGTAAATGACAAAAGATGAAATTTAGTTCTAAGGGACATGAAACAATTAGCAGGTGGCACTGAAAACAACTTGGTGAAAAACATCAAAATAGGGCTTAGAAAACCTAAATGTCCACCAACAGGTGAATGGATAAACAGAATGTGGCATATCCATACAGTGAAATAGTACTCAGTGATAAAAAGAAACCAATTACTGATACATGCCACAACATGAATCAAAAGCATTATGCTGAGTGAAAGTAGGCAGAAACAAAAGAGTCCATAGTGTATGGTTCCATTTATATAAAATTCTAGAAATTCCAAAGTAGTCCATAGTGACAAAATGCAGATTTAATTTGTTGCTGGAGTCAGGGATAAGATGTCTGCACCTTGACTGTAATGGTGGATTCATGGGTACATACATTTGTCAAAATTCACTGACGTGTGGGGCGCCTGGGTGGCGCAGTCGGTTAAGCGTCCGACTTCAGCCAGGTCACGATCTCGCGGTCCGTGAGTTCGAGCCCCGTGTCGGGCTCTGGGCTGATGGCTCAGAGCCTGGAGCCTGCTTACGATTCTGTGTTTCCCTCTCTCTCTGCCCCTCCCCCGTTCATGCTCTGTCTCTCTCTGTCTCAAAAATAAATTAAAAAAAAACGTTAAAAAAAAAAATTAAAAAAAAAAAAATTCACTGACGTGTACATTTTAAGTGAATACTGTTTATCATACAAAACTTATTCTTCTGTAGGGATGATTTTAAAGAAAACACAAGAAATAGAAAAGAATAGGGTCTGGGTCCAATCTTGCCACATTTTCCAAAATAAATTAGCAAAGGTTTAAATATACCGTAACAGGATTAGTGAGTTGGATTTGCATGTCAGGGCCTGTTTCTTCAGAGCTTCTAGTATCAGTTCAGATACTTCACCCACCACTGGATAAACAGGATGATCAAAATTCAATGGTCTCAACCATCAGAGAGGAAAGATTGAGGCATGGAAGAGCTCATGAATAGGACAGCCATGCAGATGAAGGCACTATGACAATAAGTGGTCCAAAAGAACAGTTTCCTGCTCCCCTTTTGCTTTTAGAATGTGATTTTTCACATTTCATGGTGATATGAAAAGATGTCTAACAATATTATCAACATGGCAAAGGATACAGAAGATAAGTGAAAGTCTGTCCAATTGTTTTTGACAAATATTTCACATTGCAAATTCTCTCCAGATCTTTCAGTACGGGTCCCTGTAACCTCTCTTTCTTGGCATTTTTTTCTTTGACTTTTTAATATTAGCAACCATATCACTAGGTGAAGAACACACAATAAGTGAACTATAAATATACTATGTGTTCCTTTATGAAAAGCTAAATAAATGTTCTAAAAGAAAATAGAACGTAAATTCAGGAAATAACTCTTGACTACTCTTATCTTCTCTCATTAAATACACACATATTTTTTTGTGGTCTTCCCATAGAAATCCCTAAAAATAGAGTAGTCAATGAAGCCACCCTCATCAAGCAGTGGATATGCCTATGTTCTGGCTAACAAGTGTTTAGGAAACCCTTGTTGTTGTTGTCATTGTTGTTGTTGTTGTTGTTCTATGTTCTGGCTAACAAATGTTTAGAAAACCCTTGTTATTGTCATTGTCGTCGTTCTTGTTGTTGCTCTCCTCCTCCTCCTCCTCCTTCTTCTCCTTCTCCTTCTCCTTCTGTTGTTCTTATTATTAATCTAAATTTAATCTATATGCACACAGAGAATACTACAAGAGCTCTGCTGCCTTATGTGTGTGGAGAAGTAATAGCTGCAAGAAATATAATTGATGGAGATATCCACAGAAAAGAATTGTCTTTAGTTATTAAAGAATCCTAATGTTATCCAAAGCACTGACTTTGCCATCTGATGGGTATGTGGAAATGAAAAGGCAATGTTCAGGTATGAAATTTAAACATGACAAAGGAATCATTCAAAATCTCTTATGGATAGAAACAAAGAATTCAGAGTTTTGAGCCAAAGGGGAAAAGATACAATCACATACATGTCTACACAACAATAGCAAGGGAGAGAATTATTATATTACTATGTATAGTGATGATAATTTTCCTGAATAACAGATTGATCTGCTCTACCAATTCCAAAGTCCCTGAAAATTAATGATTTGCTGATAGATAAAGCCATCACGTGCATTTGGAAGACATCTTTATACCATAAGGAAGAGAAAAAATATAGAAATCCTCAAAGCATTTCCTCACAGATACATTAGAAAAAAAATCCGCTTTTTAGCCTATGATGCAAGACATCTACTAAAAGCAAGAGAAATACCAAGTTTAACATAACCGTTATTGATGTCAGTAATGAGCCAATATGAATACTCTGAAATCACTTGAAAATTTGTTATAAGATTGATAATACACTCACCAGATATCAAATTGAGCACATTTCAATACCAGATGTTTCATTGACAAATGACTAGAATTGATCCACTGCTTGATGAAATTCGCATGTACTACATATAAAAAGATCCAAAGTTGGACATGCACTTTCTAATCAAATCTCACAGGAGATAAGCTTTAAATTCACAATGGAAAGCAATGTTCTTAGCTCTAAATTCAAAGAAAGAGTTCATGTTAACACAAAGGTTTATTTTTTCAGATTGTTTGAAACAACTGCTAAAAGTACTGAGTCACAAGAAAAACAAAATGATGTACTCATTGCTTAATGTGAAATTCTTGTCTCTGTCTAGCCAGTGGAGTCTATAGATTAGCCAATAACACTGTGTAGGCCACTAGCCTGGGAAAGAATACTAGAAGAAGCAAACAATCCTTTATATTTTGAAACTTACAATTTTCTCAGGAAAGAATTTCAAAAACTTAATAGAGACAAAATCATTTTACTTTCTACAAAGTACTACCTTTACAGACACATATAATCCAGAGTCCATAATGTGAGTCCATTTCCCAAGATGCACTACACAGAAGAGAGTTTGAAAAGTAGGCTAAATTAAAATATTCTTTTTTCTATGCATTCTATCCATAGACAGGGTCAGCTATCTCTAAAAGATTAGTTCTGGAATAGATTCTTTATCAGACCAAATCTGCTCACATGCTGTTGTTAAGTCTATTGTTTTAAGCCACAAAGCTTTGGAGTAGTTTGATATATGGAAAATGCGAATTATATACATGCTACCATATAAACCAATTTATAATTATAACTTTTAAGCACTTTACAAATTCCAACTGGGATTTATCTACCATTTCTATGAATCTGTTTTCATCAGACCCAGGGTGCAGATACACCTTCGTACACTAAGACACAGAAAAAATAAATAGATTTATAAGATCTGAAACAAAAGTCAAAACTAGAAACCAAATCCAGAAATGCTAGAACTACTGGATTGCCTGAAGTCTGTTTACATATCAAGAATGATATTTGAAATATACATGAAACTGGTAAAGCATGAACAATTAAGATGAATCATAGCCTTAGCACTTGTACTAAGTTTTGGAGGTCCCTTGAGGTCCCTTAATCCATAGCTCTTAAACAGATCTAAGGGGTGGGGGGTAGACCCTGGGGCATTTACTGGGCACCAACCAGAGCATCAGCCGGTAACTAATCAATACAGATACATTCCAACAATGCCATGCTCAGCTCCAAATATAACCAATGAGTTTTCAAAAATAGAAGCATTATTCATAACTTCACTGTCTCACTTAGAGAGTTAAAATGTTCTAATATCTTTGTTTGCTTATTTGTTGTAGAAACTAGTATTTGGCTCCTGGCTTTATCGTCTCTTTATTGACATGACTGAACCTCAAAAGCCCATTGTTACAGTTTAAGATACCAAGACCTCCCCCTCTCTCTCTGAAAAGCAAGATGCAATTTGGCAAACTGTCTACAAGATATTACAAATTGTTTCAAATCTTTAAAAGGAAAAGAAAAAACAAACAATCTTCTTTATTTCTATCATTTCTTCCTAACATGAGAGGTGGTCTCTAAGAATAACTGGAAACACCTCTAATTTAATTGGATTAATTCCCCCAAACTAGCATTTCCAAAAAATAAGCAGATAATAAGAAACAGGAAAGAATGATGGGCTCAAAGTTCAAAATAAGCAGAGATTTTCAAAGATTCCAAAAATCTTTTGGGAAGTCCTTAAAAAAAAAAAAAGAAAGCTAAACATATGCTTTTAGCTGCAAATAAATAAATAAATAAATAAATAAATAAATAAATAAATAGGTTAGACACTCTGCCTTCCCACCCCCAGTCTCTTTTAATTGAAGTGTTGAATTCAGGAAGTTAGGTAAAGAGAGATTATTTTTGGAGAGCAGGAATTAGAATTCCTAGGAATAGCCTGTATTATTGCCAGAGACAACTTCCACAAGCATATAGGATTCATTCCCATAAGGTTTATGTACAACCCAATAGTCCATGCAGCTCAATTCTCTAACCAGAAGATGGGCTGGTAGGCTTTGACCTGAATAGTTTTAAGCTCTTCTAAGGGACCTTCCAATTCCATATAAGTGAGAAGAGAGAAGTGGGCAGAGAGTTTCTCATTTGTAATCTGTCCCATAACATTGAAACATCACATCAGTGAAAAGCTAGATATTCAATCAAGAGAGAGAGGAGAAATCAAAGGAGAAGAAGGAAGAAGAGAACAAAGAGAAAGCAGAGAAACTAGAAGTAAAACCTGTGTCCTGTTATTAAATATCCTGTGATGAAATTAGCAGGAGACCATTCACAAGCCACACAGAGATTAGGTGGTTCAGGACAATACGTTGTCTTAAGGGCAAATGAAGGACTTGTGATGGTAGAGTTAAGAGAGATGAGAACTGAAGGCAGGCCCTTCAGGTAAGATGCAGAGAGAGAATTAACCTGACCACCTTGAACCCAAAGAAAAGTTATAGGAGTCTGCTTACGATAAGACAGCAGAGAACTAATGTGAACTACTTTGTTAGGAGTTGTTCAAGCAACATTTATCATCTCAAACAATTTGCTATATGATTAGGCAAACCTGAGGTCAACAAATAGCCATTACATTATTGATATTTAAATGATTAATGCTTGCTAAATGGCAGAGAACATAAAATGAGTTATTTTCAAAATTTATTTCTTGCCCCACTAGATTCATTATTAATATATTGCATTATACTGGAAAACAATGCAATATCATTTAAAATTAAAATCCCTTTATTTAAAAATAACTTCCTCTGGGAAAATAGCTTTAAAAATAGTAAAAAGATATTTTAAAATATTATATTCATGAAAATATTCATCATAGTTTTATTTATAATGAAAAAAATAAGCAATTTAGAAAATATCCATCATACTGGAATGAACAAGAAAATGACATGCATTGATTCCATGGAATATGGTGCAGACACAAAATCATGGCAAAAAAATGAAAATAAAAAAATTATGTAGCAACACTAAGAAAAAGGTAGAGATATTACATTCAAGGGAGAACACAATTCAAATTATAAATATGTTATAATTACATTGAGGTAGGATAAAAATGCTTAGGGAAAAAGGTGTTACAATTACAATAACAAAATTCCTCCCCCCTCCCTTCTCTATTTACATATTGAGAACATAATAGAGTAGTATTTAGGTAAAAAATATTTAAAATAACTCCTCTGGCCTTAATTGGAACTCTCTTCATTATGATCACATGCCATCATTGTTACATGCAATCATTACGTTACACTCCGAAATACTAGAATGAGATAAACAAGCTTTAATGGTGCTTTAAAAAAATAGGAAAACACATGCACAGACCCCACGAAAGCAATGAGTAGATAATTTGGTCATCCTCACCACTATAAAGGCACAATTCAAATGCTTCAGAGCCTCTTACAAACTGCTGGAATTCATGGAGCATACCACACAACCTTGAATTTCGAATGACATTACATAGCACAAACCAAGCTAAGTAGGAAGCTTTCTTCCACTAGCATGAATACAAATGAAGACCCTTTTGTCAGCTGTGTAGGAGTCTCTTTGAAAACACTTCACATATATACAAAGCATATATCAGCCACTTAATCAAGGAAAAGCACGTATGTCTTCATTTGGTTATGAACAAACAACCCAACTGGCCAAAACCACAAACACATACTACTGCTTCCCCCAAATACCGTTGCCATGTGATCTGTATTTCAAAGATGGATTGGATACACTCTCCTAAAAAATAAAACTTTCCTTAAATAAAATAAAATTAAATACTATTCTTCTAAGAGAATCTGAGAAAGAAATAAAAAAATAAGAAAAAACTTTCAGCACAGATATGTTGATAGTACTAGTTAGTAGTGATAGTGGCAAATTCTATGACCATGTCTCCCCATCCACTAACTACTAACAGACTGCAAAGCACACAATCTGGATTTACCACCTAGGCTTCACTGGAAATTAACAAATTACCAAAATATGATTATATTAACATGGTAATGATAGAAATTATAAGATAATAGATTTGTGTTATAGCCACCAGCAGAAACATACAAAGGCAAATTTTGCTTCTTCATGGTTAATCTAACCTTCTTGTTCTTATCTATAGAAAAAATAGCAACCAATAATTATGACTTGCTTATAGGGGTAACAATGATGTCAAAAAAAAAAACAAAAAACAAAAATAAAAACTGAGAACAATCTGAAGGTTGATGGGGGGTGGGAGGGGGGAGGGTGGGTGATGGGTATTGAGGAGGGCACCTGTTGGGATGAGCACTGGGTGTTGTATGGAAACCAATTTGACAATAAATTTCATATTAAAAAATAATAAAAATAAAAACAAAAATATTATTTTATTTAATAGCAAAACCCTCCATATCTCTACACCTCATCCCCCAGGTTTTCATTTGACCATTCGATAATAATTAACATTTGGCAACTAATATCATTTAAACAATTGGAGCTATGAGAATCTGAACTTTTTTTTTTTAATGAAATTGAATCACTTAAGTTGTCCATACTTTCTATTAAATGCCCTGGAGTTACCTATAATACTCTCCTTGAATATCTGCCATAGAACCATCTTTCTGGTGAGAGATTATTACAAGATGCTTTTAATACTATTCTATGGGGACCAAGAGGTTTACTTCTCTATGCCAAGCAGTTAGGTTTGGATAAATAGCATGACAAGGCTGCAATAAATACTTAGTGAAATAATGTGAGTTTGAAATTTTAAAAAAGGCAGAAAAACAAGATTATTACGAAATTGCTTTACATGACTGATAAATAAAGAAAAATATGTTTTATGTGCTAATTCTCTAGGAGTCAATCTGCACAAATTATTAGTCTCTCCTATTTTTAAGGCAAAGTTTTATTTTAATGGAAATAAATAATTAATGATTATTTAATGCCATAGAAGCCACCCATTTGGTGCCAGAAAAAGTAAAACCTAGAACCAAACTGTAAGATCAAGATCCAAAATAAAAGTTAAAGATAGTTAGGCTAACATATTTATATTCAAATGTGTACATAAAGAGAACTTTTCTTCTGAAAACATATTGCTTTTCTAGGGAGACAGGCTTTCAAATTGCCAAACTCTATTCTAAGAACATTCACACATAGCCTGTGAGGCTATTTAGTATGTTTTAAAAAAAAATAGGCCCTAAATAGAGTTAACATTATATGATATGAATTTATTTAAAATCTCAGAAATGTAATCTACTTAATGTAATACCACATTTCTAAATTATACACTCTGAATAGATACAGAAAAATTCTGATATATTTTAAATGCACTTGGCTTCCATTAAAATACTTATAAATGAACCACACAGAATGTTTTGACAATAAATATATATTAAATACATATATAAACACATATATATTAAATATATATAAACATATATGTTTATATATTATATATTAACATATATATGTTAAACATATATGTTATATATATTAAATATATATATAGTTCCTCCTTTATACTATAACAATGAGCAATTCAGCTATTTGCCCAAAGATCTTCAAATATTAACTATGTGTCTGTTAATTTAGGCTAAAATATATATTTCTAGTTTGCAAATACTTTCATGAAAAAATTGCAAAGGAAAAAAATCTTAGTTTCAAGAAATCACATAAATAATGGGTTCATTACAGAATGTCATATTTCTAAGGCACAGGAATAGTTGCAGTTTGCTAAAGTTAGAATAAAAATCCTACAACATAATGATTTTACAATTAAAGGTATTTCCCTGACAGAATAGATAGCAATTGAAAACTCAAATTTAAAGAGAATCCAGGATGTGTTTGATACTAATGGCTTTAATGAAGCAGAATTGAATGTCTGACTTCACAGTGCCTTGGCTTTTTTTTTTTTTTTTTTTTTTCCCTTCACTGACTCCACCAAGTGTTTTGGCTTCAAGTAGAAGTGGCTTCAATTAAAGATAATGGTTGTTTGGTGTGAATGAAGACTAAAAGCCAGTGTCTCTAATGTTATGCTCTGAAACAGTCGGAAAATAAACAAGATAGTCTTTAAGATATATTTCACAGGAAAAGTCTGAGTTGTTAAGAAGTTAAAGCTAGTTAGAGAGAGCTGAAAATGTTATTGCGACTGCATTTCAAATGTGAAAGTCTGAAATCCAAGAGAAAGAAATCAGACATCATCTTGAAAGCAAATGGAAACCTGAGCAAACACCTATGGGATCTGATCAATGTAGATAGAGGCACCTCAGAAAAATCCCAAAAGTCTGCCTCAACTGCCCTGACTTAACCATGTAATTGATGCTATTTCATTTGGCTTGTCTCAGTAGAAATGTCCACAAAAAGAACTATCTTTTTCACATCTCTCCAAAAAAGAAACCCAGGTCTTTATTCAAGTCAAAAATTGTAAATGCACTATCAATGGCAAGCAAGCCTTTCCCAAGGACAAAGATATAGGTGTTTTTGTTTGTTTTGTTTTTAAATGGGGAGGAGTGGCAGAAGAACCATGGTCCTGGAAAAAACCTACTTTAGAATAAAAAATATTATCATTTACTGTTTCATAGATGTTTATTATTTCAGTCAAATCCACTTTCTCTCACTTATAATTTAATCACATGCTATTAAATAGAAGAAATAGAAGTTCTGGGGATTAAAAGAAGTAAATATTCTGTACAATCACCTCTACTATTTGAAAGCACTGACTTGTTATTATTCATGCAAGAATCATAAAAAAACTGGCAAGTTGGAATTCAGTCCCATTTACTATGCAGTTTATATAGAAGCTATTACAGAAAATGAAGCACATTACAGAACACAAGATATAATTTATAAAAATTATTATGAAAGCATGATAGCATGGAAATTCACTCTCCAAGGAGAAAGAAGACCTAGTCACATATATAGATTCAGGGTTGGGGTGGGGGGGACTAATAGTAATAATAAATGAGAATCCTGCTATTTAGAAAAAGGAATCTTTCCGTAACTCAAAAATCCTTCTACATGGACTGTGATTCTTTGAAGTGTTAGTACATTTGGAGACTGGGAACATGGGCACAGCCCAGTCATCTAGCATGAGTCTAACAAACATCTGTTGAAAAAATAATTGGTGAAAGAAAAGAAGTCTGTACACCCTTTTTATTCTAATTTTAGCCCTGGGTGAGGAACCGACAAACAGCACCTGAATTAAATATGTCCTGTTCACAATACCAAACAGTTTTATAAACCTACAGATCATCATAATAAAGCATTGCCTTGTCTTTAAATTTCAACCCCATCTAGTCAGGGTTGAAGCTAGTCACAAAGGGACAAACCTAAAAATAGAGTCTGGTGCATGAGAGGACTGAAGCCTGCCTGCTCTGTCAGCTCCTCTTGCCAGCAGTGAATGCAAAACTCAGGTAATGTCTCATCGTGTGTAGACATTTCCCCCGAAGCAAATAAATGTAACAGCCAAAGCATAGCTTCAGTAGCCTAAGGAATATCGCAAGAGGCATTTTAAAATTTGGTAAATCAACTGTTTCACCTAAAAGCGGAAATAAGTACGCTGTATCTAACAACATGTTTGCAAAGCAAACAATAGCCAAAACTGTTTGCCCTGAATTTTCTTGATTAAATTCCTAATAACAACAGTTGCACAGAACAAGATTTCCGCTATTATAGTCCCAGCTCATTCTACACTGAGGCTGTTTCTACACAGTAATAAAGCATCTGAGTGAAAAATGCAAAATACACAACTAATCATCCAGCTGTTTCTAAAATCCCAGCTGTTCAGTAATAGGCAGACAATACCCAACATAATAACAGAACATAATAGACTCACATTGCAGGTGACTGTAGAAGCTTCCCGGGTTTGCACTGGAATGACCTGATTTATAAAATGGGAAAATGTCTACCTGGATCATACAAAAAACCTCCCCCTGAGAAATTTGTGAACTTGGGATAGCAGAAGCCTTCCTGATCTGGGCTTTCACGGAAATAAATGTGAATGGGGTGCAGCGGGGTATGGGGAAGATGGGGGTGCCAAGCATTTTAATGTCTATTTCTGCAGTTAAAAAAAAAAAACAGGTTTAGTAACTGAGGGAAAAGATTGAAACAGGAAACTAAAAAGGAGACCTTTGAACAAGTTTATATTTGGTCAGAACTTAGAATCTTCTACTTTAATTTCCCATCCAAATCTTTTCAGGGGTGCAGTAAAATTTTTAAAAGTTGAGTGACTTTCTAATCCCTCTTGCAGAGCTTATAACACAACTACAGCTTTTCACAACTGAAATAAAAACATGTTTCTGGTATGTAATCTTCAGCTTATTTTAACAATGATGGCAGTATTTATCCCATGCTAGACTGATTTCTAACAGTGATACCACAAACAAAAAGGGAACAGTAATTCCTAAACAGAGCCTCTCCTATCCAAAAATTCAACTCAGTCCCTTGAGTGAGTAAAAATAGTCTGGTGTCACAAGATGATTCACACCTTAAAATACTGTATGTTGCTTCACCCTTATCTGTCTAATCTAACCCTTTCTTTCCCCCACTGTTTCTCACACTGCCTTGAAGCCTGTGAAGTATGTGGATTCTAGTAGTGAAATGACATGTCTTCTCTTTGGTTGAGCAGCAGCAGCAACTAAATCAGCAAGGAGCATATGATGACAGCAAGAAGTTCTAATTATGTTGCACAGATTTTATGATTTTTCCATTCCTCTAAGAATTGCACACCAGCAATAACCAACATAAACACATCATTCAGCTCTGTGTTAGTGACAAGCACTCTTAGGGCTTCAATTGATGCTTAATTCTTAGTTTTAATACACCTACCACATTAACATTCTGCATTGGATAAGGGTGGGGGAGATTATCCTCTGTGAAATATAAGTGCCCGCATGGTAATCTTTTAAGAATGTGACTCTTGCTCTGAAGGGAAAAGTGAGTTTTACCCTTAGTAAGACGCAGCTTTGGTTTAATGGTATGTGAGTGCTCTCAGAATACCAGCAAAGGGAGTTAGAATATTGGTACATATACATACACATGCTTACTACATCTGGTACCAATACTAAGTGATCAATCTGCTTTTCTGGATTTCCTAGATTAAAAAAATTAATAGCATTACCAAATGAAGCAGTTTTAGTCTGATCTACCTATTTTCACCATCAAATGAATGACTTCACTTAGGCAAAACTCCTTACCCCTTGCCTACCTCCCTCCCATTCCCCAATGCCCCAATGAGCCCTTGATCCTTCTTACACCCTGTTGCTATACCAGGAAAAGAGCAGTTTACTAGCTTCACAGTGGTTGGCTCAGATCTGGAGGAAACAGGTCAAGAACTCTGAGAACACATCTAGGATCCCAGAAGGAAAATCTATTCCAAGTATACCTTCTCGGTCATCTAGATTCTAATATGGTATACGCATTATGTTATGTTGTTTTCCATATATACTGAAATCAGACTGATTAATAGCAAATGTTGCAAAAAAAAAAAAACCCATCAAATGATCTTGTCATCCTCTGATCAATTTGTAATCAAGCTTATCACTTGGTTTGGTAAAAGAAAATTCATAACCACTAATTTAAGTATAATCCATAAATTTAAATATAGTTTTCAAAAGTCAGGAGATAGGGAAGAAAAATAAAGAGATTCCATTAACCTCTCAAGAAACCTGAATAAATGAATCATTATTTATGGGCTAAATCTCTCTCCAAATAAATGGCTCTAAATATGAACTGCAATCTCCAAATCTCAAATTAATATCTTAAAATATTTAACTAGAGTTATTCCTCAAGCTAATGAGACAGTGTGGAACTTATGATCTCTATTTTGTTATCGAAGTTCATTTTAATATTAGGTAAATCACCCTGAAATTAAAATCCATTCCCCCAACAGTAATGTCAACGACACCAATTAGGAATGACAAATAAACAAATAAATATAAATCCTACTATATTCCCTAGAGATTCCATACCCCTTGCTATATTTCAGTCCAGTGGGAGCTTCATTAATTATTTCCTACCTTATCTGCTAGCGAATGAAAGCCTCATTTGGATCATGATCCCTACCAATTGAAGAAGAAAAAAAAAGACTTGTTCAAGTGCTATGAACACATTAGTGTTCTCTAGGGGAACCATCAATCTACTCAGGTATGAGTGAATTAAGTTTACAAATAGAATAACATGCATCCTCTATGTTAACTAATGTGTCCCTACCATTGAAGGAGCTCAGATAATACAGCCCTAGTCTCTAAGAGATATGAGATTTTCTAATTATCTTACAGTTTTGTGTGTGAGTGCCTGCAGAGGCTGAGATATTGAAACATTTGCCCAAAACAAAAACAACCTGAGACTTTTTAATACTGTAATTGAACCTAAGAGAATTAAGGAAGTCACATCAAACAACAGCTACGATGAAAATGCAGAACAATAATGGCTTTAAGTTAATTGATTTCTAGAGAGCACAAAGTAGCTCTATGGGGCTAGATAGTCTAGTTTCCATGCTCTATGTATCCTTTATGTAATGGGAATAATGACCATGAAAAATAAGATGAACATTTTGCAATGTTTCATAAAACATAAAAATCAACCCTTCCTGGGAATGAAACCCCATATATCCTTACCGCATGGAATATCTCAGAGCTTAGCCCTAATACCACTGTGGTTGTATGGCACAAAATCCAACCTAGAGTGTAAAGAAAGGTTTCTCAATCCTTAGGTCTCACCATTTTCCCCAAACACAAAAGAATTATATACACTTTTACTTCATTTCAAAAAGTCTCTTGCAATGCCTTAGACAATTCATTTTGCTTATATATCTTTGGCCAGAATAAAGGCAGAATATTAAATATATGATATGTATATAAACATATGAATAAATATTAATCTAATTATTTTAAAACAAATATAAATATTTGGCTCAGCATTGGTACAACTGTAGTCAATATCCACAGGGGCTATTTATTTCACTGATTTAAGAGGTGACTGATTCTTCAACAGTCAGTAGCTTAAGAAGCTGTGTATAAAAATGCCTTCATGTTCTGTGGCTTTAAAAATATGCCTTTGGTCTACAAAGTCATGAAAAATTAACCCAAGTACATTTGCACATAACACCAATAACTGGGAAAAAACAGCATATTTTCCATATTCACTAGTTATTCCTAATAATTACTATCATGACCACTTCTAAGGTAAGTTAGCATTTCTGCCATTTTCACAGAAAATGTTAACTTGCATAATATCTCAGTAGCTCATTTCTGCTTTACAACACACAATAGTCACTCCTGGTTAACTCTGCTAATGGCAAGGATATAGGGGAAAGGTTATTCCTAAATCCTTCATATTTCATTCTGAGGTACATAAACATTAATTTGAACAACAGATTTGGTTTTCCAAATAGTTTACTTGGCTATCTAGTTTCAGGGTATTTGTTGTTTCTTTGTAGTATATTGTTTTCTGTTTACAATTTTGCATGTTTCTAGCCTGGCTATTGAAAGGGAGACCATGGTTTTGAGCCTGAGTAAAGCCAACTCAGATGAGAAACTACTTTTGGACAATCTGTACAACAGGTAATTTGCAAATCAGGAAGCAGAAGTTAACTATTTGTGGATCAGCGATCAAAATCATTTAGCTCCTGGTACTCTGGATACAAATTCTCCTTCCAAGATACCAATGATGTTAAATAAATCAAAAACTTGACTGCAAATCAGCAACACCATGATCAGTGGATGTGGGAAAATCCCTCCCTAGACAACATTAAGATGCCTTCTTTAGCATTTTATTTCCTTGATATATCTATTCTGGTACCATTTCGTATTACCTACAGGCCTGAAAGGGAATATGTTGTAGCCTCACTTAGAGCCATAGCTCATTACTATATGCTATGTTTTTCAAAGCACCCAACTCATACCCTGGGATTAATTTATTTATCCGTAAATAAAGTAACCATATTTTCTGTACCTCAAATTGGGCCATATGGTCTGATATGTATTAGCATACTTTTTTATGAAGATACTGTAAGAAATTGGGACTGCTATGGAAACAGAGAACCAAGTCAGAAATAAAACTCATATCACAGTCCTAATCTTAATTTACATTTCAGAAGTACACATTCCCATTTACCGCAAAAATAGCTCTGCTTCCTTCAATCTTGAACACAAAACACTCCATCAACATTCTTTCAAATAGGAATACTGATCTTCGTACTAGAAAGTAGGATTGTTTTCTAACCTGTAACAGTTACATTGGTTTGGATGACCCTGTGTTTTGAGTCAAGCTTCTTTGCAGGCAGGAAAACCAAGAAGTACCTTTTGTCCACACCAAATGTCCCTTGCCGAATTCAGAATGACTTTTGGGTCAGGAAGATTTCCTGGAACAGGCCCCTTTGCCACTGAATGACAACCCGTAATCATTCTATACTGTATCAATAAAAACACACACACACACACACACACACATAAAGAGGGATGTTACACTCTGCATCATGAACATGAGCACATCACATGCTCACCAAAAACTGTAAAACCAACCTAGGTGTATTTGCCACTTTACCTAGGAACAGCTGCGATGTGGTGGCTAAAGGTGCATCACAATCCTCAAAATCAACAACAGAGAACACCATTTCTGATTCTGTTGGGATGTGGAGATACTACTGTTTATGATTCCAGTGCAATTAAAAATAACTTTCTACTGGCTAATGTTGACTTTCTAAAAACTGGATATATATCTGAACTCAAAAGTATTTTCCATAGTTATTTCTTATGCATAGATTGGATTCTATTTCAACAGATGTTTTATGAAAACATTTTCACAAAGCTTCAGTGATCCTGTTTAAAACTAATTTGACAAGCTGGGGCACCTGGGTGGCTCAGACAGTTAAGTGTCCGACTTCAGCTCAGGTCATGATCTCAGGGTTTGTGAGTTCGAGCCCCACATCAGGCTCTGTGCTGACAGCCCAGAGCCTGGAGCCTGCTTTGGATTCTGTGTCTCCCACTCCCTGTAACCCCTCACCTGTTCATGTTCTGTCTCTCTTTCTCAAAAATAAATAAACATTAAAAACAAAACTAATTTGACAAGGAAAGCAGTGACACTTGTGAAATACTACATGTGCTTAGGCATAAAATGAGTTCCCCAGCATAGGTCGGAACACTCGTTTACTGACAAGACTGTACTATAACAAAGCAAGAAATCAAAATGTTTACTTACCAACTTTCACATGTATTCAACTGGAGACTGAGTTATTTTTTATTAAGGGAATCCCTTCCCTTTCGTTGTTAGAATAAAGAGCTTGAAAATACACCCTATTCATTCAGTTTCATTTACATTCTAAAAACTTAATCTCAAAATCTCTGGTTCTCTATTTAACCCAACAGTGAGATTTTAAACTGTTTTTGCTCTTATTCCCTATGAAATCAAGACCGATATGATTTGAATACTTAGAAAATATCCAGCTAGTCTAATAACTTCCTTCCACTCCAGAGAATTTTGGTGCTAAAAGGAATCAAGCGATAATGTAGCACAACAGCCTAGTTGTACACTTAAAAACAAAACAAAACAAAACAAAACAAAACAAAACAAAACAAAACAAAACAAAACAAAAAACCTGAGAGTCAAGATGAAATGATGTGTCAATGTCAACGAGCCATCGCTCCACTCCCAGACCATCCATCATTCCTTTGGCACCCAAAAGCTCTATTTTGCAGAAATTAGTAGGAGTATTTAGTCCTCTTTTCTCCATAACTGGTCTGCATAACTGTTTCCCTTTCAAACATTTAACAGAGAGAACAATGTATCCACCCTTGAAAAAACTCTGGTTAGGATGACCTTCAAATATTGTACTTCTGGTAACATTATCATCTGAAAAGCAACTAGAGGATCCGAGGTTCCCAAAATTCAAATCTCTAAATGGGGCCACTTCTCTTTTATCTTACAGCCAAATGTGTGTGGTGGCCTCTGAGAGGAGAGTTTCCTAAATGTCAGTTACAAATAGCTTCTGAAAGCATATTAGTCAGTAGATAAAATTTTTACAAATGGTACTAAAGCACCTTGCTTAGCTAGCTTTAACTTGGAAAAATGTTATACATTCACAGCTGCAGTTGACACTTTCTCTACCTTCACACATTCTCTACAAGAGAAGTGTTCCATACAAAAGTGCCCTAGACAAATCTTGAGGGCTTGCATGCTTTCTTCTTAGTGTGGAATCAAGATTCAGACATCCTAAAATAAATGCATCTTGAAAGAAAATGCAAACCAACACACATACATGTAGTGATAACCTAATATTTGCTTTGGAAGCCCATGGCTGTCATTTCTTGTCTGTATTACACTTAAAAAAAACTATGTAAGATACAGGAAAATCCCAGGATCCCAAAAGGACTATATTTCTTGAATTCACAGAATTATCAAATCTAATACATATCGGCTAAATTTATTGTAACTTTCAGCTTTAAAAAGGAGCTGTGGTAGAAATGTAATACCTTTTCCCTTCCAAGCATAGCCAAATCATTGCCATTGGGATTATTGAATGTTCAATAAACATCCAATGCTGGATAGCATTTAAATTATCTAAAATAGAATCTGACCTAGTTGGGTACAGCAAAAGATACATGGTACCTCACTCACAGAGTCAACTTTTTTACACCAGGACATGCCTGGGATCTTTCTTTCCCCCAAGTGAAGAAACTGTAGCAATTATTCAATGAGAGGCTATCTTGTGTCTGCATATCCACTTCCTGTAAGGAGCTCAAAATTAAAGAAATTACCCATGATTTTCACGATATCCTAATAAAGCAGATGTAATTCCTGGGTTCTTTTTTTTTTTTTAACTTTTGTTTAATGTTTATTTATTTTTGAGAGAGCACAAGTGGGGGAGGAGCAGAGAGAGGAGGACAGAGGATCCAAAGCAGGTTCCTCACTGACATCAGTGAGTCCATGAGGGGCCTGAACTCAGGCACCAGGAAATCATGGCCTGTGCCAAGGTCCCAAGCTCAGCGGACTGAGCCACCCCAGTGCCCCATAACACAGGGGTTCTAATTCTTCTCTTTCCAGAGGAAGATTAAGCAATGTAGACATAACATCAGACATTTATATGGAACTAGGCATTTCTGAGTTATCACATGTTATTTGCTTTCCATAACAATTCTGTGAAGTAACGAAAGCCTTTATGTGCCTTTTTTTTTTTTTTTTTTTTTTTTTTTTTTTTTTACTAATGAGGAAATTGGGGTGTGGAGATTAATGGTGACTTTTTCAAATGAATAGTGACCAACCCAGATAGCCTTACTCCTAGTCTGTTTGTTATATTTTTGCTTCAAATCCAAAATATATTAAAATGACGTCTTTGAAATCTTATTACGAGATTGCATATCCTTGTTTTATCATTCACTATTGTCCACTGGAGATCTTTGGTCAGAACATTCAATCAACTCCCCCGCTTACTGCCTTTCATTCTCCAACAGGTATTCTTGAAAGGTATTTTTCTTTAAGTGGTGGGGATGGGGTGGGGAGAAGGGTGTAGCTTTGCTTTTAAATCTAACATGGATTTATTTTGAATTTCAAATATCATTAAAGATTTATGTTATTACCAAATGATGGCCTGGGATTTAAAAGCTTGAGAAAAGCTATTCTTGATCATTCTTTTCTTCCTTTCTTTTTTCTTTTTTTTTAATTCACAGTTGTCAGAGTTCATTACGTGCTACATAGTATATTTTCCCCAAACCTCAGGACAACCATTTTATAAAGAATAGATGTTGAAGAAACATTAGAGAATAAGGCCTCTTATGCATTCTAAATTTGCTACTCTATATCTCATTATGACTTACTAGTGTAAGTCCGATTACTAGCTGTTACCTCACATTCTAGAACATCTTGTCATGATTTAAGTGCAGTTACATGTGTCACAAGTTCCCTTTACAAAACTGATAGCGATGGTGATATTGAAACCAAATGTTTTGACACAATCCTTCTTTGTATCATTTTTAGCAAGTGGAATGCTAAATTCTGAGGTGAATCCCCACCCTGTGCCTTTATGCAGCTGCACAAAGAAATAAACTTAATAAATCTAGCATTTACGTTGCACATTTAATAGAAAGCTCTTAAGCCATAATCACTGTAGCTGCTGGGCATCTTATTTTCTTCAAGAATTCTTTCAGTGCATGCATTAACTTTGGTTAAATTATTCTGCATTTAAAAGGCAGAAGAATAATTAAAATAGTATGGTTTCAGAAGCATCATTGTCACAGTCCAATTTCTAAAAGATTCCATTGCTAAATTTTACTTCAGAGTCCCTTTGCAGATCAGTTATCTAGATTTTAAAAGAAGGGAACCATGTGCTGTTATCTGCGTGGCCATTAGTCTCACACAAAGAAAAGAAGAGAACATAAAATAAGACTAAGAAATCATTCTTCCAATGATTGTCACTGAACTGTTACATTAGTAAACACTCACAGTAGGAAGTCTCTCTCAATCTCCATCATATAAAGTAGTGCAAAGGAAAAAAAAAAATTCCAGTCCTGTTATCTGTGAACAAAACTTGTTACATTTTCTCCGATTTCACTTCTTCCATTATTGTTAGGCATTTGCTGTCATATCTTCCCCCAAATTAATAATAAAATATAATCAATTTCTAAAGGCCCCTGAAGCCTTTTTAAAAGTTAATTTCCAGTTAAAAATAAACTTTAATTAAATCCAAGGTAAAACTGTGACCTATATTCTATTAAATAATTCACTTTCCTTTTTTTTCCCCCTACACAGTAATTCTTACAATTTTTAAAAAACAACTATGGAATCCAAAGACATGAGATGCTATCAGAGCACTGATAAATGACTCCTCAAATTCATTAGTTCTTACATAGTAAATACTTCAAAATGCCAACTCTTCCCGTCACTGCACAATTACTAACAATGTTGACAATTTACTTGCACATACACGCACGCAGCACGTGTGTGTGCGTGCACGTGCACGCACACACACACACACACACACACACACACACACACATATACCTTCTCTCCACAGAACCACCTTTACTTTTAACATCTTTTCCAGTTAGTGTGCAAAATTCTTGCATTCTAATAAAAAATATAAAGATAAGATTTGCTCCTATTTTAGCCTCCCTCTTCTCCAAGATGTATCATTTATTTGATATGTAATACAAGTTGAGTAACAATTATGTCACGTATAACCATTAAATGGTGTACTACTATATGCATGAGATTCGTTTGCATATTTCATTTTCATAACTCCACTCTCTATGCATAAATATATTTGGAGATACTGGGGCTGGGGCGGGGGGGAGGCAGTAGCAGGTGGAGAACAAGATTCACACATCAGTCTCCACAGCCTTCGCATTAGAACAGTTGTTTTTATCTGTCTCACTGTCGTCCCCCTTTCCCTGACACTTCTCCTCCTTTGCACAGAGAGATTCCTTAACTCCTTCTTCCATCTCTAGATACTCTGACTTGTCCCCCAGGGAAGAAGAAGTAGAGCTCCGGAATTTCTTCAGTAAATTAGAAGGGAGGTATGGGCAACTGACTGCGTTCTGTGTCAGCTGTGTCTGTTCCTCATTCTCAGTCTCTCTGTGGTAGAAATAGTTAAAGTTAGAGACAATCACTGGCACTGGCAAAGCAATGGTTAAGACACCTGCAATGGCACACAGGGACCCCACGATCTTGCCCCCCACAGTGATGGGCTTCATGTCCCCATAGCCCACAGTTGTCATGGTCACCACGGCCCACCAAAACGCATCTGGGATGCTTTGGAAATGGGTGGTAGGTTCATCTGCCTCTGCGAAATACACAGCACTGGAAAACAGGATGACCCCAATGAAGAGGAAGAAGATCAGAAGTCCCAGCTCCCGCATGCTGGCTCTGAGGGTGTGGCCCAGGATCTGCAGGCCTTTGGAATGCCTGGAGAGTTTGAAGATCCGGAATACTCGGACCAGACGGATGATCCTGAGGATAGCGAAGGACATGGCCTGCTGCTGCTGACCGTTGCCACCCCCCTGCTGCTGGGCCAGATCAGTGCCCAGGGTGATGAAGTAAGGCAAAATGGATACAATGTCAATGATGTTCATGATGTTTTTGAAGAAGAGTGCTTGGCTGGGACAAGCAAAGCAGCGAACCACAAACTCGAAGGAAAACCAAACAATACAGACTGTTTCCACAATGAAGAAGGGGTCGTTGAAGATGGTGTGCCCTGAGTTCTCTAGGTGGGGTGCCGAGGTGTCATTCAACAACCCACTGTGCCCGCCTGCACTCAGTGCCATGATGAGATCCCTGTCGTCCCTAAACTCAGGTAAAGTTTCCAGGCAGAAAATGACAATGGAGATTAAGATGACCAGGACCGAAACGATGGCTATGCCCCTTGCTGGACTGGAACTCTCCGGATACTCAAACAGAAGCCAAATCTGCTTTTTAAATTCATTCTCTGGCAAGGCCCTGTCCTCCTCTTCTCTCACAAAGCCCTCGTCCTCCCGAAACTTGAGCAGGGCCTCCTCTCCCAACTGATAGAACTTCACCTCCTCAGTGAAGATATCAAAGGGGACATTGACTGGCCTCTTGAGGCGGCCTCCTGATTGGTAATAATATAAGATGGCATCAAAGCTAGGCCTGTTTCTGTCGAAAAAATACTCATTACGCAAAGGGTCAAAGTACTGAGTCCTCTTCTCAGGGTCTCCCAACAAAGTCTCTGGAAACTGGGCCAGAGTCTTCATCTGGGTCTCAAAGCGCAGGCCCGACACATTTATCACCACACGTTCACAACAGTCACTGTAGCGGACTGAACTATAGCCACCACCGCCCCCGTCATCCTGGGGCAGCAGGTCCGTGTAGGAACATTCATCACCATGGTCATCCTCACTATAGTAAAACCTTCCTTCCTCTTCCTCCTCCTCCTCCTCCTCCTCCTCTTCCTCTTCCTCACTCAGTTCCCTCAGAATCTTCTCCTCAGAGCCACTGGGCATCAGGTCGGAGCAATGAGGAAAGCTGCTCTGACGGTGGTGGACTCTCCTCTTCTCAGGCCGCTGGCGCCTCCTCCTCCGACTACCCCGGCTGCCCTGAGGGTCATGGGAGGTGCAGGCCCCACGCGACTGGTGGTGGTGGTGGGAGCTCCCTCCAGAACCCCCACTGCCTTCCACAGCAGCTGTGGCAGCTGCCACGGCAGCTGCCGCAGCTGCCCTTGAGTGAGCAAGCCTCTCCCGCTCCCGTGCCCTAGCCTGGGCCGCGTAACCATAAGGCATGTGACTGTTGCACCCTGAGCTCTCCGCACTCACCATTGCAACCTCCATGGTGGTGGTTTTTGGAAATGGCTGGTTCCAGTTGTAGAAGAAGAAGAAGAAAGAAAAATAGGGCAGCTTCTTTTGTCACCAAATGAAGGTAAGTTTGGAACCCTTAAGCAGATTGCTTGGAAGACTAAGGATATTTTCAGTCCAACTTTGCATTTTCTGTTTTTAAATCAGCACGCCCCATGCTCTCTGTTCCCAGGGATTCAACATTGCTCTCCGGAGCTTGGCTGGTCTAGATAAACAACCTAGCACTCTCAGGCCTAAGTCAGAAAATGTTGGGGTCTCCCAAACACCTGTTTCAGGGTGGCTGTTCAAATTTGGAAATACGTCTAGGGTGGTTGGTGATGATGCTGCAAGATTCAAAGGCAGCAAGTGTCTGACAGCCAGCAGTTGTGCCTAGAAAATGGAATATATTTTTCTGCCATGGAAATTGTCCAAAGCTCAGTCCATCAAATTTAAATAAAATGCAAATAAGCCTTTAGTCTTAGCACTTGCCTTCTAGTGATGGCTTGACCCATGTTAACATGTGGCTTGAAGTATGTCCAGCCATTGCTGCTCAAAGCCTATCAGGATGATTCTCCAGGTGCTCCCCTTAAGTTCATCATAGGCTTCCTGGACCCAGGGGCAATGCCAAGCTATTGAAAGAGGCAAAGACCTTGGGAGGTAGAGAAGGTACAAGATGAGGTGTCAGCAGGAGCAAACCCAGCTCTGAGGTCTCCATAGAAATCAAGGAAATGCAGAGCATCCTTCAGCTAAAATCATGCAGAAGAAGTACTTCACCTGAAAAAGGAAGGGAAATAAGCACAGGAGAAAAATAAAAAGAAGAATCAAATCATAAAGAGCAAACAGCGTTTCCTTCCCATACACTTCTTTTTCTTGTCCTCAAGCAAACCATATAAAGCACCAAGGGGCCACAAATTTCCAAGGAGTATGGGGCAGGTTGTTAAATCTCCTCCCTCACTAAACCATCCTTCTTCCCTTCTTCTTTGGTTATTATTTCGGCTCAGTCTATTTTCACGGCAACTCAATTATTTTTCTTCTCTCCACTCTCGACCCACATGGCTCTTCCTTCAGCTCTCCCTTTCACTCATGCCAGGTCTTAATTCTCGCTGTCATTTTCTTCATGTCACAACAATAATGCTGTCACTTTACAGCTGCTTCCATCATTCAGTGATCTCAAGGCAGTTTTTAAAATTTCCACTCATCAAATATTTCTGAATTTAGTGCCTTTCCACCCCTCTCTGTCTTGATTCAGGATTAGAGCAGTTGGAAAAACCAGTTCTCTTTAATCCAGGCTCCATCACTTCCACAAGACTCAATCATCTCATCTATGAGGTGTGGGTCATAATACAACCTCCTCCATCCCACTTTGTAAGGTTTGAATGAGACAATGAATGTTGATAGAATAGCACCGACATAATGAATATCAATACACACTGGACGGTAACCTAAGCTTTTATCATCTATCTACACACCCCCAGATGTATATGTCCTTATACCATACTGTCTGAATTAGGGGAGGACAGAATGTGAGGACATCCAAAACATTTTGAGACTCATCAATGGCCTGTATTAAGTTGGCACTTCTTGACTCCCTGAAGCATGTCCCTGTTGTTGTTTTTCTGTTCCCCAGACTCCAGAACACTCTCTACCACCCACAGCCTAGGAGCTAATCCCAGTTTCCACTTCTCTGATAATCATCTTCTCTCCTTGCTGCTTCCTCCGTGTTCACCTCAATGCTTCCTCCTACACTCTTCTCAAGAGACTATTTCCTTATGTTTTAAATCCCAGTTTGTGTGGACTTCATTTTCAGCCTGTCATACTTCCCCCCATAATATCATCCATGATCTCCCATCTCCCAACTCCCTCTGCCTCTCCCTGACTCTCTCTGCCCACCTTTATCTCCAACGTGCCCACTTGCTGATCATGTCTTCCTTGCAGCCCCAATCTGGCTCCACCGTCACTTGGTAATCCTGGCCTTTCTTCTCAGTTGGCTCTCTCTAGGTCAGGCTAATTCATTTCCTCAGCCAAGACCTGTAAAAACTGCCCCAATCTCCTGTCTCCTATGCTTTTGCATTCACTGTGTCCAACAGGACTTCCAAGAATGCAGACAGTAGCCCAGAGACTTGGGGAGGATAATGCCAGTCAGAATCCAGGGCATCTACCAGGTTCTGTTACTAGAAGCACTTGGGAAGCAAGAGAAATGGCTTTCTGGAGCTATGAACAGGATTCAGCTCCTGACCACCTGCTGCTTCTTGCTGAATCCTGTCAGGCTAGAAGCCTAACCCTACCAGAGTTTTATGAAGTGGCAAAGCAGAGAAGGGGCAAACAGAGGGCTTCCCAATCATCTCACACTCTCCTAGGGCAAGAAGTGAGCTTTATTGGGACACATAAAACCCAGAAAATACACTTCTGAAGGTATCTCAAATGACAAGCCCCTTCCTTTGCCTGACTCCTAACATCATCAAATACTCTGATATGTTTACCCTCAGAAGGTCTCCAAATCTCTACTTACAAAACTACCCTGGGGTTACATTTATTCTGGAAGGTCAGGCCACCACCTTTTAAAGACTTTCACAGGCCGAAGAGCCTGAGAGTTTGCTCAGTTTCTTTCCCAACTCCCTCAAAGCCGTTACAATACACTATTTAAATAAATACACTATTTATTATAGCCGTTACAATACACTATTAAATAAAACCCCAATAGAACCAAAGTATATTTGTGTACTATGCACACCCCTCTCCCAACTAATTGACTCCCAGAAGGTCATGAATTAGTAGGTCTTCCGATATCCCATCAATTCTGCAGGAGATAGAGACCTGCCCTCATCTGGCTCTACACTATTTACTTTATTTATTTATTTATTTATTTATTTATTTATTTATTTATTTATGTATTTATGTTTGTTTGTTTGTTTGTTTTTCTTCCTCCCCCACCTTACAAAAAGCAAATTACCTTCCTTTTAATTGGCTACCAGTTACCTCACTATCCCTAACCTAGAAGAAGAAGAAGATGATGATGATGATGATGAAAAAGAAGAAGAAGAGGAGGGCGAGGAGGGAACAGGAGGGAGAAGGAAAAGAATAAGAAAAAAAGAAAAAGAATAAAAAAAAAAAAAGGAAAAAACAAACCTTCCACACAGCAAAACTCATTTAAAAATCTCTCTTCCTTTCCAAGGTATTCCTGTTTCAGAGAATCTATTCAATCTGACTCCCAGGAGCCCTGATGGGGGAGACCTTTGCAGGGAAATTTCCTTTCCTCTTTAACACCATTAAACTAATAGGATTTAGCAGGCTACCTATTCCCGAATCCCTGTGCCCCCCCCCCCCAAACAACAGCCAAGCATGCCTCCCCTCCTCCTCTCACCCCCCAACAAGGAGGCTGTTTTCCTCTCTCAGTGCTAATTCCTGCAACTGGCTTAGGGTGGTACCTGAACCTATCAGAGAGAGAGAGAGAGAGAGAGAGAGAGAGAGAGATTGAATCAAAAAACCAAAACCGTGAGAAATATACACTTCAATGCACGCCATTTATACAGTCCCTATGCTCGGAAAAGGCACGCAAATCCAAATGCTGGGGGAGACAGCAATTCAAACCCGTTCGCCAGCTGTTCCCAAAGAAACAGAACCGGTGAGTCTGGGATGAGGCAAAAGGATGCTAAATCTAAACCCCACCTCGTTGGGAAACGACATGTTTAATCGCGCCCTCCCCTCCAGACCTAGGTTCCCGCTCGGGCACATTAGGCAGGGCGCACGCACCCCATCCCCGGGGTTAGGAAAATAACAACTGTTGGCCCCCCGGAGCGCCGCGCTGCATCTGCACCTCCCTTCTTCCACCTCCTGGTTTATTTTTAACCGCCTTCCATTCATGTCCTTCTGCCACATCCCCCAATATTATTTATCCCTCAAATGTCCACTGTTTCTTAACAGCCAAAAGAGAAGAGTGGAGGAAAGAGAAGAGAGGTATCATACTCACCGTTCCCAGGCGGAGTGAAAAATAAATATAAAGAAAACCCCCGCTTGGTTTGTCTTTCCCCCTCAAGCTGCAACAGCTGGAGGAGGGGAAGAATGTTCTTGGGGGTAGAAGGAATCACTCCGGTGTGGCAGGTGGAAGCTGCAAAATATCCACGGAACAAGTTCTGTTGCCTGAGGGCACAGAGTCCTCGCTGCTGGAGCCCAGGGTGGGGATCAGGGCTGCCCCGAGGAAGACCCCAACACTTCTGGTTCCTCTGGAGTTCAGCACAGGTGGGCACGATTGGGAAAGGAAGTCAAGGTTCCCCAGAAAAAGAAAATCCTAGACAGCAGCGATCACTTGTTAAGCCCAAATTCCTCCTCCAATATCCATCCCTCTCCCTCTCTCGCTGGCTGCAGAAGCAGCACACGCCTCCCCTGGCCGGGAACGCGCGCCGGCCGGGGGCGGGGCCAGGGCCGTGCCGAGGGTGTGGCGTGCAGGCGGTCGCCTGGGGCACCTCCCCGCGCCGCGGGGCGGGCGCAGTCACGACGCCTGCACCGCCCGCCCCCAAGCTCGGACCCCGACGCCGAGGTTTCGGGGAGCAACAGGGAGCGGTTCCGGGAGCCCCTGGCCGCCTCCCGCAAAGGCGAAGCCCTAGTTTCCGAGGGAGAGGTGTCCGCGCTGGAGCTGATATCGGGGTCCCCACGGCAGAGCGGGAGCCCAAGACGGAGGTTGGGAGGGGAGACCTCGACGGGAGGTCCAGGCTCGCCGACCGGGTGCTTCTGCGCGGCTTCTCTCCCTGACCCGCTTTCTCTACAGCTCAGCGCACACACGCACCCGCATAACGGGTTTGTGGGTTTGTGGGGTTGGGAGCCTGGGTGCATCTCTAGCTAGGCCGCTAATCGGGAGCCCCCCAGTCGCCTATACACGCGCCGATTCCCCTTGGTCTCCCCCTCCATTGGACGCTTGTCTGCCTCGACTGGCGGCGGCGGTGGGGGTGGGGGTGGGGGGTCGGGCCTCAGGGCGCAGAGGAGGCCGACTTTAAAAGTGTGCTTGACCCGGGTGAGCGGTGGATTGCAGAAATTGGAATCAGGCCCAGTTTAAGAGTTGCGCACCAGAGACACGAGTCCAAGTGGAAGAGACTCAGAGGGCTCCCGGCCCGGGGGCGGAGGCCCCTGGAAAGAGTGCAGGAGCCCTCGGGGAACCTGTTGCAAAAAGAACACAACTCGGCCAGAGGTTTGGCTCCCGGGAGATCTTTATGGTAGAGGTCGGAGTTCTACACCACCTACCTTCACTGAACAGCAAAAACAAACGTAGTACCCCGCGGGACAAGCCAGAGCGTCCACAGCGGCGTCCTCGCCCTCGCGGGGGCATGGACTCCTAGGTTGCTTATTAGGCATCAGGCATATGAAATGCCCCGACAAGGATGTAAAATTGCAATTCCCATACATCCACTCAAAGTAAGGTTAGCGGTGGAAGTGCGAATTTTTACACACACATAACCACCCAGTCTCCAGGCACCTTTCCAGCTCCCTCTGATGGACCAGACAAATACTAGGACGCACACCAGGACTGCTGGAGTAAATCCGACCTTGGGCGGGTCACTTGGCGCTGAGGCGGCCACTGTCGGCCTCAGCTGGCAGCTTTGTTCGATGGCCCTATTGGGCCTCCTCCTTTTGTGGTGCTCGATTAATTATTAAGAGAAATATTCCCGAGCTGAATTATAGATATGCTCTGCTCTCACCTAACTGCTGTTGGCTCAGCGAAGGACACCTGGAGGACTTCTTTTCGTTGTCTGATTTTTTTTTCATCTTTTAAAATAATAAAATAATAAAAATAAAATAGCTAAAAAATTCACATTATAATCAGTGAAAAAGAAAGAAAGAAAGAAAGAAGAAAAGAAGGAAAGTAAAGGACAGAAGAAAGAGGAAGGAAGGAAGGAAGGAAGGAAAGAAGGGGGGGGGACGGAGAGAAAGAACTGATGTGCGTGGTGGTTTTCCTAACTTCTTCTAGCTAGTACACCTTGAATTTTTGTCCTGAATAAATTTACCTGTGATCTTCTGGCCTCAACCAGGGGAGGAGGAACTGAGAGAAAGGTACCTCCACACTGGCTCAAGTGAGGTTTCATTAAGGCAAGTAGGGAGGGTAGATTTCTTCAAAAGTAAAAGTGGTCACGTGCTCTGGTTGAACTCTGCCTCTGTACCTCTATAATGTGATGTAGATGCTGTACAGTTTCACACATAGCAAAAGCAGATATTTGAGCTTATTGCTGTCTCATGAGAAACATGTTTCTTGGGATGGTAGAAAGCAGGACTGAGAACACAAGATCTTGGGACTGGTTTCCCAAAAGCGATTTGTGAGACCTATCCAGAGCAACTGTGGAATGCTTTCAGAGAGATGAAAACAGAGAGCGATATGAAGTACAAAAGATGACAGCTATATTGAAGTTTGGGTATTTTAATTGGATCATGTTAAAACTTTATGAATTGTGTCTCCGTGTGCCCTTTCTTGTTTGTTCCTTTCATGGCCCAGAGAATTTTAAGATTTAAAAATGTCTGAGGACTTTATAAATACTTTGTACTTCTTAGGTATCGGGAATCTGAATTACTAAAGCACCACAGTGAGAACACAGCTGACGGAAAACCACTCTCCCCAAGACAGTCATTCAGGTCATACAAGGAGGACTTATTGAGGACTCGATCGAGGCAAGTAACACTCATCGAGTACCCACCTAATACCTGGCTCTGTGTAAGTTCTTTGCATGCGTATTGTCTAATTTTATCTGCATAAGGAAACACGTTATATGGTAGGTACTATTTTATTTACATTTTACGGAGAAGGAATTGAGGTTTACAATGGTTAACAAACTTGCCTAAAAGTTATATAGCTAACTAAGTAACAGAACTGGGCCTTTAACATCAGACTCAGCAAGCAGGATGGACCCCGTGCTAATGATGTAACACCATGTGTTCTGTGCCCATTTGTCCTCACAAAGGAATGGCTGTTTCAGATACATAGATTATGAAACAAGGGGGTATGTGCTATGATGAAGGTATGAGAGTGGTGTTCCGGGGATACAAAGAATAGAGTGGCATCTAATTGGGGGAAGCAAGGAAAGATTGACCAGGAAAGGGGAAATGTGTCTGAACAATGGCGAGAATAAAGGTTATGCAGGCATGTGTCATCAGGGTGAACCAAGAGTAACTAGGATATGGGGCGCCCGGGTGTCTCAGCTGGTTAAGCTTCGGACTTTGGCCCAGGTCATGATCTTGCAGTTTGTAAGTTCAAGCCCCATGTTGGGCTCTGTGCTGACAGCAGAGCCTGGAGCCTACTTCAGATTCTGTATCTCCCTCTCTCTCTCTGTTCCTCCTCTGTTCATGCTCAGTCTCTCATTCTCTCTCTCTCTCAAGAATAAATAAACATTAAAAAAATTAAAAAAAAAAAGAGTAACTAGAATCTGATTGATAGGTGGGGTCCAACTGGGAAGAACATTCTGCTCCCCAGCCTTCACCCATCTCTCTCTCTCTCTCTCTCTCTCTCTCTCTCTCTCTCTCTCTCTCACACACACACACACACACACACACACACACACCTCTTTGCCCTTTCTTTATAAAGCAAATGAGAAACATTTCATTTCTCTCCCTGAAATTCTCTTAAAGAGTCCCAGAAATTCACATACACAGTAGCAGAAAGATTTTTTGCTTGTGACCAACAAAATCTACCTTGTCTCAGTCCCCGAAATCTATTTTCCTTGGAGAGGAAAAACTCATTTTCTAACCTTTCTTAGTCATTGACTAGTCAACATTCTTTAAGCTCCTCATCTCCAAATACACCTTTTACCACAAATAATTTCTCCCTGGCTTTGAATTCTCTCAGTGGTGGTACATATGTTCCAGACCACACTATGAAGTCTTTGTTTATATAGAAAGGGGCAAAGAGCATTAGATCTTCCTTTGTACAAAGCAGATAGGAGGCCCTGAGGGATACAAACTAAGTCCATTATAAACGTTTTTGTTCTCTTTGGGGACTGTGATCCCCAGTGAATTGCAATGTTCTATTTACTTCTCTGTCTCCCTGAGAAGCCTTCAACCCTTCCTTGAAAATAGGCACTGTATCCCAAGCAACCAGTGCAAAATACCTGACCCAGAGTAGGCACTGGATAAGAATGTAATAAAATGAATGAATAATGGAAGAGGCTGGCTTTCGTTTGCCAAAAACGTTCAGCGCATGTGTTGGGAGAAAAAAAAAGAAGATGGTTTTTTGCCTGCTTACTCCCAGCCTCTCAACTATCTGACTTTTAAAATTCTGAAGGATGTGAAAATAAAGTCCTAGGAAAGTTGATCTCATGCTTCCCATTCCCAAATTTATGGATGTGGATGTTCTGTTCTGCCCATATAATTCCTTATAAAATGTAGATCACTCAGCCAGTTTTTCCTTATACATGGATTTTCAATGACTGTCCATTACCATTCCCCATTCCTGATTCCATCTTATCCATATCAGTACTGGTGAGGTCTTAAGATGTAAGAAAAGCATATTTACTTTTTTTGACAGTGAGGAAACATCATCCCTGCAGAGGAAGACTGACTACTTTCTTCCTGACTTTCTGATCACAACATTGCCCCAGGCACAATGGGCAGCAGGATATCCTGCACCTGCCTGGGGAGGACGCCTGTGGTCTAGAAGGTGCAAGATGAGTCAACATACTTAGGTGGTAGGGGTCTGTCTGTCTGGTAGAAGTCACACAAGGGGCAGAGAGAAGCAGTAACGTAAGTGAAGCTAGAAAGAAAAGTCCTAAGGCAGAAGGAGCCCCAAGGCAAAGGCTAACTGGACAAGAATGGCACTTGTGAGGATAAGCAAAGATAAGCAGACCACACTATGGTTTAGGAAAGGAAAGTGAGGGTGGACGTGGATATGCCATGCTCAAGAGTTGGAACTAGGGGCTATGACAAAACACTGCATAAAAGGATTCACAACCCTTCTTTTATCTCTACATGCAGGACAGATGGGGTTCATACGCATAGTGCATTGCCCTAGGCAAACTTAGATCAGCAGTGGCAGCATCTACTAAATAGACTGAGTTACAAGCATTTCTGGTCTTCCTGGCTGCAATGGTATCCCTTTCTCTCCATCTATGAATGCATCTCGGAGGCCAAGTGAGTGAAATTGAGTTGGCATAGTCTAAATTATCTCTGAATAGTTTTCTAAATGCAAATCCATCAAAAATGTCCTTTAATTGAAGCAAAGCACCCCACCTTGAACAGTGATACACTGATGTGGGGTGACATCCCCTCTGTCAGATCTACTCTTCCACAGTGAAGTACAGTCTTCCTTTTAGCTCTTTGTTCTGCTTTCCTTATACCTAAGTGGAAAATAGGGCAATTGTGGGAGACTCACTCAAATAAACTTAGGTGCAAAATAAAAATCACCCACAACCTTGTCTTGGCACCAATCAGGAGCAAACCTGGGGCAGAGGTGAATCAAGTGAGGTTTAGGTATAGAATGGTGTTATTTCCTGTAGACTACCACCACCATGCCTTTGTAGTAACTTCTATTAGTTTACATCAAGGGACTTTTCCATATACCTACATATAGACCTTTTCATAAAAATAAGAGGTCATGGCATACTTCCTGCCAAAACTATGTTCCAAACCCCCCAGAATCCCTTTTAAATTCAGTCAATAACCATGGATGGCTTTTTATTCCTTGCTACCAGAGAATCTATAATGAAACAGAAGTTGTAACTGAGGACAGCACATCCTGCCTTTTAGAGAATAAGCAGCAGAGTGTCAGACCCTGGGGAGGAATCTGGGAACTACATTTACAAATCAGGACACCTGGGGATAGCAATCATCATCGCCTTTTATGTAAATGTGAGTGGAATTCAGATTGTAGAACTGTGAACATTTCTCTCTGCCCAGGGCTATCTTCTTAACCCTTAGAAGAGCCCCCTACTATCCATTCCCTAGCCCTTTGGGGGAGCATGTGCTAGACAAGAGCTTTCTGACAATTAACCAAATCAGAAGGAGAGGTATTCAGGGTGATGGCATCTTGGAAGAGGTGTGTAAACATTCTTATGATGCAGAACAGAGGCCTATTATGAGCTTTGGTGATGCCTGTTCTAGGGAGTGAATGGTGTTGATCAAAATCAAACTGGGGGAGTAGGGGAAGGAGTCAACTCTTACAGCAGAATCTAGCCTTTCCTATTTTAAGAGGCAGAGAGAGAGAGTGCACAAGAGGAGGAAGGGAAGGGGGGGGAGAGAGAGAGAGAGAGAGAGAGAGAATCCTAAGCAGGCTCCGTACTGTCAGTGCAGAGCCCAACACAGGGCTCAATCTCATGACTATGAGATCATGACCTGAGCCTAAACCAAGAGTAGGACACTTAACCCACTGAGCCACCCGGGCACCCCTCCAGCACACTAATTCTAACAGCATCTTGCCAGATTGTTATTAAAGTCTTGGGAAATCTTTGGTACTCTTACTTTTACAGGACCTTTCTGGCATTGTATCTAGCATATTTAAAATGCTTACACATTCCATATTAAAGGTTATGTCAACTATTTTACAATTGAGTTGCAACTGACTAGTAGACAGTATTATGCTGACATTTCACAATATTTTTCCCACTGTATTTCAGAGCTAATCATTTCATTTTCAGAGCATAAACACTTCATAACCTTGTGAAAAGCTTATAGGCACAAGTCATGGCCCAGAAACAAACTATAATCCCTGAACAAAGAAGTAGCTCCTTGATTAGTATCAAGTATTTTAAGATTTTTGGCTTTTTAAGGAATTATTAACTAATCTCATTGGCTGATAAAGTCTGGATGAAAAGTATCCTCCTTCACCTGTTTATTTGCGTATGAATATATGCTGACGTATGTGAATGCATCCTGTGTTTATGTTGTCTTCTATGTTGTGTGTAAGCTATAATGGGAAAGCTAATTATTAAAGTCTGCAAACGCACCCAGAGGCTACTGTGAGCGATGCATCCAAAAAAAAAAAAATCTAAAAATAACTAAGTAATAAATAACCATTTGCAGATGGGAATTGTTCATGCAGTTTTCTAAACAACAGCAGATTTCTTTAAGATATGTTTTTTTTTTTAATTTTACTAAGTGTACTAAATCTTCTGTACTTAAAGGCAGATAATTTGAATAAGAGTGACATAAAATTGACTGCTTCCAAATTAGAGTTATTTTTAAGACAATATCAAACCATCGCTTTCATCTTAAAATAGCTTTACACATGCATATTCTATGTTAGTTAAAAGCACGAAGAGAGTCATTTCTGAAAGGTAGGGCAATTTTTTTAGCAATTATATTAGCAACTATTTTAGAATACTACAATTGCTAAAAATGTAAGGGCTACTCTTCAAAATAATATCTTGATTGCTTAGTGTTATATTTGTTCGGGTTCACATGAAATAAAAAAATAAAAATAAAAAGGATAAAAAAGGAGACTAAACTAGAGCTACAAAGTTCATTATAGTCTGGGAATATGTTGCAGAAATAGTCAGAAAGCTGCAGTTTTCAGCAAGGAAAGATGAAAGGAAATTAGGGATTCTTAGGAGGGGTGACATTCCAAACTTTGCAAACAGTTAAAATAGTACTACTAACCAAAATTTAAAATCACCATACAGAGTGGGCTTGATATGTGATAATATGAAACAGTTTATTCCATCCAGGATGGATTCAAAATATTTGGCACAATCTTTCAAGAGAACTCCTGTTCACATGGCTTTTTACCATCACTAATGTATATATAGTTAGTGGTCTGGTCACATGCTCCAAACTCAGCTCAACACAGACCCTGCACTAATAACATACTTAATAACACAATTAATTTTCCTGTTTGTAAGGCAGTGTACATCCATCAAGTGAGAAACTTTGGGTCTGGTATTAAGCTTAAAGAAAAAATTAGTATAATCTCCTCTTCCACTTGGGGAAGTTACTAAATATTTCATTCCTAAATGAATGTGATATATGCAAAAAATAATTTCACTTGCTTACAGTGATATATAGGTTACAGATTAAAAGCACAGCCTCTAAAATCAATAGATATCTATCTATTATTAGATGTATGAGCTTGATTAGGTTTAAACTTTCTAAATGTAACATTCTCATATACAATATGAGAATTGCACCTGCTGTTTATTATACTTAACACTTATAACTCAGAGAAAACATAGCTATTTTTATTAAACCAAAAATATTATGTAACTGTCATTTGCCAAAGATTTGCCTAAATTATGTGAGCTTGGAATCGTAAAATATTTGATTTTATTTCTGTAAAAGTACTTTTTAAATCTAGCACATTGAAAGTCTTAGTAATTCAATTTCCTTAATTTCTGGGAATTTTAGGGATATTCAATTATATATGCAATAATTTACCTCTAAGCCTATCAGAATAGAACTCCTTAAAGAGGTCTTATAATCAAATTCAGTAATTCCATCTGAAAATAGGAAATATTATATAATGAAAGGCAAAAGCCTTTCTATATGACAGACATAAATATCCAAAGAGAGAAAAGAAAACATAGCTTTAATTCCAAAATTTCAGTCATAAGGGCGCTTGAATGGCTTAGTCAGTTAAGCATCAGACTCTTGATTTTGGCTCAGGATGTGATCTCATTGTTGTGGGATTGAGCCCCATGTTGGGGCTCTGTACTGAGTGTGGAGCCTGCTTAAGATTCTCTCATTCCCTATTCCTCTGTCCCTCCCCTCTCAGACTCTCTGTCTCAAAATAAATAAATGTTTTAATAAAAATAGAATAAAATTTCAGTCACAGGTCAAACAGAAACACAGAAACACAAAATTCACTGATCCACATTAATAAGCTATTCCTTTCCCAGTGGGCATAAGTTCCTAATTAATTTGAACTCAGACAAATAGACAAACAGAAAAGACTAACAAACCAGAGTCTCTTACTGTCTTTCACATGAGACAAGATTTCTATAAATCATTAATTCCTTTACAGAGACCACCAAAAGAAGACCACAAAATCATAAGAAACTGGCCACAGAAATCAAGCTGGCACCTTACCCTGCTACCTGTGGACATGAGTCCATAGCACAGGAATCAGACTCACCACTGGGTCTCCAATCATTCTTCAGGAGCAGAGCACAAAAGGGGTACCAGAGGCTTCTCTACCTGGGTATGTAAACAGGGACCCAAAAAACCGAGATCTGGTCCTCTCTGAGTTACAGCACCAAACTGTGAAAGACAAATACACCAGCCAAGGAGATTATTTTATGTAGAGTATTACAATAGCAAGAATATTCATTAATAAGGAATGTCTCAAAGAACAAAAGGGGACCTGGGACTTTTTAGTGGCAAGTAAGCAAGAAAGTCATCCCAGACTTTATGGGAGTCCTGAGAGAGGACAGAAATGGGTTTTCTCTCAAGACACACCAGTGCAGGGTGCAAAGTGGTCCTTAAAGGGTGGGAAGATTTCCAAACCATTCTTATTTTCCAGAACCAAAAGGGCTCAGATAAAGTTCAGCATTATCACATTGTCAGTTTTATAAAATGTTTACTCATAAGGGGAAAAGTGTCAGCAATTATTGTTGGAGGGCACAGTACACTTGGCAGTGTAATTTACATATTCTGCATAGAGTCAAATACTGACTATCCTTTATTACCTGTAGGATGCTGGGGAAATTACATAATTTCTCTGGTTTTTAATTTTCTTATCAGTTTATTGGACGTAGAAAGTAGTGGTCTCTTCGTAAAGCTGTTGTGAAGATCAATTATCACAAAGACGAAAAATTCAAAGACCAGGTTTTCACCGCTTGCACTCACAAACAGTGGTTAACTATCATTGTCATCACCACTTAGAACTGAGTGAATGCCGTAAAACAAGAGGTTACTGTTTTTTTTCCTAAAATCCACTTGGTGAAGTAAACATTTCTAAAGCATAAGGATTTACTTTTTTATCTTCCCAATTGGCTTGGTAATTTTAACAGAAACTTTGGTACTTCTTAATATAATATTTAAACATTATTGTCACTTCATTAAGATAGAGGGAAATTTTGAATTTATTTCTTTAAAAAATTCTGTTACTGTAGAGGAAGCAGGAGATAAGCTGTTCCCTAAATAATTAACTGAATCTTAACAAATTAAACCAAAATCAAAGTTGGAGAAAACTAAATGATGCTAATGATGTTGTGTTAAAATTCGTAATTCTGCTGTTCTCCAACTGAGCTGATGTAAACTAGAACTGATTGAATGTAGTTTGAGAAAGATAATGTTTAACTTCTTGTCATCTTCTTTTCCTTTTAATGAGTGAAATTAATGGTAAGGAAATTTTGCTAGATCACTGACTATGGAAGGACAAAGGTTTTCCTGTTGAAGAGTAGCAAATAAAGCAGTCCTACAAATTCTTGAATGACCAGGCAATTCTCTTCCTCTACTTAGAGCTTGGAGAGCTTTGTCACAGGGTTCAGAGTCTGTATCTCTTTCAGTTCTCAGCCTCCTACTGATGCTATTAATGCTACCTAATTTAATGACCTTTACAATATCAAGAAGGAAAATAATTTATGCTGATTTCCTTGACTCCCTACCTGTGATGAGGACAGATTTAAAAAAGGGGGGGGGGGAGATGATGAGATGAGGGAGCATTTTTTTTCTCATTCTGAGCTGAGTCTCTCAAGTACTTTACATCCACATTGCAAAGGACTTTAGAGGTAATACCTGTTTGCTAAGTGGACCAAACTTAGAGCTTTGAGCTAAAGAGCTCTTGAAATCATCCAGTACATTTAGTATATTTAAAAACAAGACAAAAATTTTATTCCAAGAACTGAGCATCAGAACAGATGATTATAAGAAAGAAGAGTATGGCCATAAGAAGATTCAAATCTACCTAAATGCTTGAGAAGACAAAGCCAACCTTTACATGACATTGTACTAAATATATAACATAATATATAAGTTTCTCTGGTTTCTGAAGTCCTTTGGTTCAGATTCTGATTCTATCACTGATAGACAATAGGCAGTTAACTGTAAACTTCCTTTTCTTCATCTGAAAAGCGAGAATAAAGGAAGTATACACATTGCAGAATTGCTTTGAGGATTAAAGAGAAAATTCAATTGATTAGCTCAGTTCTTGGCCCATGGTAAGTACTCTAAGAAATGTTAGTCACAGTAGTAGTAAAATAGTACACACACACACACACACACACACACACACATATATATATATATATAGAATAAAAAATTTATATATAGACCACATGCATAGTCTACAATTAGCAAATCTGAGGGTATATAATTAAATAATATGTATGGTGGCACAGATATAAATGTAATAGCCAGTCAAAGGAAGGAAGAACAGTGGGGATATCCTTTGGAAAATTAATGTTTTTTCTACCATGCCTGGCAACTAGTAAGCTCTTGATAAATGTTAGGTGCTTTTATTATCACTGTTATTGATTGTGGTAGGCTTTGTAGAGGAGGTTAAGACTGGAGTTGAACCTTAAAGAATGGGTAAGATAAGAGTAGCAAAAAGGACTCTCAAATGAAGATAATTTCAGGACTGAGGTATCTGATGTGGGAATTAGCATGACACAGCCTATGAAGATAAGACACTGGTCTGAAGAGAACCAGTGAGGATATCCTCCAATTTATCAATAAGGCGTTTTCATTATTATCTTCATTAATAATCCTTATAGTGTTTGAGTGCCTGTTACTATATGTAGTAAGCTGAACCATAGCCCCTGGTCCTTTGTGTCTTAATCCCCAGATCTGTAAATATTATCTTATTTGGAAACAAGGTCTTTGCAGATGTAATTAAGTCAAGGATCTCAAGATGAGGAGATCAACCAGATTACCCAGGTGAGCCCTAAATCCAGCAAATATCCCTATAAGAGAAACACAGGAGAGGCCCACAGAGAACAGGATAAGGCAATATACCCATGGAGCAGAGACTAGAGTAATGCAGTCACAATCTCAGGACTACCAACAACCACCAGAAGCTAAGAGAAGCAAGGAACAAGAACTCCCCTTGAGACACATTGGGTTTGAACTTCTGACCCCCATAACTTTGAAAGCATACCTTTCTATTTATTGGTTTGACAAACAAAGCTGTGGTATTTAAAAAACAAACAAACAAACAAACAAAACCCAGCCACACTGAAAATGAGTACACTATGCCAAACATTTACTTTATTCAACCTTCTACAATCTTCTAAAATACAACATAAGTGTTATCATCACCAGTTACAGTTGCTATAGAAATTTTAATAGGCACTACAGAGATATTTAACAGGCACATCTAACCTAGTCTAAAGGAAGGGTCAAGAAAAACTTCTCTTTATTTAAAATGTTTATTTATTTATTATGAGAGAGTGTGCATGCTCTGGGGAGAGAAAGGGCAGAGAGAGAGGAGAGAGAGAATCCCAAGCAGGCTCCCCAACACATCCCACAAACTGTGGCTACATCCCACAAACTGTGAGATCATGACTTGAGCCAAAATCAAGAGTCCAATGCTTAACCAACTGAGCCACCTAGGTGCTCCAAGAAAAACTTCTTAAAGGAAGAAATGTCTAAAGTTCAATTAATTATATGGGTAGGAGTTAGCCTATACAAAACTGAGGGGCATGACAAGCAGGTGGAGGGCCTAGATGAAAGGATGAAGGACTGAACAAAGTTTGGAGAGGTTGGGGAACAGGAGAAAGAGTATCTTGGATGGAGCACTAGGGTTTGACCAAAGGTGGAGGATCTGCCTGAGCCTGGGTGGGCTTCCTGGAAACAGAGGGAGGCAGGCTAGAGGAGAGGCAGAATCTAGGAGATTCTAATAACAAGGAGAGATCAGAATTTCTTTGTTTTATCAGCTAGCCTTTTGATAAATAATAGATAGGCCTGGATTATTTTAAAGCAGTGCAGGTGTGGAAGGGGTAGGGGGAGAGAAAGGGGATAAAATACACATGGAAATCGGCATATGCTCTCCAGGGTTTTGCAGAAACCAGTTGGTAGCCCCCAAAGAAAATCAATAACCACTGCTTCTATTTGTGGCTCTGTTTCCACAGAAACGTGTTTGCGGGTGAATTTGGAAGGCAGATTTACAATGCCAAAACCACCAGTCCAAAAAGGAGAAAAAATCAGTTCAAATAAACTTTTCACTATAGTAACAAATGTTTGATTTTACTAACATTTTTCCATTTAATTAACTGAATTTGGAGAGGATTATCAAATAAACTCAGCCATGCTCCTGTAGGCACAATAATAATGAAATCTGGGAGCAATATTAGCTTCAGTATAAGCAGAGTATGCAAAAGCTGGTAGGAAAATGTTTGGCTGGCCTGTCAAGTTGAACCTATTTTCAAAAACAATGAATATAGTCAAACTTTAGGGCACTATGCTAGTGAGGTTAACACTGATTAAAAGAAAAAAATCTCACTTGTGCTTTTGTGTCTTCCTAAATTTTTTTTTAATGTTTATTTATTTTTGAGAGAGAGACAGAGACAGAGACAGAGACAGAGCAGGGAAGGGGCAGATAGAGAGGGAGACACAATCTGAAGCAAGCTTCAGGCTCTGAGCTGTCAGCACAGAGTCCGACGCAGGGCTCGAATTCAGGAACTGCCAGATCATGACCTGAGCCAAAGTCGGACACTTAACTGACTGAGCCACCCAGGTGCCCCATGCCTTCCTAAATCTTAAATGCTGTACCATATATGTTATAGATGCATGGTAAAAATGTTCTTGAAATTATCTGCCAGGCGTAATTCATACATGACCTCTTACCTCAGACAAGATAAAGTTCGCCCTATTTGTCCTTTAGTAGAATGAGTATACTTCAGTATTTTTGTTAGTATCAAACCCAAGATATTAAAAGTGGTCATAACTTTAGTCATTTAAAAATATACTTAATGAAGTTCTAGAACCCAGCAGGTTCCCTCATACCATCTCCTGTTCATAGAAGTGGAAATATATTTTCCTCAGCATATGTCTATGAGATTCATTCATGTTGTAAATGCAGTAGTTTTTTTCATTGCTGTGTATTGTTCCACTGTATAGTGATATCACTATTCATTCTACTTTGATGCATTTTTGGGTTATTTTAAGTTTTGGCCTTTAAAAAAAAAAAGCGTGGAGCCCAACATGGGACTCAAACTCATGAATATGAGATCAAGACCTGAGCCAAGATAAAGAGTCAGATGCTTAACCAACTGAGCCACCCAGATGCCCCTAAATTTTGGGCTCCAATGGACAAAGCATCTATGAATATTCTTGTAAATATGGTTTATAAGTACTTATTTCTTTGGGGTGTGAACCTATAAATGGAACTGCTGAGTCATAGTGTATACATTTTCCTAAAGTAGTTCAACCAATTTACACTCCCACTATTATATGAAAGTGTATACAGTTGCCCCACAATATCTTGGAATTTTTAGTACTTTTAATTTTAGTAATTATGGTGGAGTAATGGTGTCTCATTGTGACTTTGATCTGCATTTCCCTAATGATTAATGGTGGTTAATAAAGTTAAACTTCTGTAGTATGCTCAAAAAATATATACAGTTATGATAGATTATTTTTAATACTTCATTTTTAGAGTAGTTTTAGGTTTGCCACAAAATTGAGAGGGAGGTACAGAGATTTCTCAGATACCTCTGCCCCACACATGAATAGCCTCTCTCATCAACATTGCTCACTAGAATGGTACATTTTTTACCAAGGATAAACCTACATTGACACATCATAATCACCCAAAGTCCATAGTTTACCTTAGGGTTCACTCTTGGTGTTGTACATTCTATGGGTTTGGGCAAATGTACAATGACATACATATTATCTATTATTATAATATCATACCAAGGATTGTTGCTATCCTTTAAAACTTCTGTGCTTTGCTTATTCATCTCTCTCTTTCCTTCCACCCCTGGCAACCACTGATCTTTTTATTGTCTTCGTAGTTTTGCCTTTTCCAGAATGTCATATAGTTGGAAGTGTACAGTATGTAGCCTTTTCCAATTGGCTTCTTTTACTTAGAAATCTTCACTTAAGTTTCCTCCATTTCAAGTCCTGAGAGCTCATTTCTTGTTAGCACTAAAGAATATTCCATTGCCTGGATGATAGTTCATTTCTAAACATGGAATTTTCCCAGCTTCTAAAGGAAACATGAGCTTCATTTATTAAAAGTGTGCCTTAGCATTGAGTCTCAGATCCAGACCTCACTAATTTCTCCTAACTTTCAGGTTGCCTACAAGAGAGGTAAGAGAGAGGATAGGAGGAGGAAGATAATGCCACTGGCCTTAGCTGTGACATCTGGGGGGGATTTGAAGGAAAATGAAATAGGGATCTAGGTAGATTGGGATATTTACAAGGAAATTTCCTTCTTATCATAATAGTAATCTCCAAAAATGATATGGAATGAACCAGTTTATTTACCTTCTCACTTCTTAAATCTGATTCTTCTCTTTCTCCCACCATCTCTTATCATAAGTGGACATTGTTAGTTACTTACTGACCATCCTTTAGCATCACAAATTGAAACGGCATTACAAATTGAGTGGCCTTGTACCTGGACACCACCATCCTTATTCTAAAAGCCTCCTCATGTGTCCCCCTGCTTTTACTCTTATTCCCCTAAGTTCTTTCTTCTCATAGCTCTTATCTTTTTAAACTTAAATCAGATCATTTCACTATCCTATTTAACTGACTTTACCAGGTATTGAGAATAATGTCCAAACTCCTTACAAGGACCCACAAGGTTCTAAGGACCAGGCAATGCCTCCATCTCTGACCTTACACCTGCTGCTCTCTTTTAATACATCAAGTCCTTTCCATCCCCAGGGGTTGTAGTAGTTCTGTCCCTTGTAGTTCCTTTTGCCTGGGAGACCTGACCTCAGTTCTTTGGGTGATTGACTCCTTCTTATCATTTAGGTCATCAGCTAAACGTCATGGGCCTTTCTTGCCCACAGTCACCATCACAGCGTCTTGTTTTATGATCTCCATGCCATAGATCATTATCTGAAATACTTGTATTTACTTATTGTTTAATTTTTTAGAATGAAATCTTTTTTAAATTTTATTTTAGAAAGAGAGAGCACGTGAGCAGGGAGGAGGGGCAGAGAGAGAGAGAGAGAGAGAGAGAGAGAGAGAGAGAATCTTAAGCAGGCTCTATGCTCAGCACAGAGCTCAACGCAGGGCCCAATCCCAGGAGTCTGGGATCGTGACCTGAGCCAAAATCAACGGTCTGACGCTCAACCAACTCAGCCCCCAGGCACCCCAAATGAAAGCTTTATAATGCAGGAAGCTTTTCAGTGTTCTATCCCCAAAGCTTAGTAAGTGTGCAGTAAATGTTAAATAAAAGAAAAGAAGGAAGGAAGGAAAGAAGGAAGAAGCAGGGGCAGGAAGGAAAGGAGGGAAGAAAAGGATCGAATATAATTCTGATTGCACTCAATCTATAAGGAATTAAAATACATTTTTAGACTCACAAGGTACTAGCTGAGAAACATGAATCTAGGTTAGTACCTTAGAAATATGATGAAATAAACACCTGAAATAAATTTTTTAAGACACATGATTTAATAAACTCATGGATGACATAACCTATTTCTAATGGTTGCACTAGCTTCCTATAACATTGTACCCTAGTTGGATAGAATTGTCTATAAGTAATGGGAAACTTTAAAAAGTAGCATCAACTTTTTAGCAGAATGATTGGGCATAGTCTTTGGTGCCAACAGGCCTAGGTTTAAAAAGCAGCTCTGGTATTTACCAAACATAAACCTTGGGCAGTTTGCCTAACTTTTCTGGGCAGTTTTCTCATCTATAAGATGGGACTAATGCTAGCCTCTCCCTCATAGTGCTCTTGCCAGGACTAGACAAGTTTGCATGTCAGGTTGCTTAGCACAGCTCTTCCACAAACTGAGGATCTTTCAAATCTCCACAGTTATTAAAGTGTTTTATATTATACATGTTATCAACAGATTTTCTAAGTGGGCACTTGGCTTTCCGACGTACAGAAAGACCAAACGAATGAGTCACTCAGCATCGGGTCCACAGGCAATACTTGATACTCTATTCTCGGGGCCTTGGCAGTATATTCATTTCTCTTTAATAATGACAGTAACACTTTCTTCAGCTGCCAGCCAGGCATGCCTGCTAGGTCTTTCTTCCCTTTCTATAAAGCTCTATTTTATCACAGCTTCACATATGCATCTGATTTGCTCTCTGCTCTATGTTGCCGCCGCTATGTAGAATCTGTTTGATCTTGATGAAACTACAGGGGAAGGGATGGAAATTTAACAGGATCCCACAGACATTCTTTTTCTCCCCTTCCAACTGGGTTGGGTATCTTGAAGATAAAAATAAAGAAGCATTATTTTCAGGCTGATTCCTAGAGAAGGTTTCAAGTGAATTCAACAGCCAGTAAAAGGTATACAAAGGGCTACAAAACTTGGCGATTATAAATATGTGTTTAAAAAATGCTTATGAATAAAATGTAACAAAAAGCAGATGCTGACAGAGGCAGAGAATAAATTACCTAATCTCTCCTAAACTCTTAGAGCAAGCCACCCTTATGCACCCCACACTATGGAATTTCCATGGAGAAAAGATATAAAGTCTCCCCTTAAACCAAAGTTCTGAATTGGATTGAACCCTAGTTTTACAATTCCATATTTTCCTGATATTTTTGTGGTTTGTGTTATATGCTCATAACAGCCTATCATGAAATGAAGCATAAGCAAGGGAAAAAATGTTTCCCATGATACACTAAGGCCAAGGCAAGGGGAAAAAAAGGAATAAGGAAATGAAATTTAGAGGAAAGTTAATTCTCTTGGAACATGAAAAGCATAATTTTTCATGTGATAAATAGCTCTTCCCCAATAAACGTGGTATAATTGTAAATCTTTCAGCTGTAGACAAAAGTTACAGATGAATCATGCCATCATAGGGTAGCTCATTTGGCAATTCAGCCTTAGATTCAAGGAACATTTACTATATGCCAAGTGCTGTGCTAGACGCTGCCTCATGTTATCTCACTTATTTCTCACAATTACCCTACAGAGAAAGCATAATTGTCAGCTTTTGTTATATGAGGAAACTGATGCTCAGAGAAGTGAGTTCACTTGTGCTTAGTAGCACAGCTTAACATGCCAGCTCTCAGACTCACACCTGAGTCATTGGATTCCAAGTGATTTGACAGACATACTCAGATCTATCTATGATGGGAGAGAAATGAACACTGGCGAGTTGGAGACCAGAGGGTGTTGAAGAAAAGAGGTTACAGATACAAGTAAGGCTGTGAGGTTTAAAACAAAATTCTCAGTGAAGCAGAAGAGGGATTGCTCTGCTGCCTCAATTTATTATCCTCTCCCTAAATGTGGGTGATCCTCAAGGCTCCATCCTCAGTTCCTCTCTACTTCCTTCCTCAGGGACATCATCCACTTTGCATGCCACCTCAATGCAGACAATTCTTAGTTTAGTACTTCTAGTTTTGACCTCTTTCAAGAGCTCCAGACACATCTCTCTTATCATTTCTTATATTTATACCTTTACCTTTTACTAGGTTTGGCTAATTTAAACTCTTTCCTGCTGCCTGGGAGAGATTCTTATTGTCTCCTGCTTGTCTAGATATTCAGAATACACTGTCTCTCTTGTCCTACCCTTATCTCCAACCATTAAATCCTGCTTGAGACTCAGGATCCAGCTCATGTGCTGCCTCCTTCAGGAAGTCTTCTCTAACTAGATTCCCAGTTAGATCTACATTTTTATTCAGTAATACTTATTGTCTGTCCACCTTCCAGCAGCATTTAACAACCCCTCAAGAGTAGGACTGTTCTTATTCATCTGTACACCTACCCTCTTATTTATCATTCACACACTCAGCTTCCTAAAGCACCGTGTTTGAATGTGATTGGGTCGAACTGTGTCTGTGTTCTTCCCTGCAAAATTGTTAGAGATAAGGGTTAAGGTCAGAACTTAAACTTTCTCTTAATCTCTATAAGTCCCTGATCCAAGTTCTTCTATGTAATGCACAATTGATACATGAAAAAAATAAGCTACTTATAAAATCTTAGCTGAGAAAGGATCAGAGATTTGTTGAAGGGATTTTAAGCTCAGAATTCACAGAAGCAAGGAACTAATTGGTGTTTTCATGTAGTTACAGATGAACAACTTGAGCCTATACTGGATTTCTTCTCTGTATATAAATTGTATAATGGTAATTTTTCATGTTCCAAAAGTAAAATGATTTCAATAAAGGTGCATATGAATATAGAAAGAAATAACAGGGCCAGACCACAATCTGAAACCTGAAATCTAAAGAGGAAAATTCCCTTTAAACCCTTAATTGTAAAGTGTAGATCACTAACAGTGGCACCCTTCTACAGGGGAACATCTTAAGTATTTTTTTAGTGAATTAAGACAACACAGACTTATTATCTCACAACTTCTGTGGGCCTAGAATTCAGTGAGCATAATTGAATGTTTTGGCTCTGGGTCTCCCACAGGCTGCAGTTAACTTAAGGCCCAATTAGGGGTGGATCTATTTCCAAGTTGACTCCAGTAGTTGTTGGCAGGATTCATTGTCTCACACTGGTTTTGAACTGAGGGCTTCAGAAGTTTCTCAAAATCTACTCACTGTGGGCCTCCCTGGAATACTTGCCACATGGGCCTGTCCATACTGGTAGTTGGCCTTGTCAGAGCAAGCAAGAGAGAGGACAAGTAGGAAGATGGAAGTCATAGGAAGTGGTGTCCCACCATTTTTGCTGTATTCCATTCCTTCAAATCAAGTCACTAGTTCCAGTCCATACACAAAAGAGTGAGATTACATAAGTGCACGAATACCACACTTCTCCACTGGTCACTTGGCCTCACTAGGACATCTGAGACCATGATTCTCCCACATGGGCTCTTGCAAGGTGCTCTAATGAGAAGGCAGGTGGAGTAGTAATCATAACTTGGAGGTATGTGAGGTAGGTTAGCCAAAGCAAATTCTTCTCAGGGTACATACACTGGTAGAGTAATGAGAGGGGAAATTCACATCAAATGTAGCCCCAGTATCATTAGTGGAAATTGCTTTAGACAATGAATTGATTCATTTAAGCATTTATATCATCCATATATGGCATAAGGATGATGATGATGATGATAATATGTTATTATTATATAATAACGTTTACTATATTATTATATTAAAATTATATTATTATAGTTATTATTACTATTACCAAGATAACATTCTAACCACATCAAAGGAAATATGCTAAGCCTTTCTATATTTATGCCTTAATGTGGCCACTTAAGTTTTCCGTATTCTTTTCTATGTTTTGACCATATGTATACATTTTCTTATATATTGTAGTGAAAATGTAATTTTTTGTTCTCCTTTCTTTCATTTAAAATTACATCATATTATAGGAAGTTCTGTGAGGGATGACTTAAATTATATTTAAATTATATTTAAATTTAAGAGAAACTACCTTTAGCAAATTAAACAAAAACAAGCAAAAAAAGTTAAAATAGCAAAGATATGATAACACTGAAATATTTAGTAGAACAAAGCTCATGCCTCAAACTGAATAGTATCATCTATAACGGAAAAATTTGGACCAAGTTGAAATAAGACACAGATTGGAATTTATAATGATGAAGGATCCAAACCATGAGATATAGCTACCATTTACCTATAGGTACCATTTATATATGGTAGACAACTAGTAAATTAGAACATTTCTAAAATTAACAAAATATATTGATAGTGTATTTTGTTTTTATCACATTCTCTCACTCTAGAAGACAATTCAGCAGATAAAAAATAAGTAAATAAATAAAGGAATAAGTAATATAGTCAGGATGATCAGTAGGTCTTAAAATGAAGAAAAGCCACCCTTTGCTCAAGTGGCATAAAGAAAACAGTATATTTCCCCAAAGTAGCAATAATACAAATTAGATTTTCTAATCACAAACATTAAGACATTTGAAAGAAAGCAGAAAATTTTAATTATCTACTAACTAAATTATGTCAAAAGTAAATCAAAAGTAAAAACAGAATAACTAGAAAATGTAACAATAATAGTATATTTTAGTTATGAACTACAGTCAAAGATGTACTCAGAGGACACTTCATAGCAAAAAAGAAAGGAAGGAAGGAAGGAAGGAAGAAAAGAAAAGAAAGGGAAAGAAAGAAAAAGAAAGGTTGATTCCCTTTAATTAAAATTGATTTCATTTTTAAAGTTTTTTTTTAACGTTTATTTGTTTTTAAGACAGAGAGAGACAGAGCATGAACGGGGGAGGGTCAGAGAGAGGGAGACACAGAATCTGAAACAGGCTCCAGGCTCTGAGAGCCTGACGCAGGGCTCGAACTCACGGACCGCGAGATCATGACCTGAGCCGAAGTCGGCCGCTCAACTGACTGAGCCACCCAGGTGCCCCTGATTTCATTTTTTTATGTTCATTTATTAATTGTGAAAGAGAGTGTGCATGTACATGTGAGCAGGGAGGGAGGGGCAGAGGGAGGAGAAAGAGAATCCCAAGCAGGCTCCAGTGCAGTTAGCATGGAACCTGGGATGGGACTTGAACATATGAACTGTGAGAACATGACCTGAGCCGAAATCAAGAGTTTGACACTCAACTGACTGAGCCAGCCAAGCATTCAAGCATTCCTAAAACTGATTTTAAAACTAAGTTTGAGAATTTAGAGAAAGAACAATATATTAATCCAAATAAATCAAGAGGAGTGAATGAGGATAAGAGCAGAAATAATTTAGAATAAATTAGAGAACAGAAAATTTATCAACAACTCTAAGAACAGGTTATTTGGCAAAAGTGGGTATATGAGGATCAGGCTGGGGAGGTACAGGAGATGAGAGGAGTAAGGGAACAATGAAATGGGTAAGTAACTACTTAGCCTAGCTTTTTCTGTTTTTTAATGTGGACACAACTAGTATACTAAATTAAGAATGATTAAAAGAAAAAGAACATAGTTTATTTTTAAAATAAGTTAAAATAATTATAGAATAAGAGAATATTTTGCACAATTCTATAAAAGACATGTTTTTTTTAATTTTTTATTAACGTTTATTTATTTTTGAGAGAGAAAGAGAGAGAGAAAATTCAAGTGGGGGAGAGGCAGAGAGAAAGGGAGACACAGAATCTGAAACAGGCTCCAGACTCTTGAGCTGTCAGCACAGAGGCCAATGTGGGGCTCAAACCCAGGAACCGTGAGATCATGACCTGAGCTGAAGTCCAATACTTATCCAACTGAGCCATCCAGGTACCCCAAAGACATAAGTACTATTTAAACAGAATTTTTTAAAAATTGACTCAGACAGGGGTGCCTGGGTGGCCTAGTGGGTTGAGCATCCAATTCTTGATTTAGACTCAGTTCATGATCCCAAGGTTGTGAGATCAAGCTCCACATCAGGCTCTGTGGTTAATTAGCATGGAGCCTGCTTGAGATTCTCTCCCCCCTCTACCACTTGCACTCTCTTTCTCTCCCTAAAATAAAAATATAAATAAATAAATAACTCAAATAGACACACATATCCTAAATGGAACAAAAACAGAAAAGAAATTAGGAACTTTGTTTTTTAAAAAAAAATTGCTCTTGGAAAAACTGAAAAGCCACATGCAAAAGAATGAAACTTGATTCCTATCTTACACCACACAGAAAAATCAACTTAAAATAGATTGAAAACTTGAATGTAAGACCTGAAACCATAAAATTCCTGGAAGAAAACATAAAGAAAGAAAACATAGCTTAAGCTATTTGATAATCAGTTTTGTAATTATTTTTTTTTAATTTGACACCAAAAGCAAAGGTTACAAAAGCAAAAAATAAACAGGTGGGACTACATCAAATTAAAAGTCTTCTGCATAGCAAAGGAAACTGTCAACACAATGAAAAGGCAATCTATGGAGTGGGAAAAATATTTGCAAATCATATATCTGATGAGAGGTTAATGTCCAAAATATCCAAAAAAAAAAAAAATGCAAACAAAAAACAAAACAAAACTCATACAACTAAATAGAAAAAACAATATGATTAAGTTGGGCAGAGAATCTGAATAGCCAGTTTTCAAAGAATACATACCAAGGGTCAACAGGTACATGAAAGGTGCTCAACATCACTAATCATCAGAGAAATGCAAACAAAACCACAGTGAGATGTTATCTCACACCTGTCTGAATGGCTAGTATCAAAAAAGTATCAAAATAAAAAGCTTCTGCTCAGTGAAGGAAACGATCAGCAAAACTAAAAGGCAACTGACAGAATGGGAGAAGATATTTGCAAATGACATATCAGATAAAGGGTTAGTATCCAAAATCTATAAAGAACTTATCAAAGTTAACACCCAAAAAAACAAACAATCCAGTGAAGAAATGGGCAAAAGACATGAACAGACATTTCTCCAAAGAAGACATCAGATGGCCAACTGACACATGAAAAAATCCTCAACATCACTCATCAACATCACAAATAAAAACCACAATGAGGTACCACCTTACACCTGTCAGAATGGCTAAAATTAACAACTCAGGCAACAACAGATGTTGGCGAGGATGCGGAGAAAGAGGATCTCTTTTGCATTGTTGGTGGGAATGCAAGCTGGTGCAGCCACTCTGGAAAATAGTATGGAGGTTCCTCAAAAAACTAAAAATAGAACTACCCTATGACCCAGCAATTGCACTACTAGGTATTTATCCAAGGGATACAGGTATGCTGTTTCGAAGGGACACATGTACCCCAATGTTTATAGCAGCACTATCAACAGTAGCCAAAGTATGGAAAGAGCCCAAATGTCCATCGATGAATGAATGGATAAAGAAGATGTGGTGTGTATATATATATATATCTCCTCCCCCCCACACACACACACACAATGGAGTATTACTCGGCAATCAAAAAGAATGAAATCTTGCCATTTGCAACTACATGGATGGAACTGGAGGGTATTATGCTAAGCGAAATTAGTCAGTCCAAGAAAGACAAATACATGACTTCACTCATAGGAGGACTTTAAGACAAAGAACAGATGAACATAAGAGAAGGGAAGCAAAAATAATATAAAAACAGGGAGGGAGACAAAACATAAGAGACTCTTAAATATAGAGAACAAACAGAGGGTTATTGGAGGGGTTGTGGGAGAGGGCGATGGGCTAAATGGGTAAGGGGCATTAAGGAATCTACTCCAGAAATCGCTGTTGCACTATATGCTAACTAACTTGAATGTAAATTTAAAAAAATAAAATTAAAAAGATAAGAAATAACAAGTGCTGGCGAGGATGTGGAGAAAAGGGAAACTTTTTGCACTGTCGGAATGTAAGTTGGTGCACATATGGAGTTTCCTCAAAAACTTAAAAATAGAACTACCATATGATTTTGGAATACCACTTCTGTTATCTGCCAAAAGAAATGAAATCACTATCTCAAAGACATACCTGCTCCCCAAAATGTTCATTAAAGTATTATTTACAATACCTAAGATATGGAAACAACCTACGTGCCTAGTGATGGATGAACGGATAAAGTGTGAGATAGATATACCCATATAATTTGAAAAAAAGCTTTCAAGAAACGCACTTAGGCAAGATATTTCATGGATGACTTTTTAGAAACTTAAATAATTTTTACACTTTTCCAGTGTTTCCCCAAATCTTATATATGCACACTGATATCAAGAATAAAATACTTAACAAAGGAAAATAAAACTATAGTTTCACTCACTTGTGAATAGAACTGTCAATTTGAATATATAGTACCTTAAAAGAATAATACATTACCAGGTGTGGTTCCTTCCAGAAAACCAAAGATGACCGTATATTAGAACATTACGACAGAGATGAACAGCTGTCCATTAACAATTCTTGATCCCCTATCCATGTTGTATATTTGCAGGTGGAAATTAGCTGTTTAAGTGGAACTGTATTCCCCAGCTATCTTTGCAATTAAGTTTGGCTGTGTGATCAAGTTTTAGGCAATGAAACGGGAACAAACGTGGCATGTGCCACTTCAAGGTATCTTATGTGAGGTATTTCTCCATGCTCTTATTCCCGGTTAGACAGTGGGACTAGAAATGATTCTAGAACCTGAGAAGCTATATTTTGAAGATGGTAGAGCATCTGTCAATCTGGCTATCTGAATGATTATGTGGAAGAGGATTGCCTTAACTTATTAATTTCTCCAGTTCTGCCTCATAAAAATAAACTTGTATTTGAATTATTATACTCTGGATGTTCATTGCAGAAGCTAGCCTACTCTAACTAATAATATATCTATTAATGTAAATTGTATAGATAACAAAATAGACACAATTATTAATAAATTCTTATACAGTTTTTTGATAAAATTCAAATTTTCATCATTGATGTCAGCTATTTCTGACGTCCAACAGATTCTCTGACTTTGTTCCAGTTTGGCTGTCCATTCTGATGACCAAACCTCCTGATGACTTTCCACCCTTTTGCTTAAGTGGAATGACCTAGCTTCCATAACTTGATACCATGGCCCAGTTAATACAAAGCTAAAATAACTAAATGTACTGTCTTAAGGAATACTTTTATTTTCTCCTAGGCAAGCAGAATACTTTCCTCTTTTAATCCAAAAAGAGTACAGAATAAATTCATTAGTATCCTAGCACTTTCAAGAATAAGAGCCTGTTAAGATTCTGCCTTCAGATATAATGTCACCTATTCTATTACCAAGCAGCAAGAAATGGGTTTTTGTGATCAATTGGCATATGTTGTTTTGATACAATCACTCATATAACAAGACCAGTAAATGAAGCAAATACCATCCCCCTCAGGTGAAAGAACCCAGAGCATTGTCAACATCCTTTTGGCAGATAATAATAGCCCTTCGTTGCCAAGGCTTGTGTACTATTACATAATGTTCTGTGACTTAATACACCCATAGCATTTTTAACAACTGTAAACTTCTCCTAGTTATAACCACAAATTGATACAAAGCTAGTTTCTTCTATGAAAACCATTATGGGTCCACAGCAGCCTTCTTCATGGAAATAATTCCTACTTCAGAAATTACAAAACCTGCAGAAGAGCAGAGAAATTTCCATTGTGTTCTACAGAATTATCCCTACTGGAAGTCTTTACAAGCAAACAAGGTTAGACATGCTACTGAAAGACAGATTTAATGTTTATATTATTTAAAATATGCTATTACCAAAAGGACCAGCCCTATTGCTACAAACGTTTTGAAATGCTTTCAAGGAATCTTAAGTTTTCCCTTATAGAATATTGGTTTGTGAGCATAATTCGTTCTGGAAACATGCTTGTAATTCATGTATCAAAGAGAATTTCAAGAGCCTTTGGCTCAGTTGTGATCATTGACATTCAGCATCCTGTACTACTCGTATTGCAAGACATTGCCCATTTATCAAGTTAAAATTAATTAGAAATGTTTGCTCATCTTGGAGAACACTGACAGAGCAAGTTACTTGCAACCCAAGGTTTTACTGTAGTAATTTCCTGACTTGATGTGATTTCTATAATCAGGCACTTTTTAAAATATATATATATATGTTTTAGAGAGAGATAGCACATGAGCAGGGGAGGGGCAGAGAGACAGGAAGACAGAGAATCCCAAGCAGACCCCACTCTGAACTCATGAACTGTGAGATTATGACCTGAGCTGAAATGAAGAGTCAGACATTTAACCGACTGAGCCACCCAGGCGCCACCCCCCACTTTTTAAAAATATTTATTTATTTATTTATTTATTTATTTATTTATTTATTTATTTATTTTTTATTTATAAGAGAGAGAGTAAGGGAGGGACAGAGAGAGAGGGAAACAGAAGACAGAGTGTATGAATCAGCCACTGTTGAAAACAAGTGACAGAAGTCCATCTCAAAAAAGTTTAAGAAAAAAAATGGAGGGTATAACTTATATTGATAATGTAACTAAGAAGTCCAGCCTAAGCTAGGTTTATCTAGAGACTCAAATGTTGTCTTTTTTTTAGATAAATTCTCCTCATGTGGTAGCAAAAATGACAACTGTCAATTAATTCTAGTTTTACATAATACTTAAAGACACAGATCCAACTGTAAAATTCTTTTGAACTTTCCAATTGATGTCATCAGTTTTATAGCCATCCTTGAATCAATCACTATGGTGAGTGGACGCAATGTACTAATTAATTGGTCAGGTCTTATGATTAGCTCTGTGGCCAACCTTCTGCACCAAAATATGTGTAATGGATTCTCCATGAGAAAGAGGACTCTGTCAGCAGAAGGTGGGGGTGGTGATGAAGCACAAAACTTTGAGCTGACTAAAACTTTAGCTATCACAGTCCACAACAGTTAATTTTACTTTAATTAATATCAAGACTCCTAAGGGGGAAAAGCACCATTATTTCAACTAACATTAAGAAATTGTCATTTCTGAAACTTGATGCTGCTCTCTCTGTAGGGACATTTATTTGTTGCTGGCAAGACTTACACCTCTTTTAGTTATGGTTATTCATCAAGTTGTCTTCTAAAATTCACTTTGACCAATCAATTCCTATGTGGGGAGTCTGTGAATCCAATAAAAGGACTGTCTGATGGTTGGTTAGTCCTTTTTTCCATTTAAAGCTTTCTGGGCAATAAATGAATAAAATGCGACCACGACTCATTTAACAACATACCCCAATCCACTGAGCTAATCAGTCCAGAAGGTCAGCAATAATTATGATTCAGATGGACTCCAGGAAGATTCCAAGAAAAAAAGAAAAGAAGGAAAAAAGAAGGAAGGACAGGAAGGAAGGAGGGGTAAAATCAATGTACAGTTGATCCTTGAACAATACAAATTTGAACTGTCAAGGTCCATTTATATGTGAATTTATTTTTTATAAACACAGTACAGTACTGTAAATGTATTTTACTTATAATTTTCTTAATAATATTTTCTTTTCTTTAGTTTCCTTTATTGAAAGAATACATTATATCATACACATAATATACAAAATACATGTTAACCAACTGTATATGTTATCAGTAAGGCTTCTAGTCAACAGTAGGCTATTAGTAGTTAGTAGGCTATTAGTAGTTAAGTTTTTGGAGGAGTCAACATTATATAAGAATTTTTTGACTCTGTGACGGTCAGCACTCATAACTCCCATGTTGTTCAAGGCTCAACTGTATATCAAGTTATTTGTCAGATTCTCAGCCCATAATGTGAGGTCTGTAAGAAATACCTCATTAAAATGTGTTTTCAGTCAACCAAATATTGACTCTGGTCCCCACTTTAGTAGGCTGAAAGGTCATGTAACCTGGTTTGTTGTTAGATCATTCCCCATGCTCCAGAGTGTGCAAAACACCAGGATCAAAATGACACTAAGACTTCGGGAAGGCCCATCTGGTTTTCAGTCACCCATTCATACCAGTGGCCATACAGGCACCCATGATGATCCCAATCCATGTAGGCAAGAGAGGTTGCCCTGCTGCTTCCCTGTGAGGCTTCAGTCATATGACTCTTAAGTAAGGCTGGGAGACCTACAAGGTGGCAGCCATTGTCCTCTGAGATTTCACCATCATCCCCAAAGCAACTGAATCCTTGAGCGTAGGTGCCCTCTTTTCTGGGGAGGCATAAACTTTCCTGTTTTCCCAATTTCTCAGAAGCTCCCCTCCCTGCTCAGTTTATTTCTGACTTATATACCTACTCCTGACTCCCTCTCTAGCGGGACATTAACATCCTATTTATGGCTTTGAGATCATAAAAAATAAAGTTTAACAGAACAGAAAAAGCATGATCCAGCTTCTGCTTTCTATAGAATATATTACGAATATACCAAAAACAAGAAATTATACAGCATGGTTACTACCTTAAAATGAGGATGAAGGGGAAAATTAAAGGAAAAAAAATCACCATTTCCCACTAGGTCATTTGCCCCATTTATTTGAAAGGAAACAGAAAAGAAGAGAAAGAATGTGAAGTTTGGAAAATTTAAATAAATTGCCAAAACCCATCTGCCAGTAAGTGGTAAAATCTGGGTATTTTTTTTCCAGTACTTTTTTACTAACCTATCCTAAGATGATCCAAGTTGAGACATTTTAAAAATTAGAGTTGAACTCCACAATTAAAATCCTCAATTGATTTTATTACTCTTCAAATTGTTTAATTTTGTCAATTTTGTTGACAACTGCTTTAGAAATATCTTTGGATTTCTTGAAAAAAGTCTTGGTTTTAAGAACTTAATCATCTATTAGAAAAGTCTTTTAGAACTAGAACTTTCATAAATTACAATGGTATAGCTTAGGATTCAAAATGGTGAGGGTACTAGAATTTTAGGGGGGAAAAACCATCAAAAAAATAAAATCCCTGAACTCCTATTTCTTATAATTCCCTGGTAGCAAAGTGGGATTTGAGAGTCTTCTTTTAGTTGCAGTTGTTCCTACCTGCCTTACTCATAAGACATCAAATGCTGAAACTAAGTCACGTGGATAAATTTCCTACCATTAAATTTCTAACAGCAAAGAATAGATATGTGAATCCTCTGCTTTTACTATATATGTTCAAAGATCTGGGAAAGTTCCCAGAAAGTATGTGGGTTAGCTGAAGTCCAAATATGTGAGGGAAAACTGTGCTGTGAAGAATTGTTTAGCAACAAAGCTAAGACGAGAGTCATTAGTTCTTTACAATAATGAACCTATTTGATGATCAAAGGCTCTGAATCCTAGAACCCTTAGGATTTCTCTGAAATTTAGAGCAGTGGAGATTCTGTTTAAGCAGAGAACGATCCTAGAAGAGAAATTAAGGGAGTTCATAGACCACTAGACAATATATTCTCTGCAAAATAAATAATGGCCTTGGTTTTAAGCTGTATTACAGAAATTCAGTAGAGTTGCATGATGCGTGCATTTAATTTACTAGAATTTCGTATATAAAACAATTATATTTTTTAAAGAAGCCAGATCCTCCTGGTGATTGATTATAGAAAATTTTTCAAAGTCATTTTGACTTTATTCAGTTTTTGCCATAAGTTCTAAATTTTGAATCTGATCCCAGCACAAGAGGATGTTGCTGCAGTGTTGTTGACTAAAACTAATGCTGGCTGCGTGACAGGATGCATTTCAAAGACTGCACTTAATCTCAACTTAAGTGAATCTTACTTACCTCATCTGCAAAGTCAGGGTACAATGTCCGTTTTCTTACCATCATAAGTAGCCCTTCTCTAAAAATCATATTACATAATAAATATGAGAGTATTTGATTAATTCTCAAAATACCATTTAAATTTGAGCTGCCAGTTATTGTTATTTACATGGTGGTTAATGATATTTTTATTCTTATTATAATCAGGACCCTCCTTTGAAGATTCAACCAAATCTTGCAAGGGTTTGTAAAGTTTAAAACAATTTGCACTAACTGTAGTCTGTTCAAAGGGCCCTTTACAGTCTCTTGGATCTGCACCCTCAATCCAGTTCAGAGGATGAAGTTGCTATTAGTGTCTACTATTTGTTATTTTTGGTATTGCTACCTCTGTTTTCTTTCTTTTTTTTTTTTTTCTTAATCTTCATTTATTTTTGAGAGAGAGAGCGCAAGCAGGGAAGGGGAAGAGAGAGAGGGAGACAGAGGATCCAAAGCAGGCTCTGCACTGACAGCAGAAAGCCCAACGTGGGGCACGAAACATGAGAACAGTGTCTGGTACATTATAAATGTTCCCCCCCAAATTGGGCTAATTAATTAATACATAGAGACCTCCTACTGGCCTCAAGCTTTACTATAATATTTTTATCTCCCAACTTTCCATTTGATAGCACTGGTTTATGTGCTCTCTATATTTTAAAAATAGAATTCTTTAGGGGCACCTGGGTGGTTTGGTTGGTTAAGCTTCCAACTCTTGATTTAGGCTCAGGTCTTCATAAGGTTGAACCCTGTGTGTGAGATCAAGTCCTGTGTCAGGCTCTGCACTGAGAGCATAGAGTCTGCTTGGGATTGTCTCTCTCCCTCTCTCTCTGCCCCTCCCCTCTCATGCTCTCTCTCTCAAAATAAATAAACATTTTTTTGAATATAACTCTTTAATGTATAGATTATCAAATCATAAAATTGATCTCATTAAATTATTGTTCTTCTTCAATTTCCTAATTCTTCTATTTTTTTTTCTTAAACTTGATAGTTGGCCCCAAATACAGAAAACATGGTTTTATCAATTGACCTATATTGTAATGTATAAAACATGTAATTTCAGGGGCACCTGGGTGGTTCAGTCCATTGAGCATCCAACTCTTGATTTCGGCTCAAGTCATGGTCTCATGGTTCGTCAGTTCAAGCCCCATATCAGGCTCTGTGCTGACAGCGTGGAGCCCGCATGGGATTCTCTCTGTCTCTGTCTCTCTCTCTGCCCCTTCACTGCTCGCACTCTCTCTTTCTCTCAAAATAAATATAAATGAATTTTTAAAAAAAATTAAAACAAGCAATTGTTTGAATCAATCAATCTTAAGATGCATTCCAACATTTGGGCTCATATGATAGAACCCTCCCTTGCCAGGGAAAACACAGCAGACCTCATTTCTGGGAACTGTATTGTTTTCATTTCAGTTGTTGTCTTGGCAGTTGGCCATGGGGGTAACAAAAAAGGAAAATGCAAGCAAACATCAAAGGAGTTCAATGCTTTAGAAGTACCATTGCCATTGCCAATCTCCATCCCACCACTGGTATCTGTTCAGATTTTTAAATAAAGCCATGCTGTTTACTACAAGTTGTATTTTAAACTTGAAAGGTGCAATCAATATATAAAACTGCTCTCAAACCATGAAAATGGGCAGTCAACTTCAGGCCTTGCCAAATTTTAATCAGGGCTTCCAAAACTAACTGGCCCTAGCAACTGTTTTTTCCAGACCTCTCTCAAAGTAAGGAGAGAAGCTAAGAGTAAGTGAAAGGGCTTTTGTACATGAGAATCTACAGTGTATTTTTTAAAATTTATTGAGAGAGAGAGAGCAAGAAAGAATGCACACACATGAGTGAGGGAAGGGCAGAAAAAGGGGGAGAGAGAGAATCCCAAGTAGGCTCCGTGCTGTAATCTTGAAGTCTGATGCAGGGCTCCATCTCACAAACTGTGAGATCATGACCTGAGCTGAAATCAAGAGTTAGTCACTTAACCGACTGAGCCACCCAGGTACCCAGAGAATCCACAATGTATTAATTTCAAAATTCCCTTCTCTGGACCCTTTGGTTCTCCCCACATTGAGGTGAGCACTTCTCTTCCTTTTTCTTGTCCTTTGCGACGGAGTCTACTGCACCAAATCCAGAAGTACAAATGTAATTGTATGTGTGTCTTGTGCTTAAGAGGCAAAAACTTAATCTGCCCTGTTAAATAGAACTTAACTGAAACACTACCATTTGAAACTCATTTTCTTTTGGGTTGTCAAATTTAGTGTTCCTTCTCTCCTCTTTACTCTTACGGGATTATTTAAGATCCTAGGGAAATTACTTGTCATCCTAATATGAGGAAACCGTGGCTCTCCTTGTATCCATGGCTGATTGGTATGTTGTCCATCCTAATGGACAGAGGCAAAAATTTCACTCAGGAAATTTTCAGTCTCCCCTCCTCATCCTTGCTAACTCGGGCCATGGCTCTGTTCTCATTCCCATTTCTAAGTTCTAAAACCCAACTGTACCCTTCACCCTGGCTATGGCTTGGACTTCTCCCTTTAAACTCTGCTGTGGGGTCTTCTTGACCCATGATATACACATGGCAGGTACCCTGGCTCAATACCTCTGGGTTTTACACCTCACCCAGGCATGTCAAGACTTTTCCTGTTTGACCTTTGTTCACTAATAAACTGGATTAATTCTGAATTTATGCTGTTACAATGCTTCCCCAAATAACATTCTGCATTCTCCCCCAATATATACCCTAAAATGCACATATACCCTGTCCATTCTTTGGGATTCATCTGAGTCCAGGATAACTGCTCAGGAAATCTGGTTAAGTAAAGCACAAGTTCCAGTTGTATTTAACTGGTGAAAAAAGCAAGCATCTTTTTCTGTTTGATTTTTTTAAGTTTTTTTCTAGTGGTTTTTTTTTTTTTTTTTTTTTTTTTTTGAGAGAGAGAGAGAGAGTGTGTGTGTGTGTGTGAGCGGGGGAGGGACAGATAGAGAGGGAGACACAGAATCTGAAGCAGGCTCCAGGCTCTGAGCTGTCAAGCACAGAGCCCAATGTGGGGCTCGAACTCACAAACTACAGGATCATGACCTGAGCCGAAGTTGGATGCTTAACCGACTGAGCCACCCAGGCGCCCCAATTTCTGTCTGATTTTAAATTTTAGTTGTTAAGGGTGGAGGTGCTCTTTGGAGAGGATTTGAAGATGCTGTAAGTGAGCCTATGATATTCTGGTCCTCTAATTAAATGTCTTGTTAATGACAAGATTGTATGTCACCATCTTTTTTTAAACAGATATTTATGTGTTTATTTCATAAACTCACATTGTCTTTTTCCTTGAGCTGGTCTCTGTCAGTGCCATTAAGTAGGGGGTTTGGGCTCAGTTAGTCCTCAGTGTGACAGGGAAAAACTCCAATCCAAAACAAGCCTGTAAGCTTTGTTGTTTCCTCTGAGGAATCAAAAATAGAAATGCACTTGGTGGAAGGCTGACCTGATAGGTGCCTGGGATACCTTTGAGCTTCTGATAAAGCAGAGGGTAGTCATGGACATAATATGCAAAGAATAAATGGGTTTATTTTTCTTAAGAGGAGAGGCAGTTTAAAATAGATTCTTTCTTTACTTACTCTTTGTAACATATTGTATGTTTCTTATGAAAGGATTTCTTTTCCCACATGAAAACTGATATTCTCCTGCTCTGATATTGCAGTTACAAAAATTCTGATATAAGAAAAATATTCCACTTCATTCCAGAATTGAGTTTTCTAAATCATTTGAGTCATCCCACAGTAGCTTGCAACTCTGTGGGTGCTAAAAAAAAAAATACAACAACAACAAAAAAAAAACCCAACTCTTTGTTGAATAATGCTTCTCCTGAAAAAGACCACATAGTAATTATCTTCTCCCTTTTAAAAGTGGAAAACAGTTACCCTTTGTAGATCCATAGCACCTACAGAGTTTAAAATATTCTTCAAGCAACTTGAAAATGTGTTACAATCCTAATCAGAAATAAAATTCAGTACTGTTCCCACTTCATAGGTATTAAAATGAGACATGGGGAAGAGAGTGCAGTCATTCAAATATAATAACTCATATTTACTGAGTCTTTAACATTTGCCAATCACTGTTCTGAATATGTACAAAGCTCACTTAACCCACATCACAATCCTATAAAGTTAGTACTATTATTATCCCCTTTTTACAGATGCACAAGCAGGTGTAAAGCAGTTGGGCAACTCACTTAAGGTCACATAGACAATACGTCTAGGCTTGAGATTTGAATGTAGGCCTCCTGAGTCCATTGCTAACCTTCTTAATACTATTGTATGTAACCTTTTTTTCTCCATCTTTTTTGAAATATAATTGACAAAATTGTAACATATTTAAAGTGTACAATGTGATTATTTTATATATGTTCACATTGTGAAAGGATTTCCACAATCAAGTTAATTAACACATCCAATACTTCATATAGTTACCTTTTCTTTCTATTTTTTAAAAATTTATGAATGTATTTTGAGAGAGAGCACCAGCTGCGGAGGGGCAGAGACAGAGGGAGAGAAAGAATCCCAGGCAGGCTCCATGCTATCAGCACAGAGCCCGATGTGTGGCTGGATCCCATGAACTGTGAGATCATGACCTGAGCCACCATCTAGAGTCCAACACGTAACCAACTGAGCCACCCAGGTGCCCTCATATAGTAACCTTTATTACAATGAGAATACGTAAGACCTATTCTCTGAGCCAATTTCAAGTACACAATACAGTATTATTAATTAAAGTCACGCAGCTGAATATTAGATTACCTTATAACTGGAAATGTATATCCTTTGACTTATATCTTACCATTTCCTTCATACCACTCCCTCCCACCCCCCTCCCCCACCCAAGTCCTTAGTTGCTACCATTCTACTCTTTGTTACTATGAGTTTAACGCTTTTTAGGGTTTGGGTGTTTTTGTTGTTTTTTTTTAGGTTCCACATATAAGTGATACCATACAATACTTGTCTTTCTCTCTCTGGTTTATTTCACTTAGCATAATGCCCTCCAATTTCATCCCACAAATGGCAGGATTTCCTTATTCCTTATTTTCTGTGGCTGAATAGTATCCCATTGTGTGTATGTGCACACGTGCACATAGGCACATGCTCACATGCACATGCATGCATGCGTATCATATTTTCTTTACTCATTTATCCATTAATGGACACTTAGGTTGTTTCCATATCTCAGTTATTATGAATAATGCATAAATGAGCATGGGAATACAGATATTTCTTTGAGATAATGACTTCAGTTCCTTTGGATACATATCCAGAAGTGGGATTACTAGATCAGATGATAATTTTATTCTTAATTTTGTGAGGAACCCCATACTGTTTTCTATAATGGCTATGACTATTCATAGCCAAGTGCACAAGTCCTTTTCTCCATATCCTTGCCAACATTTGTTATCTCTCACCTTTTTGATAATAGACATTCTAACAAGTGTGAGGAGATATCTCAGTGTGATGTCGACTTGCATGTCTCTGATAGGTAGTGATGTTGAGCATCTTTTCATATATTTGTTGGCTATTTATATGTCTTCTCCGGAAAAATGTCTATTCAGGTCTTTTGCCCATTTTTAAATCAGGTTATTTGTTTTTGTTTTTTGTGTTTTTTTTCTGGGTTTTTTTGGTTTTGTTTTGCTATTGAGATGTAAGAGTTGCTTATATATTTTGGATATTAACGTCTTACTGGATATATAGTTTGAAGATATTTTCTTCCATTCCATAGGTTCCCTTTTCTTTTCTTTTTATTTTTTCATTTGTTTCTTTTGCTGTGCAGAAACTTTTATTTTGATGTAGTGCCACTTATTTTTGCTTTTGTTGCGTGTGCTTTGGTGACATATCAAACAACCATTGCATTGACCAATGTCAAGAAGCTTTTCTCCTACATTTTCTTTTAGGATTTAATGGTTTCAGGTCCCATCTTTGAGTCTTCAATCTCCATTGTGTTGATTTGTGTGTATGGTACAGCAGCGTAATTTTTTAAATGTGGCTCTCCAGTTTTTTCAAGATAATTTTTCAATAAATTATATATTTTGGGCAACCTTGTTGAAAATTAGTTGGCCATATATGTGTGGGTTTTTGTTCTGGCTCTTTATTCTGTTCCACTGATCCGTGTTTGTTTCTATGTCAACACCATACTGTTTTTGATTACTATACTTGGTGATATAGTTTGAAATCAGGAAGTGTGCTACCTCCACCTTTGCTCTTCTTGCTCAAGATTGTTCTAGTTATTTGAGGTCCTTCATAATTCCACACAAATTTTAAGACTCTGTTTTTCTATTTCTGTAAAAAAAAAATGGCATTGGAGTTTTCATAGGGATTATATTCAATCTGTAGATTGCTTTGAGTAGTATGGATGTTTTAACAGTGTTAATTCTTATAATTCATGAACATGGGATATCTTTTCAATAATTTGTGTCTTCATCAATTTCTTTCATCAATGTTTTATAGTTTTCAGTATACAGTTTCACTTCCTTGGTAAAATTTATTCCCAAGTATTTTATTTTATTTTATTTTATTTCTGTTGCTATTGTAAATGGAATTGTTGTTTTTTTTTTTTTAATTCCAATGCAGGGTTTGAACTCACAAACTGTGAGATTATGACCTGAGCCAAAGTTGGACACTCAACCAACTGAGCCACCAAGGTGCCCTAAAGCCAAACCAATTCTTGAAAAATTTAAACTGCAGGTGGGTCTAGATGTTCAGAAGACAAGTCTAGTGCTTGATAGTACCTGGTTTTAAATATATATATATACACATACATACATATATATTTGGTACCTGGTTTTATATATATATATATATATATATATATATATATATATTTTTTTTTTTTTTTTCAGGCATCAGCAAATGTAGCCAGGCTTGATACTTTCTGGAGATTATCCTCTATAAAAGAAACTCAAGGTTTTGAGTTTGAAATACCATTTATCCACTTTAAGGACCTTTGTCAAGGTAATTAGATGAAATATAAATAAATATAAGAACCTACATTAACTTAATGCTTTACAGTTTACTGAATGTCTTCCTGTAGGCATCATATTTAAGAAAGGGAAGAGATGTATGATTTTTCATTTTTTATAGTTGAGGAAGCAGAGGTCCAGATAGTTTAAAAAGTCTTGTTTAAGGTCTCACAGCTGTGAAGTTACATGATTGCAATACAAATAAATTTCGTTTCTCTTTCAACTATGTATCTGGAATGGTTTAGCACTTGCCATTTATGGAATATTTTCATATTTGCATATTTATTGTATTCTTACAGTAGCCCCAGAGGGTGATGGTGTGCAGCATTTAAGAATATGGACTTCAACATCAGATTGACTTGGTTCAAATTCTGACTCTGCCCCTTACCATGTGACCGTAGACAAGGTACCTCACCTCTTTGGGTTTCAGTTTCCTTAGCTCTAAAACAGGATTATAATTATATCTATCTCACAGGGAAAAGGGAGGATGTGTTAGTATTAATAAATTAGATACTCTGAGAAAAACACTTGGAACAGTGCATGGTACAAAGTAATATATGTGAGTTTTTACACTCAGTGTATGCTAGTTCTTACACAGAGAAAGGATTATGTCCATTTTACAGATAAAAGGACTGTGGCTTCAAGTGAAATCTTACCTATTGAGCTGGAATCCAGACTCAGTTCTACTGATTCACAGTCTGTTCCTTACTACACCAGCTTGTGCTATGAAGAAATCTAGGTTTTACTGAATTCTATTCAAGTTGTAGCATTATATATAGACAAGGGTTCTACATCAGGTGTCCATCTGTGAATTTCAGAGTTTCTGAAAACCCTCTAAAATGGTACAGAAAATGTACCTTAGTATATTTTTCTAGAAAAGAATTCATATCTTTCATCAGATTCCTGAGAAAGTCATAAAGGTTAGGGGCCACTGATTGTGCAGTAGTACGGCATAATATTTAGGACTCTAGGCTTTGGAACTGCTTGAATTCAAATTACAAATATAACACTATAAGCTCTGTGACCATGGACACTTTAGTTCATGGACAATTTCTCTCTAACTTTATTTTCTCATCTTCAAAAGAAGCATGATAATTTGTAAGGATTAAATTAATTAATATGTATACAAACACTTAAAACACTGCTTGGCAATAACAAGCTCCATAGAAAGATTGCTGTTATTATAATTGTTATGATCAGGGGATGTTTAAATCCACCTGTTTGGAACCGTAACCATTCTCTCAATAGCTTTGAAGATGATCCTCAATGACCCCAAACTCCTGACTTAACATCATTGTGTAATCCCCTACTCTTGAGTGGATTTACTGATCAGCTTCTAATGAATCAAATATGGCACAAGTCATGGGATGTCACTTCTGATGTTAGGCTGTAAAAAGACTGCATTTTCTGTTTTAAATGTTCTCTTTCTCTTTCTCTTGGACTGCTCACTTTAGGGAAAGCCACCTGCCATATTACCACGTAGCCCTGTGGAGAGGTCCATATGAAAAGAAACAGAGAGGCTTCTGGCCAACAGTCAGCAAGGAAATGAGGCTCTCAATCTAATAGTCCCAAGGAATAGAAGCCCACATGAGTTAGCTTGAAATCTTTTCTCCAGTCCAGTTTTCAGACAAGACTTCAGACCCAGCCAAAAACTTGGCTGCAATCTCATGAGAGAACTCAAGCCAGAGGCATCTAGCTAAATTTGGCCCAGATTCCTGACCCACAGAAACTGTCATATAATAAATATGTATTATTTTAAGCCACTAAATTTGGTGGTAACTTTTACACAGTTATATTACATATAATAGAAATGCAAAGCACTTTATAGACATTATCTCATTTAGAACTTACAACCAACCTACCATATAGGTATCACTGTACTGATTTATTGAGGAAGCCTGAAGAAATCAAATGACTAACCTGAACTGTTAGTGAATCTTGCCTGACTCCAAAGCCCAAGATCTTTCTTAGCTAGGTTATTAATTTCTTTTGTTGGCTCATTTTTGAGACTACTTCTTACTCTGCATAGGTTTTATTTTTAATAATTAAAATAAGAACTACTGACGTTATTCAGGAATGAACTTCAATCTACTTTTGAAACTTATTTCCGGTCTTTATTTAACCAGATATCGGAAGCCTGAGTAACTGTCACATAGCATTAGGTTTTCCAACATTTATGTTATTGGAAATAGAATCTAAGATTTTTATAAACATGAAATTATAGACTCTAAGTCTGCACTCTTCACAATAGCCTCTATATTATTATTGTTATTTATTTTTGTGGAAATAGCCCTTTATTTTTTTAACGTTTATTTATTTTGAGAGAGAAAGAGTGTGCATTAGTGGGGAGGGGCAGAGATAGAGGGAGAGAGAGGATCCTAGGCAGACTCCACATGCTCAGCAGAGCTCGATGTGGGGCTTGAACTCACAAACTGTGAGATCATGACCTGAGCTAAAATTAATAGACCGATGTTTAATGGACTGAGCCACCCAGGTGTCCCAAAACATAGCCCTTTAAAAAAGTAACTCATAGGGTGCCTGGGTGGCTCAGGTCATGATCTCATGGCTTGTGAGTTTAAGCCCCCATCTGTCTCTGTGCTGGAGCCTGTCTCAAAGCCTGGAGCCTGCTTCGGATTCTGTGTCTCTCTCTCCACTTCCCTTGCTTGTGCCCTGTTTCTCTCTCAAAAATAAATTAACATTAAAAAAAAATTCACTCATGTTTAATCAATGACCCTAAGTAAGATGGATAATTATCCATTGTCCATAGACTCCCATTCTCAAACAGAATTTCCCTCAATTAGTCAGTGGTCTCTTGACTCCAGGTCATTTGACTTTCAGTCCAGCAGACTGTCAGTTCCATCCTTGATTTCCTAGTGCAGGAAATACTTAAAGTTCTGGGACAGTTAATGACCCATGACAATCCATTTTAAAAAGCAATAGAACCTTTTTAAAATTGCAGTCAAATTTGAAGAAGGACTCTAAAGAAGAGGTATTTATGACTTCAGAATATAGCTCAGGCTTCATAAACCAATTCTTGACAAAATCTCTTCTCTCTGCCTTTTTGAAATAATTAGTGACTTTAACTCAATAGAATATTAAAATTTGATCTCTGGTTACTGTAGCAAATTGAGAACAAAATGAAAATCATTAATCCCAGAGACAAAGATGTCTTGGATACAGAGACATTCCAGTGGAATATGTTATCAAAATGATTAAGTATATTTTTGTTTCAGACACCAAATTTCCTTCTTTCTGTTCATCTATCTATCCAGCATCTGTGTTAGAATCAGTCGCTCAATATTTAAACTATCCCTAATTTCAAAATAGACATACTTGGAAATAAATGTTTTTTGGGTAACTAGTGCCCAAACTAGTGACATAACCATAGTTTTTTTAGAGGTTGAGTCATTTGAATGTGACATTGTTGAATCTGAACAATATGATGAATATATCATATAAAAAAGTTAGGAATGAAAATCTAGTTTTTGATACTGTATATATTATAAAAGTTTTTTTATTTAGCTTTATCATTTTAATAATACCTTTAAGATCCATCCTGGTTGACTTTACTCATAGTTTGTGCTGAAGACTAAAACCAGTTTGTGTGTATGCAGAAAGCATACATCTCTGTTGGGTATGGTGAAATAAAAGATATGTTCATCATAAAAATTAGACTCATAGAAGATCTACCATTGATGCTAGTGAAATTATCAAGATTAACTGTCAATGCTCATTGCTTTTGCTGTGTTGAACTCCTTAATTTTTTTTGAATGGATTCAAACCAGGAATTGGCATAATCATTCATACGATCTCAACCTTAACATTAAATCCTGTGTTGTATGGGGTAGAACAGTAATGAAAAGCTTAGGATCAAGGGATCAGAGATTTAGGCCCTGTTGAGCCACTATGTTATTTATAATGCAACTTTGGGAAAGGTGTCTTTCCCAAAGGTGTGGGAGCAATACAGCTTCAAAGAGTGCACTTGCTTTTCTAGTAAAAAGCAGGATCAATCTTCTTTACCTATAAAAATCAATCTTTAAGATTCCTCCCAATTTTAATGTTCCAGACTGAATAATTATGACCCAATCAAAAGTGCCTTAAAATGTTTAAATAACCCAACCTCTAAAAAAATATGGTTAGGTTACTCCTTTATAGCAACCTATAAACATTTACTTCTAAGTACAGTGGATCCTCACTGTTTACAGATTCTGTATTTGTGAATTTGCCTACTCACTAAAATTTATTTATAATCCCCCAAATCCAATATTCACATTGCTTTTATGGGCATTCATGGATATGAACATTGAGGTAAAAAATTGGAGTCATACAACGTATATGTTTGCAGTTGAGACCAAATAAAGTTCAGGCAAATTTCTTCATTCTTGTTTCAGTTCTTATAAATAAGTGCTTTTTGAAGTCCAGTTGGTGCCACGTTATTTGTATTTTTCTACTTTTTGCTGGTGATTTTGTTATTTAAAATGGCCTTCAGTGGTGTATACACACACACACACACATGCATGTGCACAGTGGAATATTATTCAGCCATAAAAAAGAATGAAATCTTGTCATTTGCAATGGTGTGGATGGAGCTACAGAATATATAGCTAAGTGAAATAAGTCAGTCAGAGAAAGTCAAATGCCATATGATTTCATTCACATATGGAATTTAAGAAACAAAACAAATGAACACGTAGGGTGGGGAAAGTGTAGGAAAACTAAGAAACAGACTCTTCACAATAGAGAACAAACTGATGGTTGCTGGAGGGGAGGTACTTGGGGTGTGGGGTGGATGGGTAAAATAGGTGATGGGGATTAGAGAGGTCACTTGTGATGAGCACAAAGTTTAGTATGTAAGTATTGAATCACTAAACCCTATACCTGAAAGTAATATTACACTGTATGTTAGTTACTATTTAAATGAAAACTTGGAAGAAAAATAAAATAAATAAAATAAAATAAAATAAAATACTCCCCAAAGTAGTGCTGATATTCCTAAGTCCAAGAAAGCATGCGACTCAGACATGAGTTATAGTGCTGTTGGCCATGAGTTCGATGTTGATAAATCAAAAATATGTATTAAATAAGGTGGCTTTAAATAGAAATGAACATAAAACAAGGGTATACGTTGACTGGTTGATGAAAAAGTTGTGACCAGGGAATCGTAGGAACCTAAAAACCAAGTATTTCCCCTAGGAGCTTACAAAAATATCTTTTTTCTAGGAATTATCTCTCTAAATAAATCTAGTAAATGTATAATAGAATTTTATTTTTATACAATGTTTTGGGTGCTCACAACAGTATTCAATGTGACAATTATAATGTAACATATAGCTAAATATTTAGGATTTTATCTTTTTTTGTCTGTTAATAATGCTCTTGCTATTTCTAAGTTTCATTTTCCAGATTAGTCCCACTTGAGTTGTACCTGAACCGTCCAAGGTTTCATTTGATATTGTAACTCCTCAAAAACATTATTTTACAGGGTCCCTCCCTTCCTATCACTCAGTAACACACTTACCTTCTTTGAGTTCACGTTCAGCCTCCTCAATATTCTATCTCTGGGAATGTAACAACATCATTTCAACAGAAGCATATCTGAACATCTTAATACATGGCAGAACATGCTTAGTGAATGGGATACAGGTGTGGGAGCAATACAGCTTCAAAGAGTGCACTTGCTTTTCTAGTAAAAAAAATTTCTTTTTGAAACCCTGTGATCTGAACCATCTGCAGATAATTTGATAAACAGAGGAAGGGTGAAAACAAAAGGTTGTGTTAACAACAGATTGCTGAATTACTAATTTTGAATTCTGCAAATACTGAAACTCATTTCACACCAATACAGGCAATGAGTTTTATAATAGTTTGAACTGCTAGTTAAATAGGAAGAAATAAGCTCTATTTAACATAGAGCCATCCCTGTGTGGTAGAACAATGTACTGAGATATTAATTTGCATTTTATTCTCACTGCTGTAAATAATTCACACCTCTTTGTTTAAAGAAGGTCGATTTTTTTTGGCTTTGCTTTTCCAAGAAATGGGGGAAAAACACAAACATACCCCCCAAAAATCATTTCCAAACAGGACTTCTTTTTTTCCAAAAGTCTAGGCTCATAAGAAAATATGGAACTAGGTTATCTGAGGAGAGATATTTCAGGGATGGGAAAGGTAATGGATTATGCTTGGAGTAGAAAGGTTTTGAGAGAGTTTTTCCAGAGAATGGGGAGTAGATATTTAAAGAGTCCAGAAGCATTGGAGAATGATTGCTGCTCCAGATTCTATAATTGGAGAGATGCAGGTCTCCGAAGAGAATGGCCGCAAGGTGTATCTGAGGATTCAGCAACTAGACACGGCAGTTCTCAATCTGGGCAAAGAACCAAGCACCTCTTTGCTGTGCAGAGAAAGTGCATGCACCAGTGATGACCAGGATGTACTGTAGACCAGGCCATTCTTCAAGTATCATGATTCTTGTGTGACCCTAGGCTCCCCACAAAAACACGAATTTCGGTTTTTTAACCAGGTAGGCAAGAGTCATGGGCAAACTGATGGTTTTTTTTTTTTTAATATACAGAAAAATAAGATAATGTTTCTTGCACTGGGTTACAGTCAAAACTGTTACCCATAGATTACCTCATGTAATCTTCCTAACCTGCAGTATTGAAACCCATTTTACAGATGAGAAAAGTGATGTGTAGAAAAGTCAAGCCAGAGAACCAGGAGGTAACAGAGCTGGGATTTGAACCCAAGAAGCCTGGCCAAGAACTCTGTGCCCCTGAATACTCTGCTTTTCTGCTGATCCTGTCATGTGAGTGTCAGGCCACTTAACTCTTTTTAAAAGTGGTCTGCTATAAATAATTATCGAGCACGTGTTTTATCTCCTCTCAGCTCCCTGAGGCCTGGCATGCTTCTTATGCTTTATGTTTCTTACAGTGCCTTACACTGGCCCTGGAAAAAACATGACACCCTTACATGAATATGTAGAAATCAAACTTGCTCAAAAAACAGATATGAATGTACATGTGTACACACACATGTATATACATAGTCTTCAAAACATAGATGGTCAGGATTGATCAGATGCAGTGCAATAAACACCTATGTAAAATGTCTCAAGCCATGTTAATCACATGAATTAAATGTATTAAAATACATGTCCACTAGAGAATGCACTGATATTTTTCATTATCTGTTTTACTTCATGGCATCAGAGTATACAATAAAAAATGGTAATTAGATGCATCTTTTAAAGCAGCTACTAAACTATATCTCTGAAATTTCTTTTTTTTAATAAATTTTTTTTAATGTTTATTCACTTTTGAGAGACAGAGAGAGACAGAGCATGAGCAAGGGAGGGTCAGAGGGAGAGGGAAACACAGAATCCGAAGCAGGCTCCAGGCTCCGAGCTGTCAGCACAGAGCCCAACACGGGGCTCAAACACACAAACCGTGAGATCATGACCAGAGCTGAAGTCAGACACTTAACCGACTGAGCCACCCAGGTGCCCCTGAAATTTATTTCGAATGGCATTTCAGAACTATTGTAAGAAATATATGATTTCTAAAGAGTGTGCTGTGGTTAATAGGATGGATTCTGTTTGCACACTCAACTCCCCCTTCAGACCTCAAGAACTTACGCCCCAGATGCTGCAGGCTGCCAGCTGCCAGTCCTCAAAGCTAAGCTCTCACCAGACATTACCCTCAACTGGGGAGAGCTGCCTCAAGCAATGTTGTTCCTTCCTATCTTTCCCCAGAGGGACCCTGCACCCTATCACTGGTCAATGTGGGAATATAATGGTAAGGCCCTCCTTGCAACAGCTTGGGACCACTTTGGCAGGCCATTACCATTCCAGAGCTCCCTGGAGAAGCCAGCTGTGGCCTTCCTTGAAACTCTATCAACTCAGCCAACTTCTACCCTCTGCCCAGTCCCACTTTCTTTCCTTTCCTTCTGTGGGTATGCATCCTGAGAGCCCTCCAAATAAACTTCCTCATGCTAATCTTTGTGTCAGTGTCCGCTTCTTATGGAAATCAAGCTGGGACACCTCATGCATCCAAACAGATGTTGCATGCTAAACTGACATCAGCCTTGTTCCTTTGGAGGCACGTTCAATACATTTTCTTCCAGCTAAGGATGTATGTAATCTAACCTAATGGAAGCAGATAAGCCATGACTGAAAAGAGTCAAGAAGCATATCTGGTCCAGCATGATGCCCAACATTAAAAGAAGAACCCCTTCTAAGCAATTATTAGATACTCATATGATAGTGTTCATTGATTGCAACTGTGGCTGCTAACACTGAGTGCTTATTAGGTGGCAGGCACTGTGGTGACTGCTTTGCATGGGTTATTTCATTTAAGCCTTATAACAACCCTCTAAGATAGACACTATTATCAACTCATTTTACTGTAAGGCTTACAGTAGTTAAACAACTTTCTCAAGGTTACATGGTGACATGGCTTTCTCTGCAACCTTAAGAGGCTGCTAGATTCCCTCACCTAAATACATAATGACAAAGAGCTGTAAAGAATTCAGTAATGCATTTAAATTACTTTCTATTTTATTCACTGTAAAACAGCACCTGGACTCATTTGAAATATAGTAGTATATAAGCACTATTTTTATTCAGCCTGCAGAAAATTTTTGGAATACATATGCATTTGAAAACCTCTACAATAGCAAAACACAGGGAAAAAAGGGGGAGGGACATTCAAAACTGGCAAACGCTATCAACTTTGAGAAGCAGTAACCGAAGGGACAAAGTAGAAAATTTTAGTAAGACTCGGTGCCGATTTAACATTTACTATCATTATTGTTTCCTGAGAGCCATCTTGGGGAAAGAAGGTGAGCACTCCAGATCTTGAGATTTTCGTTATTCTCTTCAATTTTCAGAGAAGTGGACTAACAGGATAAGTAGGAATGCAGGAAAAACAGTCAAGGTAAATTCTTAAGAATAAGTGCCACGCTGGATGATGAGTGAGCAGGAGCAAGAAATGCCAGCAGGGACATGATTTTCCAAAGCTACATTCTGGATTGAGTGAATTAACTGAAGGCTTAGTGTATTCTACCAGAAAAACAGGATACTCCTCCAACCAAGTGAAATAAACCATAGTAATGGATATTTGACAACATCTCAGAAGAGAGGGCAAATCCTAAGGGTTTTAATTTTTTTGTCAAAGCAAACTGCCATGTCAGGAGCTGATGAACTCTTCTCCTTCTCTTGCCTCTGCCCCTACTTTAAGGCAAAAAAAAAAAAAAAAAAAGACATAAACAAAAGAAAAGAGAGAGAGAGAGAGGCAAAAAGTGAGGAGAGGAAAAGAGAAAGAATCATAAAGCCCACAAAAGGCAGGCAGGCAAGTTTAGAACACTGCTTGGAATCTATAGATTTCAATAAACTTCAGATATTTATCTTTTCACAGAAAATAATGTAAATTTTATCAATTTTGACAAAACAAATATACTAATGTAAATAACTATAAGAATATAATACATAAGAATGTGTGGAAAAATGGAGGCAGAAATGCAAATCTAAATCTTTCCTATTTTTCACAGCAGGAAGGCATTCAATACCATTTCATCTTGAACTCTAGAGTTCAAAACAGTGACTGGCACATATTATTTCACAATATGTTTTTATCTACCTTTAGGACAATTTATTAGAAACTAGTATGCATTTGGGGAAGAAATAGTTATTGGATGCTCAGCTCATTTATATTTACTTTCATTTGTTATAGTAATTTGATATATTTAATTTAAAATAGAATGCATTTCAGGATGCTATTTTATGAAAATTGTTTCCATTCATCTATTTACCCACCTAATCTTCTATCTATCCATCTACTTATTTGTCTACTTATCTGCAGACCAAAGAAATATCAGCTATTATGTTCACTGAATGGAGATGGTGGTTATCTTGTTAATGAGATTATTTTTCTTTCCTGTATCACTTAAGCTATTTAAAAATGATAATGTATCATTTTTTATAAAAATAGTAAAGCTTTTCTTGTATGGAAAATTTTTTATTATTATTATTTTTAATATGAAATTTATTGTCAAATTGGTTACCATATAACACCCAGTGCTCATCCCAATACCCATCACCCACCCACCCCTCCCTCCCACCCCCCATCAACCCTCAGTTTGTTCTCAGTTTTTAAGAGTCTCTTATGCTTTGGCTGTCTCCCTCTCTAACCTCTTTTTTTTTTCTTCCCCTCCCCATGGACTTCCGTTAAGTTTCTCAGGATCCACATAAGAGTGAAAACATATGGTATCTGTCTTTCTCTGTATGACTTATTTCACTTAGCATAACACTCTCCAGTTCATCCACGTTGCTACAAAAGGCCATATTTCATTCTTTCTCGTTGTATGGAAATTTAAAAACAAGACCACCCAAATGAGAAAAGCAATGTCTGCTTATTCAAACCTCTTGATAGTAAGAGTGTTGGCCACCAATCATGTGCATTTTGGCAGTTACTCAAAGGCAGGCAGAAGGACAGGAAAGCTTTGTAGTGAAAAGAAGGGAAGGCTTATTTTCAGTCAGGTGTGCCCTGACTGGGGGCTGTTGGCTTGAGGAAGCTGGAGGTGGGTATTCTATGTGATTGGTTAGGGGTACACATTTGGCTTTCTCTGGTCGGTCCTAAGTTGGAAGCAGAGACGAAAATTAGGAAAGTTGTCAATTATTAATCAAGTACTTAGCCATTTGGGAGTTGATTGTTCCATGAGTTATTGTTTGGCATCCCGGGGAGATTGCTAGGGATGGTGGTCTGACTTCCTACAAGTCTGCATTGTGTATAGTAGCCTGGCTTCTGGGGCTGATCACTATAGATAATGGTTCAGTTGCTGTATATTATGAATCAGAGTTATATATATATTTTACATATCTGGCCATTGTCCATTTGTATGCTTTTTCTCCCACTTAAAACAAACAGATAAATAACATTAAGTCAAATGATGTGAACAATTCTTAAACTGTTCTTTGGATTTTATTGAGGGACTTTGGAGAATGAAACAGTAATGGGAGTACCAACTAGTCCCAGCTCATGGTTTTCTTTTCCATTTTATCATTATGTCTCTTTCTAAGCCTTTGGGTTCTTCCTAAAACTTTGATTAAGGAAATATTCTTGGATTGCAAATTTGGATAACATTCGATTAGATGTCCCATTTATCTGAGCTATTCCCAGGAAATACTGACATAAGTTGTGACATAATATGCAACACAGCATAGTGAGAGTGAATTATTGTGTGACTTGGAGAATTGACTAAAGCCTGTTTTCCTCATCTCTCATATGGGAAAGATTTATTTTTATAAATAATAAATAATGTCAAAAAATTGCATCAAAGTATACTAACGGGATAATGTCAGGAGAAATTTAAGCTGTTTAACCTAAAAGACACTATGCAAGAAAATGCTTATATTTTTAATTTAATGTATTTGATGTTGTTTTTCTATTTGTAATTGGAATGATTATGTTGCTATACAAAATATAAGTGATGTGATCTTGGTGCTCTGATTATGTCTATACTCAGTTTATATTGCATTGGAATGATGAGACTATTCCTATTTCTGATTAAAAAGCATGAATTAAAATAGCTTGGATTCTTAACAAAACTGGGTGCTGATCTTGTCAGTAGATAGTTTGTCTTCAGATTGACTGACTTTCCCTATTTTCTTTCACCGTGGTTATCAGTTAGAGCCCATACTACAATGCATCGTCAGTCTGAGAGCATTGTTTCTTTCTTGGCTTAATGCTTCCAAACCTGGAAATAGATTCAAATCATTTTTTGTTTGTTTGTTTTAAATATGATCATGCCTGGGGCACCTGGGTGGCTCAGTTGGTTAAGCATCCAACTTTGGCTCAGGTCATGATCTCATGGTTCGAAAGTTTGAGCCCCGCATCGGGCTCTGTGATGACTGCTTAGAGCCTGGAACCTGCTTTGGATTCTGTGTCTCCCTCAGAGCCTGGAGCCTGCTTTGGATTCTGTGTCTCCCTCTCTCCCCCTCCCCTCCTCATACTCTGTCTCTGTCTCTCTCTCTCTCTCAAAAATAATAAAATAAACATTAAATTTTTTTAAATGACAATGGCTGATTATGAATGATTTTATTTTGTTACACAATTATTTATTCTAAATACTATGAAGTGTATATGAATTTTATGTAATGAAATAGCATCAAAGAAAAAAGGGAAAACGTCACCACTTTGAGTTTTATGACACAGATATCTTGTATCTAGATGGCTACTCTATTCAAAGTAGACACTTATTATACATACAATGACAGTTCCCCTTTCTCCTGGGAAAGGAAAGTGGAAGAGAGCTGGGCTGAAGCAAATTGCCACAGAATAGTCTTGAGAAAACAGAGATGCAAACAAGCGCTCAGACCATGCAAAGTTATCCAGGAAGCAAAATACCACATCCACAATCACTTGATTTTGTCTCTCAAAAGCTAATTCAAATATTCTGTCCTTTTTGTGCATTTTTTTTTTACTGTGGTCATTTTGTAATGAGTATATGACAAAATTATCTGATTGTTATCAATAAAGGGAAAATTCATTCTCCATCTATGTGTTTTGCTTATTGAGAACCCCATTAGCCACAGATATTTGACTGGATAACAAAGTTTCATATATTGACAGCCTACTGGCTGCTTTCTTCTATTATTAGCCAACGCAGCACATCCCTTAGCAAGTAGGTGCTTCCTTTGTAAGTATATCCAGCTGCTGAGTGCACTGAAATGGGCTGAATTAATCAAGTGTGACTGATTGCCTTAATTGATGGGGGAGACGCAGTAACCTTTTTCTGGGAGCAACGACATCATGTAATTACAGAGGAAACAGTATAGCTTTTTCTAGTTGGACTAGACACCTCTAATGACTTTAGCCAAGCAAAGGGTATTATTATCTCCCATTTTAGAGGTTTAAAAAACTGAGACTAATATCAGTTAAGTAGGTAACAATGCTAAGGTCATAGAAAAAAAAATGAGCAAATTCAGAATTCAGGTCTGTTTAACCCTAAAATCCATGTATTAAGCAGTACAACCAGAATCTCACAGATTGGGTTACAGCATATGTAAGTCCAAATAAGATGTTTCTAGCTAGTCTCAACTCACATTTCTGGGGCTGCATACAAATGCTTCACTTGTCCTGGGTCTTTACTTTCTTGGGATTGTAATATTTGACTAGTACTTCTAGCTTTTCAGAAAACTTCCCTATGGGATGAGTTATAAAAGGATACCTCGGGGTGTTCAGTCGGTTGAGTGTCTGACTCTTGATTTTGGCTCAAGTCATGATCAGGTCATGATCCCTTGCCAGGCTGTCGTGGAGTCTGCTTAAGATTCTCTCTCTCCCTCTTCCTCTGCCCCTTCCCCACTTGTGCATGCAAGTTCTGTCTCTCTGTCTCTCTCAAAAACAAACAAACAAACAAAAACCACCTCACACAATTACCTTAAAAATCACCTCTTTTTTCTTGACCAGGTGCCCAAGACAAAACTGGGAACTGTGCTTTCATTTTCTCTCAATTTGTGGCAGGTATCCTCCCAATCCAGGATAGCCTTCAGAAAGTTATAGGCTATCAGTCTTCTTCATGAGTATTGATTTTCCTAAGAGGAAGCCTACTGGGGCTTTCACATAACTGGCACCCTCATTGACCTTCTTCCTCCTCCAAATACTTATTTCTTAGAGTTCTCAAAGGAACATGCAGAAGCAGTCCACATGGGAGACCCCAGCTACAGGTAAAAGGAAATTTTCATCTGTTTCATTTGGCAATTGTTTACTATCCAAATGTTTCACTTAAACTCCATTCCTCTCTTCCCCCAGTTAAGTCTCATGACTACCTAATGCTTGTCTTCACATGGACAATTCTGAGAGGTAGAAGCTTCCTTGCCTGAATCATTTCCTGCCTCTGGACCTTAGATTTCCCATCTGTAAAATTAGGAGGCTTGACCTTCTATTATCTATAGACTCCCTCTGTTTCATAATTCTAAGAATTTATTCCTATGAAAGAGAACAATCGAGAAAAGTAATTCACATTCTCTACTTTCAAGGAACATAGAAAAAATATAAATCATGATTTTTAAATATAAAATTACATACACACACACTTTTACTTTTCAGGCTTTACCTTAAAATAGAAAGTTAGTTTTATTTCAGAGAGTAGTGGCACCGTGTGGAGAAATGAGGAGGGAGTTTTGATCTTAAAGACTTGGTTTGATATCCAGATGTGATACTTACCCTCCCTGCAACACTGGCCATATTACTTCACCTCCCTTACTTTACATGTCTGTCAAATACGACAAATGATACCAAGCTTATAGGATCTTATGAAGATTCACAAGATAATATGTATAAAGCATCTCGTAGAGGACATGATTGATATTAACACAGATTCTAATGTTAAAATTAATAAGAATATTACTTAGAGTTTATGAAAACTCTGAATACCATAATACTTTTTTTCCTAAGACCACATAGCATACAGTTGGGCAAATGCTTGCATTGCATTATTAGCAAGATCATTTTAGGCTACACAATGGATGGAGAGAGAAAGCTGACCTCCCTAAAAAGCTTTTCCATATCTTTCCCTTCATGTCCATCCTTACATTCAGAAAAAGGAAATGAAAGTGTTGGAGTGTCAAAGAGAAAATAATATATTTTTCTCTTTGTGACTTTACATATGCAGCATTCTTTCACAATTAAAGAGTCAGCATTTCAATATATGTGTTTGATTTCTAATGATCTCATGGCAGAAATAGTGGTCTTTGTTCATGAACAAAAATGTTTATAAAGATTATGCTCATCCCTCCAGATCACAGTTTTATATTAAATCTTTATAGCTTTAAATAAAATAAGATTATAATGACCAGGTCTACATTAAAAAATCTATTTCCTTGATGATTTTCATTAACTGGTTATGAACAAAATATTCACTGTTTTAAATATTTAACAGATTGTTATTTGCTTCATGGACAATGAAATTGTTAAAGGTTATTGATTAATTCCCTTGGGATGAACTGTTTTCATTGAAAAAGGAAATGACTCCAGGTCTCATAAACAGAAGGAATTAATTTCAGGAACTGATTACTAGGTAATGAAAGAATTTAAAAATCAATTAAAGGACAGTGAGGCAATCCTCAGGTTCACAACAAGAGGAAGCCACTACCACTGCTAGGGTTGGAGGGACACTGGGAGTAAGTGAACTGCAGGAAGCTGGCCCAACCTTGGAACCAGAACCACAGCAAGGATTGCTGTAAGCTGAAGCCCCAGAGGAGATTCAGTTGCTGCTAAAGATGCCACCATAAGCAGGGATGGCAAAAGCGAGAGTCTCCCCTCTTTCTCTCTCTCTCCAGCCTCCCCCTGGGGTCTTCTTGGCCAAACCAACCATCTTGAGGAAATGCAGCTCTATGAGAAACAGAGGAGGGGAGAGAAAAGGCTATGGATGGATCTGAGAACAAAAAGGATTAGTTGATCAGCCCAAGAACCACGTTTCGGTTAAAATTGTAAGCACCTGGAGGACAGGAACTGCATCTGATTCCCCAGTATATATATGACATTAATTCAGCACAGTGTACAACATGTTCAGTACGTATTGACAAAATGAACCCATATGTGTCAGACATCTCATAGGCTCTATTCTGATCCTCAGAGCCATTTGTGTCTGGAGTTCTTTGCTGCCTGTTTTACTCCAGCTCCCACAGCAACTGACCTTGGTGGGCATAACCCAACAATGTGTCTTGACTTCCACCTCCCAATCCAGAGGAGCCTGCTTAGTACCCACATATGCACAACCTAGAGGTTAATACTCCATTGGAGACTGTAATTGGCAGACACATTTGTCTCTCTTATTCTTCCCACCAATGAACTATCCCGAAGTGCTATTGTTTATAAAACCTTCTGAGAAAATGCTCCCATGTTGCCAAGCAGTCAGTTGCCCTAGATACCAAAAGGAAGTGTCCTTGGAAATACACCCTCAAATCGCGCTCCCTCCTTTCATGCCTCCTTCTCTGTTTCTCTTCTGCTTCCTGAGGATAAAAGCACTTCCTCATGACATATTAGCACCTAAAATTTTGCCTCAGCTTTTGCTTCCTGTGGAACCCAGCTGAGGCACTGGTAAAATTGAGAAGTAGCACAGAACTAGAAGTCAAGAGTTATGGGTTCAAGTGTGAGTTCCACATTGAGCTAGCTGCATAACTTTTGGTAAATCTTTTAGCCACTCAAGACCCAAATTTTATTTACTTTTTCATGAACATTTGTTGAATAGGTACTCTGAGCAAAGCATGGTACTAAGTGCTAGGATAAAAATTTGAAAAGAACATGGTCTTGGCTCTCAAGGACTTCACATATTAAGAAATAATAATATCCTCATCTGTGAGATAAGAATGTCCTTTATAGCTCAAGTCAGTGATTCAAAATTCAGACTTAGGACATTCTATAACTATCACAAATAAATTGTTACCCTCAAATATCTGCTATTTCCATCCTAAGCCATACAGTGCCTTGTCATTATATAGATCACCCTGAATCCTGAATATCAATTTAATATTGAATTGTTTCTCCTATAGTATTTAAATATATTCTCCTATAGTATTTAAGAATGAGAATTGTAGGGGTGCCTGGGTGGCTCAGTCAGTTAAGCATGCAACTCTGGATTTCGGCTCAGGTCACGATCTTACTGTTCATGGGGTTGAGCCCCAAGTCAGGCTCTGTGCTGACAGAGTGGAGCTTCCTTCGGATTCTCCTTCTGCCCCTCCCCCGCTTGTGTGTGTACACACACCCTCTCTCAAATAAATAAACTTAAAAAAATAAAATAAAAATGAGAAATCTTTATTATGTCTAAATTACACTTGGCAATTTATCCAAATGAAATAATCAGGGATGTATACAAAGATACATGGACATGGAATTTCATAACAGCACAGTTTATAAATAAAAGGCACTGGAAACAACATAAATAGCCAACCAACATAGGCTAAATAAATTACGTAACATTTCTATGGTGGAATACTAATGACTCTCTAAAATGCATATAGATGTTTACTTATGGCATAGAAATAATGTTGAAGAGGTTCTTAAGTGGGGAAAGTTCATATTTTAAATCAGTAAAGTATCCTATTTCTATAAACAAATTATATATATTCACACGCAACTAGAAGGAAACATAAGAAAATGTTAGCATTAGTTATCTTTGGATGCATTAGTTATCTGTATAATTTTTCTACTATAAAGCTATGTACGTTTTTAAAGTTTATTTATTTATTTTGAGAGAGACAGAGAATGCAAGCAGGGGAGGGGCAGAGAGAGAGTGGGAGAGAGAGAACCCTAAGCAGGCTCCACACTGCAAGCACAGAGCTCGATGCAGGGCCCAATCCCATGAACTGTGAGTTCATGAACTGAGCCGAAACCAAAAGTTGGATGCTTAAGTGACTGAGCCACCCGAGTTCCCCAAGATATATTTTTAAATATATTAAATATACATATTTAAATAACTTTAAATAAGGTTATAGGAGTAAGCTAAGTCCATTTATTCACTCAAGCACCACTACAAGGGAAGTGACAACTCATTATTTCTTATATCATATCCTTTTTTTCTGTTAATGTACTTTAAAATACCGGGGATATTAAACATTTTCTCCATGTTGAAAAAATTAATAAGAGAGAAATTCCCCTCTGTATCATTTTACATTAAACCTCCATTTTTATGAAGGATGATTACAGCTTAACAATTTTGATGTCCCTTGGAGCTCATTAAATTGAGATTCTTTCTGAATAGTAAATTAACTTTTAGTGAATTATAACCTGGAATAGAGGAAGGGAGCAAACTGGTACAGTACTGAGAACACATTTTGAAATCAGTCTTTGAAACTAGGTTTCAAATCCTGGTTCCTCACCACCCAGCTGTGTAAACTTGCACCTTAGTTTCCTCACATGAAAAAATGGGAATAATAAAATCTGACAAACAATTTGTGAAGTTGAAATGAGACAAAGTCTAGGAATGGCCCAGAACAAGGCTTGGTGCCAAGACACTCAATCAGCAAAAGCTTTAGTTCCATTCTTTCTTTTATGACCTCAAAGTCTATAAAGAAACAGAAATTAAAGGGAAGTAGAGATTATACATTTGAATGCATCCTACTTTCCTCCTCCTTGGACCTTTTTACTATTTTGAAATATGAGGGAAATAAAAAGAGGGATTTAAAATTTTTAGGGGTGCCTGGATGCCTCAGTCAGTTGAGAATCTGACTTTGGATCAGGTCATGATCTCGCAGTCCATGAGTTCAAGCCCCGTGTCGGGATCTATGCTGACAGCTCAGAGCCTGGAGCCTGCTTCAGATTCTGAGTCTCCTTCTCTTTCTGCCCTTCCCCCGCTAGCATTCTGTTCCTCTCTCTCTCTCTCTCTCTCTCTCTTAAACATAAATAAACATCAAAAAAAATTTTTTAAGTTAAAATACCAGTGGAAGGCTGAAATGTCATCATACCCACAAATATTGCTATTATCCAAATTTATTTCTGAGTGGTCCCAATTTAAAACAAATACTTGTGTTTTTTTTTTTTACCTTTGTATAAATTGAAGCAGATTATTCATATATTCTTCATTTAGGGAGGGGAAAATGTTATCTTTTAGAAGAGCAATTTATTGTAATGTACTTTTTTGTGTCAGAAAATTCATTTTTAGAATTCATATTGCTGTTAAAGTATGCAGTTAAATGATTCTCAATATACTATAATGCATCAAATCCTACCAAAATGAATTTCTTCAGTATAAAAATTAAATCTCTTTCCTGTCATGTTCATACCATCAAACTATGTAAAATATTTAAGAAAGAAAGAAAGAAAGAAAGAAAGAAAGAAAGAAAGAAAGAGCAAGAAAGCAAGAGAAAGAAAAAAGAAGAAAAAGAAAGAAAGAAAGAAAGAAAGAAAGAAAGAAAGAAAGAAAGAAAGAGAAAAAGGAAGAAGGGAAGAAAGGGGAGGGAGGGAAGGAGAGGGAGGGAGGGAGGAAGGGAGGGAGGAAGGGAGGGAGGAAGGAAGCAAGAAAGAAGGGGAGAAAGGGAGAGAGAGAGAGAAGGAGGAAAGGAGAAGATAGGGAGGGAGGGAGAGAGGAGAGGGAAGGGAAGGGAAGGGAAGGGAAGGGAAGGGAAGGGAAGGGAAGGGAAGGGAAGGGAAGGGAAGGGAAGGGAAAGGAAAGGAAAAGAAAAGAATCCATTTTTTAAAAAGAGAAGGGGAGAAAGGGAGAGAGAAGGAGGGAGGGAGGGAGAAGAGAGGGAGGGAGAAAGAGAGGAGAGGGAAGGGAAGGGAAGAGAAGAGAAGAGAAAAGAAAATCCATTAAAAAAATTTAATGTTTATTTTTATTTTTGAGAGAGAGAGAGAGAGAGAGAGACAGAGTGTGAGCAGGGAGGGGCAGAGAGAGAGGGAGACACAGAGTCTGAAGCAGCCTCCAGGCTCTGAGCTGTCAGCACAGAGTCAGGTGTGGGGCTCAAACCCATGAACTTTGAGATCATGAGCTGAGCCGAATTAGGATGCTAACCCAAGCCATCTAGGCGCCCCAAAAGCCATTTTTCAATAAAAGTTCAGGAGTGCCTGGGTGGCTCAGTTGGTTAAGCATCTGACTTTGACTCAGGTCATGATCTCATAGCTCCTGAGTTCGGGCTCTGTGCTGACAGCTCAGAGTCTGGAGCTTGCTTCTGATTCTGTGTCTCCCTCTCTCTGCCCCTCCCCTGCTTGCACTCTCTTTTTCTTTCTAAAAACAAAATAAATAAACATTAAAAAATTAAATTTAAAACAAGTTCAAATTTTCCCAGAGAAATTAATTTGTTCTTATCATAACTTCTTATGTAAATGGACAATATATCCAGAGAAAAATAAGCAATTGGGTGAACATCAGAAGACATACTGATATGAACAAAGCTATAGATATATCCTAAATTTGCTATCTCAGGAAGTCTTAAAGAATATTTTCCTCTTAAGATGGACAATCTGACTTTCCTCTGGATTTTTTTGTTTCACCCCCTCATCTTTAAAGGAGCTTTGGTGCCTTCCTCAGAGCAACAAAACAGCTCTTCTTCTTGGCCTAGAACTGTACCAATGGGGAAATTTCACCCCCTGGTTAGAGAGGCAATGTATGAAGAGCTGGGAGTTAGGGGTGAGAGGTATCAACAATGATAAAAGCAAAACAGTGATTATGACAATCTTCAGCTCATCCACCCTATTTCTTTCCAGAAACATAAGACCGTTAATGAAAGAGCAACATGACCCATCATCTCTCTATGAAGTCCAGAGTAGACTAAATCTGGGCTATGAAATAGCAATATACAGTGACTGGGGCCCGGTACCAGTCTTGTAAGTCCTTCATGTCCCGGGGTCCCTGCAGAGACACTTCCCAGGGGAAATGTATTATTAGGTCGAGACAAAGAGAATTGGGTATGGTATTGGGTCATGGTCCCTTGGGGTACAGCCTACATATCTCTTTCTTAGCATTTAGGAGAAGCACACATTTAAAAAACATTTTTTTAATGTTTTTATTTCTATTTTTTGAGAGACAGAGAGACAGACTGCAAGCAGGGAAGGCGCAGAGAGGGAGACACAGAACCCAAAGCAGCTCCAGGTTCTGAGCTGTGAGCACAGAGCCTGATGTGGGGCTCGAACTGGGAGATCGTGACCTGAGCGGAAGCTGGACGTTTAACTGACTGAGCCATCCAGGTGCCCCTAGAGAAGTACTCATTTTAAAAGTCAATTTCATATTTCCTCATTTTTCTTGTGAGGATTATTTTGGAATGACCAAGCCCCTAATTCATTAATTCTACCTCCATTCTCAATTAGAAGTTTCAAAGCATCTTAAGAAGTAAATTAGGTTGCCTGGGTGGCTCAGTCAGTTGGGTGGCTGGCTTCCGCTCAGGTCATGATCTCATGGTCCGTGAGTTCGAGCCCCGCGTCGGGCTCTGTGCTGACAGCTCAGAGCCTGGAGTCTGTTTCAGATTCTGTGTCTCCCTCTCTCTGACCCTCCCCTGTTCATGTTCTGTCTCTCCCTGTCTCAAAAATAAATAAAACGTTTAAAAAAATTTTTTTAAATAAGTAAATTCAATTAGTTAGACTTCTGTCAAATCACAAGGTGACAGAAGGAGAGCTGTATAAGAGTTAAAGCTCTCCAACTTCTCCAGCAGCCTAGCATCTTTATGCTTCTTTTTGGTTTAACTTATTTTTTTTAATTCAAGTCAGTTAATATACAGCGTAGTATTGGTTTCAGGAATAGAACCCAGTGATTCATCACTTACATACAACACCCAGTGCTCATCCCAACGAGTGTCCTCTTTAATGCCCATCACCCACTTAGCACATCACACCCCTCCCCACCTCCCCTCGAGCAACCTTCAGTTTGTTCTCTGTATTTAAGAGTCTCCTATGGTTTGCCTCCTTTTCTCTTTTTATCTTATTTTTCCTTCCCCTCCCCTATGTTCATCTGCTGTGTTTCTAGAATTCCACATGAGTGAAATCACATGATATTTGTCTTTCTCTGACTGACTTATTTCACTTAGCCATAATACATTCTAGTTCCATCCACATTGTTGCAAATGGAAAGATTTCATTCTTTTGGATTGCCGAGTAATATTCCACTGTATGTATATATATCACATCTTCTTTATCCATTCATCAGTCAATGGACATTTGGGTTCTTTCCATACTTTGGCAATTGTCCATAGTGCTATAAACATTGGTGCATGTGCCCCTTTGAATCAGCATTTATTTTATCCTTTAGATAAATACCTAGTAGTGCAATTGTTGGGTCATAGAGTAGTTCTATTTTTAATTTTTTGAGGAAGCTCTATACTGTTTTCCATTTTTATGTTTTCTGACTTGGAGAAAATCAAAAACAAGTTCAAGGGAGTAGAAAAGAGAGTGACAGTATTGGCTCCCAGGCACAATTACCCATCACACAAAGCAAGCTGTATGAGAAGGAGGACTAAGGGGTTAAAGAGTAGAGTGAGAAGGAATATGGGTGAGAATACTGAGGAAACAACACTGATGATTGCATCTAGAGAGTGCTGTGGCACAGCCAGTTTAGCGCCAAAGAAACAGAAAATGAGTACGTTTTCATAGAAGGTGAGTGAGGGCTCAACAGTGACAATGCATGGGCTTAATAAACAGTAGGAATACCAGACCCCATTGAGTCACTCAGAGATATCTATATGAAAACAAGGCCAGGCTGGGCAGGTGTGGGGGCCTGGAATTCACATGGGCAGAATGAAAACAAGAAAACAATTGCCATTCATCGGTTGGAGGTACAGGGCAGGGCACCCTATGTTAACTAATGTTTAGAGCAGGGCACCTTCCATTACCTGCAGTAGAAGACAAGGCACCCCTTGGTCACCTGCAGCAGAAGGCAGAGCTCTTCTGGGCTGGCTGAGGAAGGGATAGGGTTTCACCCCAGGTTCCAGTGTCCTGAGGCAAATCAAAGAAGCTCAAGGGATACCAAATGAAGGGAACACAAGAGCCTCTCTCTTTATGAAAAGTCAGCTGTAGTCTTGCTTAGGTATCTCGCTTAGGTTTCTCTGAAATTCATTCCACTGAATACCTTACCTTTCCTCCTTTTCTGTAGAAAAGCTACTCTCAAAAAAGAAAAACAAAAGCTACTCTCTTTCTCTTGCACAGTACCTTAAAATTTCTGCTTTACCCCTTTGGCTCCTGATTCCTATCCCTGGAGCTCTCTGCTTTCTGACAACTCTGTCCCCACCTAGCACTGCCTGTCAAATGTGGTTTTACCTGTCCAGCCCTGTCTAGCATCCCCCAGTCTCAGGACCTCAGGATTGACTCAGTCCTCCTTGTTCATACATGACCCTCTACAAGTCCCAACTATAAGTAGGATTGGCCAGTAGGCAGTCTCTCTATGACATCTTTAAAGTGTTTGCATTTTAAACCTGTGAATGAAACAGCCAAGATTAATTTCCAATTAATTTTCCAGTACCCTCCAGACATCTCATAAATCTGTTCTCCATTCCCCCACCTCATTCTGTAGTTTAAGACCTATAATATTAGTCCAAACAACCACCCCAACTCTTCCTTTCTACAGCTTTTTACAGCACCTGCACAAATGTGTTTTACATAATATGGTGAGATAGTTTTCCTGAAATACAACCTGACCACATCATTGCTCTGTCAAAGATTCATCAGTGACCTCCCTTGCTCTCAGGATAAAGTCCAGATACTTTAACAATGCTTACCCATCCCTTCAGACAGGGATCCGGGCTGTCTATTTCTTTAGCATCTTCTTTCTCTGCTCTTCCTCACCCCAACACTGAGAGCTCCAGCTATTGCCCACTGCCAGTGTTCTGGACACACCCAATAGTCTTGCATCTGTACCATTACATATGCTAGACTTTTCTTCCTTGCCCCTTCCCTCTTATTCTCCTACCTTCAGTTGACTAACTTCTGTTTATCCTTCAGTCTTTAGCTCCCTCCAGAGAGCCTTCTCTGCTCCCACAGAGTTAGGTCCAGTGGCCCTTTGTACCCTGTCACGGCATTTTATTCTTAGATCTCTTATGATACTTAACTACATGATGTATGAATCAACCACTTATTTTCATAGATCCCCATTAAAGTCAAAGCTCCATGAGGGCTAGACCACCTCTGTCTAGCATAGTGCCAGGCATATTTTTTTGTGTGTAAAAACAAACAAAACAAAACAAAACAAAACAAAACAAAACACAAGGAGAAAAGGGGATAGACTTGCCTGGCTGTGTTGATTAAAATCCTGGAAGGGCCTGGGTTCCTTATAAATCACTTGCTTCTCACTATGAAGAACAGGGCTGGGGCAGCTGCAGGTCAAGACTGATACAGAGAAGATATGTATCCAGGTCACAGTGGGCAAAATCTTCACAATATCAAATTAGAAAAGCCCTGTCATATGTCTGCCTTCACCTAGAGGGATGGCACACGGTGAACTAGGTGTCCCCTAAATGTTACTGCCCCAACTGATATATTTGAGGAAAAAGATGAGGTGGAAGGTATCTGTCAGGTGGGGTGTGTGTTCACCTATTTCCCAGGATTTATCTGACACATGATTAATTGTGACACATGTAACACAACATTAGGAATATGCTTCTGAACACAAACTTTAGATATGTCATTTGGAGATTTCAGTTTCCCCCACAAAAGGATGACTCAGGGAGATGCATCAACAAGAACAGGCAAGAATGCAGGTGCTCAGGTGAATCCCTCAGTCTACTTTCAAACTACAATGGCAGAATCCAGAAAAGGATATCCAGCTCACTGACTTCCATGTGATGAGCTCTGAAAAGTACCTTGGGAAACTGGAGGGGGAAAAAATGCTATCTGTACTTTCCTGCCATGTCACACTCACAGAGTGAATGTCATTTGAACAAAAGCATTATATACTCAGTGATGGTGCCTAGAAACTTTGTATTCTAAGTTGGAAATATTAGCAAGGTTCATTTATTCAATATACAGCGATTTTTATTGAGTACCAGACATATGATGGGTATTGTTCTGTGTACTGAAGATACGGCAGTGTGAAGTACATAACAATGCTTGTCCTCATCCTCATGGAACTCAAATCCTGTACAGTAGCTAGTATTTTAGATGGAGAGAAGTGATATATATCAAGAAAAACAAAGCAGAAAGGAGGATATGAAATATTGGGAGAAATGGAGGTTTTAATGTTTCACAGGTGGTCTGAGAAGGGCTCCCTGAGAAGGAAATGACTATGTTTTATCATATTGGGGAAAATTTCAGTCACTATTCTTCAGTATTTTTTTCCTCCCATTATCTGTCTCCTCCCTTTCTGGGACTCCAATTATACATATGTTACATATGTGAGATATTTTAAAAATTGTTCTCTCTGTTCTTTGGATGAGACAATCCCCATTAATCTTTCTCCTTCTGTTTTTGCCATTCTGCCATGAAGTACAGCCACTTTTTTAAAAATTTCAGATACTGTACTTCTGCACTCCAGAATTTTGTTTCTTCTTCACAATTTCTATTCCTCTGCAGAAAACAATTTTATTTCTAAACAGAAATTTATCATTTGTTTTCTGTCTTTCCAGCATGCATGTGGTTTCCCTTCCAACCTTGAACATATTTATAATAGTCAATTTCAAACCCTTGTCTACCAATTGCAACATCTGGGTCATCTTGGTGTCAGTGTTCTTTGATTTCCTTTTCATTTCAAAATAAGCCACATTTTCCTGAATCTTCATATGTTCAGTAATTCTGGGATATAACCCGGACATTAGGAATGACATGCTGTAGAGATTCTGAAATATTCCTGCATACAGTATTGATTTAAGCAAGGGGTTCACTTGCACAGGGTTGTGTGCAAATGGCAAAGTTCTGTCTCTGCTACAGCTCAAATGTCATTTCAGTTCTTTTAGAGTTAGCAGGGCTTCTTGGACTCTGTCTATGTGTACATCTCAGAGGCCAGAGATTTTGACAAAGTTCTTTCACAGAATTTTGAGCTCTCCTTCTCCAGTACAATAGTTTTTGTTCTGTTTTGTTTTTGTTTTTAAGTTTATTTATTTATTTATTTTGACAGAGAGGGAGAGAGAGAGATTCCCAAGGAGGCTCCACACTGTCAGCACAGAGCCTACCTGATGTGGGGCTCAAACCCATGAACCATGAGATCATGACCCAAGCCAAAATCAAGAGTCGGATGCTTAACCTACCGAGCCACCTGGGCAGCCCAGTCTGGCACCATTGTTGATGTTGTTTTTCCTGGGATGTTCCAGAATGATTGTGGTTGCCTCAAACCAGTAAGACTATGGGCTTTATTTCAGAGTTTTAATTACCCTACACAAGGCAGACTGAGGCCTTCTTTGAGATGAAAACTACTAAAAATTAGAAAGTCATTGTTTTTCTTCTTTCGAGCATTGTCTCTTTTCAGCATCTACTTGCTTTTGATCACTTTCCTATTCCTAAAATGTACTAAGTCTTATTTGTTGTCTCCAGTAGGATTTGCCATAAGGAACTACTTCATCATGGATAGAAGCTGAACCTCTGAAAAAGCAATTCTGAACAAATAACTAAAAGATGAGTGGGAGCTAGCCATGTAGATACCTGTGTGAAGAACATTCCAGAAAGAGGGGACTGCATGGGGAAAAGCCCTGATGGAAAGTTTGCCTGATGTGACTGGGGAATGATAAGGAAGTCAGCATGGTTAGAGAAAAGGAAGTGAGGGAGAGAACTAGATGGGGTCAGAGAGATCAGAGAATCCAGCTGTATTGGGCCATGTTGCCACTGTAAGGGTTTCAGCTTATACTTTGAGATGGAAAGCTTGTGAGTGTCTAAATTTTGAAAATCATTGGATATAGGGTTGAAACAGTAAGATCATATGAGAATATGGAGAACACCTGGCACCTATTTACATGCATAAAATGCCCAGAACCATGTAAGCTTGCCATTAATGTTAGGTCCAATTCCCTACCTCTTCAACTTGCTTATTGTGTACCATCCACCTGCAGTAGGGGGGCCCTCACAAGTAGTGACTAACACTATAGACTCTACAGTCACAACATCTGGGTTCATATCCTGGCTCTATTGCTCAATTTGTGACTTTGAACACATGACTTAACAGTATTGGGCCTCAGTTTCCTAACCTTTAAGGCTGGATATAATAATAACAATGCTTGGGCCGTCTAGGTGGCTTAGTTGGTTGAGCATCAGACTCTTGATTTCAGCTCAGGTCATGATCTTAGGGTGCTGGTATCTAGCCCTGCATCCAGCTCCACACTGAGTGTGGAGCCTGCTTAAGATTTTCTCTCTTCAACCCACCCCTGCTCTTTCTCTCTCTCTAATAAATAAAAATTTAAATAATAACAATAACTATGTTATAAAGTGTCTTTAATTGAGGTAGAGTTTATCACAGTTTATAAAATATTAAATGGGATAATACATGAGAAGCAATTAGGCAAGATTCTGGTTGAGAGTAAACACTCATTATTTCCTACTAATGTCACTACTCCTAATACCACAGTTACCAAAGGAATATATAAAAAATTCACTCAGAGCAGTCACATGAATCAGTCAAAACATTTGCACAGAATTCACTGACCCTCAAAAACTTAGGGTAGCAATGACTGAACAGGGCATGTCTTAATAAAAATTTCGTGTCATTGCCTTTTTTTTAAGTTGTTTTCTCAGCTTCTTCAGAAAATGAGGCTCACTTTACATTTCTTGTGTGTCACTGCAAGAAGTACTGTGCTCTGGCTTCAAAGATGTCATTCTATTTCATGATGTGATACATTTTGCTGAACTAAAGCAATCTTGGGTGAGTCACTGCAAAAAAACAAAAAAACAAAAAAACAAAAAAACAAAAAAACAACCAGTGCATCATCCAGGCAATTTTATCTTTTTAAGAAAGAGACAGCAGGGCAAAGTGTTTCTTTCTGAGCTCCTCAAGTTGGGCTGAGAATAAAGGCAACTTAAAAACAAAAAACAAAAACACATGCTTCTCTCTGTATCAATTCTTCTCACCCCAGGACAGCTGGAATACCAGGAATGTAGGCTCTGCTATCACACAGACGTGTGTTTAGATCCAGGCCCTGGCCCTTGCTAATTAATCCGTTAATCTACTGAACCACTTTGTGGTGGGACTGGCTGATGCCGCTCTATCCTTCTCTTCCATATGGCAGAAGTGTGTCGAGAAGCAGTTGCACAGCCAGCAACTTCATTTTCACCCTTTATTAAATGTGGAAAGGGCCATGTGAATGAGTTCTGGTCAAGAGAGTGTACTTTCTGTACTGGCCTGTAAACCGCCTCCCCAAGCTGTCTCCTTCCCCATCCCTGTTGGCATATCAATATGCAGGTGACCACAGTATCCAGGTGTTGAGGAGAGTGAAACCTCTATTAGCTTAGATCTCTGAATGACTGTGATGTGCCCCCACCCCTGACCACCACCACCACCACCACCACCACCACCACCTTCTTTCTCTGATTTTGAACTTTGTATGAATGACAAGTATAATCCTATTGGAAGAAACCATTGAGATTTCAGGGTTTAGCTGTTACAGCATTACCTTATCTAATTCAGACTTTAAGCCTCTAATTCTTCTATAAAGAGGGAATAATAATAATAATAGCTACTCAGAGTTTTTGTGATAAATAAGGCCTGTAAAGCACTTAGCTGAGTGCCTAGAAAAATGTGCTCAAAATATATTAGCCATTATATCCACTAAGATATTTTTCCTTTTACTGCTCCTGAAGTTGGTATATACATCTCCTTTGCCACCAGCCATCACTAGAATAAGCTGTTCTTCAAATGATAGTAAATCTCACCATCAACAGTTTCTGAGCATTGGAAAAAATATACTATTATTGCTATTGCTATCATTATTAATTATCCAAATTTTTACTAAGATCATCATACAAATCATCTCTCTTCTCTTTCTTCCACTATGTCCCTCTGGTACTAATCTGTCTTTGTATATCAATGTTAGCCAATGTCATCTAATCCTTAAGAGGAACTTCTTGTTTGTGAACCAAGGAAGTGATAAGATACACAAGCCTACTGCTGGCAATATCTCAGACCAGCATACAAGCTTCATCAAGTCCTTCGAGTTATTTAAAACACAATGCCACACAGGAGATGCTACTTGAGATACTGTTCCTCATGACTTATTAAATGACAGCATGTTAGAGGGGCTGCCTTACAGCAGGAGAGGGGGTAGGCTAATCGTTCAGTTCCTGTCTGCTCAAGGCCTGACTGTGGGTGCTGAAGCCCTACTACAAGCAACCCATGCCTGTCTGTTTCTGAACTGATGAGACTTAGACCTAGTATTATCATAGGAGAGGCTTTACTATGCATGATATAGGGAAATGTAAGGGGAGACTCAATCTGTTGCCCTGAGCTGGGTGTGCAGAGGTTACAATTTGAATACTGGGCTGTCTTTCAGGCTGACCTCCATCCTAAACCCCTCCATGGATGCCCAAATAGAACAGCTGGGTTTATTCATACCCTACTCCAGTGCTATCTCACTTCTATTCCCGGTTTGCACCATGCTTTTCACTAAGAATGGTACACAGCTCTGAATCATAATGATCAACATCATTATCATTATCGTCATCACCTGGTAATAATAACAGCCAGCTTACTGAGCATCTTGTGTGTATCAGGAACTGATTGCTTCATATATATCATCTCTTTTCAAAATATTCATGACATATCTTCAACATAGACATTCTTATGCCTGTTTTCAAGATATGGAAATTGAGGCTCAAAGTAATTAAATAACTTACTAATCAAGAGTGGAGCCAGAATCCAAATCCAGCTCTAATTTTAAAATATGTGAGTTTTGTCTTTTAGCTGGTCACCTCTTAGCAGGCTGTGTTCCTGAATCCCTACGTACTTCCTACCTACAAGGGTAGATTTTGTCCCTTTACACAGCCAGTTGGCTTGGTCTTTGCACAAACCCAAATCGTCTGCCTTACCTCCTTGTAATGCAACTTCCCAACAGCTCCAACCTCCTTGATTAGAATCTGTAGATGCTGACCAAAGTCTAAGGACAGCGCAGTCAAGCTCCCTTTGAATAAGGAGATTTGGGCACAACTGACCTCTTCTGGAAAAGAAAAGTAAACAACCTAACTGCCATGTTGGTTCCATGAGCCCTGGCCTTATAGGTCCCAACTCTCTCATTGCTCTTTTGCTTCTACCCTATGTTCTCTGCCTCACAAACACTCTTACAAGTGTTACTAAAACCCAATAAACAGAACAGATCCGGGGCCATTATTCCATATTCAAAAGCAATTAATCAGATCCTTCTAAAAATAGAATCCTTTAGGTGTCATTTAAGTGAACCTACTGCAGATCACTAACTCTTAAACCCAGAGGTAGTTTATGGAAGCAGTCTCCTCTTGCTTCTGTCACCTGCTAGCCATGTAACCTTGGGCAGGTTACTTATCCTCCCTCACTACACCTTAGTTTCCTGGACCATAAACAGAGGATCATAATTGTACCTACCTGAAGGAATTATGAGGAATATTGCTTATGACAGAAATTAGCCCACAATAAGCATTCAATAACTGTCAGCTACTATAATAGTCTTCTCTCCCCATATTCTGTTTTGAAACTCACATGATTTCTCCCGGTTTTTGCCTGCTCCACTGCCCATTTATGAGCCTCTAGAGTACCTGTCTCAGTTCTCCACTTCATTTCCCAATTTATTGCCTACGTTTTCTCTCTTTGCTTGACATTTTCTGCTTGTTAACACGTTAAAGGTGATTTGCATCACCTTGGGATTCCTTCTCCTTACCCTCTCTAAATATCGATGGTCTTAACTGTGCACAGCCATACCTGGGGCCTTGTCCAGACAGTAATAGTGATTTCCCCCCAATTCTTTCATATTCCTTACACTTCTAAAGAAGCTCTTTATTTTTTTGCCCTGTGGTCTGTGTCAGGCCATTTTCATTGTTTTATATCTCTTTCTTACTTGCAGTAGGTGATCTAATCAATATTCTCTAACATTTTGTTCTCAAGTACTCCTCTCTTTGCTTATTACTCCCAGAAATCTGGTCTGGTGTTTAAGAGCATCCACTACCAGACCAGTAATGGATGGTTACAGGAGACACTGATCTTTTACTCCATCCACCAGATGAAGTATTTCTACTGGATGATTTCTCTCTAGAAAACTTGCCTCTACTTGTGAACACTTAGGTCTCTTCTATTTTCTGGCCCACGTGAATCCCCACTGTTGGCATCTCACACCTCTCACATCCTGTAACCATGAAATCCACCTAAATGAACATAACTCCCTATTTAAATTTTTGAAGATGATATGAGACTTAAAACTTCTCAGGCATGGAGTAACAAAATGTGGTGCTATACTGTGTCATCTTGTCTCTACCTAACAACATAACGACTACGCTATTGACTTGCAAAAAAGTCTGCCCTCATTCTCAAGCAGAAAATTGTCTCTGGATTTCCCATATAAAAGATGCTTTGTGTAATTAGAAGAAGGGATGAGAGTGAATAGAAATTCAAAATGCATTCTCTTCTTCTACATATCTTATTTTGTTCAGAGTATAATTAAGGGAAGGACTTGGCACTTATCTTTGAAAGAGGGTATGGAACTCGTCAATGAATTTTGAATATTCATCCATCAAGGTTTCTGTGTCTGAATGAAGAGCCTAGTTGAGATTTTGTTCATGCACACTGAATACAGCCTTAGAAAAAGTCCGATTCACAGTTATCACAGTTTATACCCAGCTTATATCTTCCCCTTTCACCCTATGATAGAATGCAAAGACCTTGCCACACCACCCCCAAAAGAAGGAATCCAAACTATTTGAAGAGAAAAAGGTTGTACTTTTAATTGTTTTAAAATATGAAGTGTTGGGTACAAGTGATTTTTTAATGTATTTTTTTTTTCCTGGTAAAGCAGTCTGAGAGTGACAAGCTTAGTCTCTGGAATTTCCACTTGATCTTGGCCAGAGAGTGTTTAGGATTAAATTAGAAGAGAGGTGCCAGGGTGGCTCAGTTGGTTAAGTGACTGACTTCGGCTGAGGACATTATCTCGCCGTCTGTGAGTGTGAGCCCCACCTCAGACTCTGGGCTGACACCTCAGAGCCTGGAGCCTGCTTCAGATTCTGTGTGTCTCTCCCTCTCTGCCCCTCCCCTACTCACACTCTGTCTCTGTCTCTGTCTCTGTCTTTCTCTCTCTCAAAAACAAATAAACATAAAAAAAATTAAAATAAATTAGAAGAAATGTAGAATCATCTGGCATAGTCTCTGGCACTGAGAAAGCGTTCAGTAACTGTTGGATCAGAACCTGAAATTCTCCTTCTAAGTAGTAGAAGATAAGGTTATCCTTCTTTCCATAGTATCCTCCTCATTAATTCAGGAAGACCTAATCAGCAGAGCCCTCAGGACTATCCCATTGGATATCCCACTGGGGCGGGTGAGAGCCCCAGAAATGGTCTGGAAGGGAGTGCCTGGGTGGCTCAGTCAATTAGCATCTGACTTCGGTTCAGGTCACGATATCATGGTTCATGAGTTCGAGCCCTGAATCAGGCTCTTTGCTATCAGTGCAGAGCCCGCTTTGGATCCTCTGTCCCCTCCTCTCTCTCTGCTCCTCCCCCATTTGCTCTCTCTTTCACTCTCTCTCAAAAATAAACATTTTAAAATAAGAAAAGGAGAGGAAAGGAAAGGGAAGGGAAGGGAAGGGAAGGGAAGGGAAGGGAAGGGAAGGGAAGGGAAGGGAAGGGAAGGGAAGAGAAGAGAAGAGAAGAGAAGAGAAGAGAAGAGAAGAGAAGAGAAGAGAAGAGAAGAGAAGAAAAGGACTGAAACAGTGGTACATGCAGATTCAAAGGGAGAGACAGCTGAGTCTGGAACCAGAACTGAGAGCCCAACCATGGGCATGCTGTCTACCCGGAAGAAACAGGTACTTGAGTGGCAGTCAAAAAACCAAACAGGGTAACAAACAGGACATGATTCTATGACCTTCTGACATTCTTTCCAATTCTGAGATCCTATTAATCCCTTGATCCTTATTGCACAAAGGGGGATAAGACCTTAAACTGTCTGGTGAATTTTAATTTCCCACATCCCTACATTGGCAGATCCTTCAATCATACACAAAGCAAAACCACAGCTGCAATGTCCCCAAATCAACAGGTTCCTCTTATCTGTAGTATCCTGAGAACTTCACAGTCTGTTACTCCAACTATTTAACTTTCTAGCATCTCTTAATTGCTGAAATGCCAAAACCTATCTTGAGACAGAGAAGGGAAAACTGGAGTTCATGAATTTATAAAGGAGATACATGGAATCCTGCCCAGACAATGTCATAGAAAATCCTCTGTCACTGACTCACATTCTGTAGTTGAAACAACCTCCTTCTCCTAAACCAAGTGCTCTATAAATACAAATAGCTTGTACATGGTAGGTGCTCAATAAACATTAATAACTGATTCCCATTTCTTCCTTTTTTCTTTTTCTATGTATATATATATATATTTAATTCAAGTACAATTAACATACAGTGTTTTATTACTTTCAGGTGTGCAATGATTCACCAATTCTATACATTTCTCAGTGCTCCTCAAGGTAAGTGTGCTGTAAATTCCCTTTGTCTATTTTACCCATCCACCCACCCACCTCCCCTCTGGCAAATACCAGTTTGATCTCTGTATTTAAGCATATGCTTCTTTGTTTCTTTTTTTCTTTGTTCATTTGTTTTGACTCTTTTTTTTTTTTTTTTTTTTTTTTTTTTTTTTAAATTTTTTTTTCAACGTTTATTCATTTTTGGGACAGAGAGAGACAGAGCATGAACCGGGGAGGGGCAGAGAGAGAGGGAGACACAGAATCGGAAACAGGCTCCAGGCTCCGAGCCATCAGCCCAGAGCCCGACGCGGGGCTCGAACTCACGGACCGCGAGATCGTGACCTGGCTGAAGTCGGACGCTTAACCGACTGCGCCACCCAGGCGCCCCTGTTTTGACTCTTAAGTTACATATATGAATAAAATCATGGTATTTGTCTCTCCCTGACTTATTTAATTTAGCAATATAGCTTTTAGGTTCATCCATGTTTTTGTAAATGGCAAGATTTCATTCTTTTTTTATGGCTGAGTAATATTCCATTGTGTATATACCACATTTTCTTTATCAGATGGCCAAGGGACACATGAAAAGATGCTCAACATCACTTGTCATCAGGGAAATGCAAATTAAAGCCACAGTGCAATATCACTTTACACCTGTGATAATGGCTAAAATAAAAAAACAAGAAATAATAATAATAAATACAGAGAAAAAGGAAAAAGGTATGTTATTGGTGGGGATACAATTGGTGCAGCCATCATGAGAAACAGTATGAAGATCTCTTAAAAATTTAAAAATAGGGGTGCCTGGGGGACTCAGTCGGTTGAGCAACCGACTTTAGCTCAGGTCATTATCTCACGGTTTGAGTTCAAGCCCCATGTCAGGCTCTGTGCTGACAGCTCAGAGCCTGGAGCCTGCTTCTGATTCTGTGTCTCCCTCTCTCTGCCCCTCCCCCACTCATGCTCTCTCTCTGTCTCAGAAATAAACAAACATTAAAAAAAATTTTTAATTAAAAATAGAATTACCATATGATCTAGTAACTCCACTACTAGGTACTTACCCAAAGAAAACAAAAACATTAATTTGAAGAGACATATGCACCCTGATGTGTATTGAACCATTTTTTACAATAGCCAAGATATGGAAGCAATCCCTTATGTTCTTCATTAAAGATCTATTGTCTTTATTTTATCTTTACTTTGTCTTGTAGATTGCAACTGGCTACAAATTATTTTCTTCTCTGTATTCATGTCCCTTTGCAGTTGATTTTGCCATTCCTCCCATAAAGAAGTTGGAATTTATTTCTCTACTCCTTAAAAACTAAGAATGGCTATGAAATTTGCTGTGGCTGAAGAGACATTAGCAAATGCGACATAGACAGAGACAAGAAAACTGCTTGTTCAAAGTCACTTATCCTCTCTTACTTCCCTGAGACATCCTCTAAAGAAGCCCAAGCTAGTTTGCTGGAGGATAAGAGATCAAGTATAGGCAAGTCACCACGCTGAGGCCTACTAGACCAACCAGCCTGATGATTACCAGTCACATGAGGGAGGTCATGGACCATAAGGTCTTAACTGATCCACCATGTCACTGCAAGAAGGCTTGGCTAATGCAAGAAATGGCTATTTCTTTTTTACATGGTTTTAAATTTAAGCCACTACGTGTTGCAATGGTTTGATACACAGCAATAGATAACTAACACACCTTGATTGACAGCCTGGTCTACCATTTCCTTTAAGTTTTACAAGATTTCTTTCTTTTTTATTGTAATAAACAGTATGAGATCTAATCATTTACTATATTTGTTATTTATTTATTTATTTATTTATTTATTTATTTATTTATTTATTGCCGGCCTCATCTCATAAAGAATTTAACAAAGCTAATAACGAAAATTCAAAAATACAATAACTATACGATAGAGATAGTTGGATGCAGGTAAACAGTAAAAATAAGAGGAGAAATGTTCAGACAAAGTAGGAACACAAATATATTGGCCATAAAGGACTTATGCAATAGATAGAATTGCACTTTAACTTTGTCTCTGTCACAGCCAAATGGAAAGCAAAAGTAAGTGTGTATTTTTTCAACATTAGGAAAATGTAAGCATACCTCTTCCTTAGAAGAAACAAAGTATGTCTTGTGTTGGATTTTGAAAGACTTTTTTTATGTGGATTCCTCTTATAGGAGACAGGAAGTAACATGGCAGATAGCATTTTCCCAAGCCAGTCTAAGAGCTAGCTTTAGTATGTAGCATCCTACAAAAACCAAGAGTATAACATAAAAACACAAGTTCATGAACACAATCCTTTAAGGGGTTACTGAAGTTAACATTTCAGATTTTTCAAGACTCACACTTTCCCTGGTATAAGGCATGAACAGATTTTGGAATTAGTAATCAAAAGGATCTTGGATTATTCAGTAAAGACTTAAGTTTTCTCTTGTCAGGAATAGTTCAATTTCAGTATTTTTATCAGTACAAACTGTGAGTATTTTGATAATGCGCCCAGTTTGAAAATAGCAAAATTAGGATCTGAACTCAGATCGTATTTCTGATTCCAAAGCCTATGGCTTTTTAAAAAAAAAATTTTTAGCAATTCCTTACTTGACACATCCCCAAAGGCAAGGGAATTAAAAGCAAAAATGAACTACTGGGACCTCATGAAGATAAAAAGCTTCTGCACAGCAAAGGAAACAACCAACAAAACTGAAAGGCAACCAACGGAATGGGAAAAGATACTTGCAAATGACATATCGGACAAAGCGCTAGTATCCAAAATCTATAAAGAGCTCACCAAACTCCACACCCGAAAAGCAAATAATCCAGTGAAGAAATGGGCAGGAAACATGAAAAGACACTTCTCTAAAGAAGACATCCGGAAGGCCAACAGGCACATGAAAAGATGCTCAATGTCGCTCCTCATCAGGGAAATACAAATCAAAACCACACTCAGATAGCACCTCACACCAGTCAGAGTGGCCAAAATGAACAAATCAGGAGACTATAGATGCTGGAGAGGATGTGGAGAAACGGGAACCCTCTTGCACTGTTGGTGGGAATGCAAATTGGTGCAGCCGCTCTGGAAAGCAGTGTGGAGGTTCCTCAGAAAATTAAAAATAGACCTACCCTATGACCCAGCAGTAGCACTGCTAGGAATTTACCCAAGGGATACAGGAGTACTGATGCATAGGGGCACTTGTACCCCAATGTTTATAGCAGCACTCTCAACAATAGCCAAATTATGGAAAGAGCCTAAATGTCCATCAACTGATGAATGGACAAAAAAATTGTGCTTTATATACACAATGGAGTACTACGTGGCAATGAGAAAGAATGAAATATGGCCCTTTGTAGCAATGTGGATGGAACTGGAGAGTGTTATGCTAAGTGAAATAAGCCATACAGAGAAAGACAGATACCATATGTTTTCACTCTTATGTGGATCCTGAGAAACTTAACAGAAACCCATGGGGGAGGGGAAGGGAAAAAAAAAAAAGAGGTTAGAGTGGGTGAGAGCCAAAGCATAAGAGACTCTTAAAAACTGAGAACAAACTGAGGGTTGATGGGGGGTGGGAGGGAGGGGAGGGTGGGTGATGGGTATTGAGGAGGGCACCTTTTGGGATGAGCACTGGGTGTTGTATGGAAACCGATTTGACAATAAATTTCAAAACAAGAATTTTTTTTTACATTTATTTATTTTTGAGAGACAAAGACAGAGCACAAGTTGGGGAGGGGCAGAGAGAGAATGAGACACAGAATCTAAGCAGGCTCCAGGCTCTGAGCTGTCAGCACAGAGCCCCACACAGGGCTTGAACTCACAAACCACAAAATCATGACCTGAGCCGAACTCGGACACCCAACCGACTGAGCCACCCAGGCACCGCAAAGCCTATGCCTTTAAAAAAAAAAACTAAATTGTGTTATCTGCGATTGGATAATTAATTGGTGATTTTAAAAATACCAGCTTCTTTAAGAAAATATATCTGTATTTCAGTAGGAGATTTCAAAGGTTTGAAGCCAAAGTGTACATAAAGGTAGGAATTTCTTGTGCTTGAGCCAAACTGAGAAGAGTATAGAAGGGAAAGGGAAGAGAACAGGTTGAGATTTTTACCAAGTTCTGCTAGCCCTCAAATCATAGCATTTGGGTCTATTCAACCAGCATTCAGGGTCTGTTTTACCTAACCCCACTTAACCAGTGAGGCAGGCCCACTCCTTTAAAACCATTGTATGTGTCAGCAAATGCTATGCACCATAAATTGTTAGAATAATGGAGCTTAACATTTGGCCCTCCTTGGATTGCAGATCCTCAAATGTTTAACTTACAAAAAATGAATGGAATGTAAATATTTTGATTTCACTGAAAATATGTTTGTGCAACCTTGTCAAAGAAAACATTCACACTGAAAACATTCTGTTTTGTGCCTTTAGGTAAGAGTAATGTGAATTTACAAAGCCTCTGAGCCCTCTATCTCCGATCTGATTATTTAAGGGCTAATAAATAATTACAAAGTGAGAGCCGAGATTGCAAAGCAGTTGAGGCTTCAGAATCCATCAGCTATTATTCACAGGCAGGCTTCTTCCCATTTAGCCTTTCAGAATGAGCTGCTTGCTCTAAATTTTGTTAATGACTGTGGAAACTAGAGCCCACACATACATTAGGGAAGAGACTTTGATATCTCTCTTCATGTACATTCCACAATGGAGACAAACAAGATGTGGTGCTAATTCTATTTGGAATGTGTTCATCAGTGTTCAGCCATCCATGGAAATATGTCCTGTTGAAAGAAATGTCATTTGAACCAATAATTGACCATTTCAAATATCAGCATGAAAATTGCATATGACACAGTTCAAGCTGGTGACCCTATAAATATCCATCAAGAGGTGGACCATTAACGAATTGTACCTACATTAACTGCCACAGTCCTAATTGGATTGTTTGTTTTTATAACAGATAGCTTCTGTCACCAATGGGGAATTAGCTGACTGTAATATTGGCCTTCCTGCAATGCAATGAAAAGAAAAATAACCATGGGCTATTATTAACTATGGGCTTATTACACGCAAAACACAGTATTAAGTATTTCATATCTTGTAACTCATTTATCAAATATTTATGAAATAAGTGCCCAGCATTTTTTGATGCTCTAAAATAAGGTCATGAACACAATCCTTATCCTTAACGGGTGGAATTTATAGCTACAAATAAAAACAAAGAAATAATTCTTAGCTCATTTGGTGTTCACAACAAAAAATGCCCATTATCCTAATGTTCACTGAAGAAAGTAATGCTTAGAGAAATTAAATACCTTTTTCAAGGTCAGTGTTGTTAAATGGTCAGGATTTGAACCTAGAATCTTCAGACTCTAATGATTCTGCTCTTAACTACATCATTAAATTGTTACCCTTTCTTTACATATTTGTATTATTGACTGGATACCCTATTACTCTGATCCTGTTATAAATTTTCTAACCCCCTTTCTTTTGTTTTCTTAGCACATTCAATTAACCAGCCAGCATCAAATATGTGTTGGATACTATTCTACATACTGGGGATACTGGATCCATTAAAACTATAGTCTATGGTAGACATTGAGCTAGGATTTCTCCTACTTCCTCTGTTTATCTGCCTCTATCTCCAGGACTTGTTTTGCTCCTCCTCTTACATTAAGTGAAATAAAATCTTTCTGTGTCTAAATAATATCCATTTTTAGCTTGTATCAACATACCACAATTAACAGATGCTTGTGAATGAACGCTAATGCCATTTAGCAGATGCTTCTAAAAAAGAGTGCTCCCTTGGGGTGCCTGGGTGGCTCAGCAACCCACTTCGGCTCAGGTCATGATCTCACGAGTTCATGGGTTTGAGCCCTGTGTCAGGTTCTGTGCTGACAGCTCAGAGCCTGAAGCCTGCTTTGGCTTCTGTGTCTCCCTCTCTCTCTGCCCCTCCCCCACCCACACTCTGTCTTTCTCTCTCCCTCAAAACTAAATAGACATTAAAAAAAAAAAAAAAAAAAAGAGTGCTCCCAATTTGGTTTTCACCATTGGACAACAGTTCTTAACATGAGAATCTCTCTCTTTGTTTTTAATATAATTTATTGATAAATTGGTTTCCATACAACAGCGAGTGCTTATCCCAAGTGTCCTCCTCAATGCCTACATGAGAATCTCTTTTAATCAATACCTGCTTTGAGTCCAGAGTCACTTCAAGTGCCAAGGGAGAGGACAAATACTTTAAGATTCTTGGAGATCATCTATTTTATCAGTTCCTGCCTTTTTAGTGTTGACTCAGAGGTAGTTACTTGTTGACTGAGCTCTCATAGAATTAAAGAGTTAGGTTTCTTAGAGATCATCCATCCTAGAGGTTTCAAAATTCGGCTGTGCATTAGGATCACTTATGAAACTTATTAAAAAACACTCCCTTGGTTAAAGACCAATGGAACATAATAGAGAGCCAAGAAGTCCCACACATGTATGGTCTCTTGATTTCCAAAGTAATTGGATAGGGAAAAGGTAGTCTTTGCAACAAATGGTGCTAGAACAACTGAATATCCACTTGAAACAGAAAATAAACTCCACCTTTACCTCACGCCATATGCAAAAATTAATTCTCAATAGATTATGAAACTAAAAGGTGGAAGCTAAAACTAAAAGTTTTAGAAAATAACACAAGAGAAAATCTTTACAAATTTGAGGTTTAAAAAGATTTCACAGGTAGAGCACAACAAACACAAACCATATAAAAAGAAAGTAATAAACTGGACTTCATCAAAATTGAAAACATTTATTCTTTGAAAGATATTATGTTAGTTTGCTATGACTGCCATAACAAAATACCACAGACCGGGTGGCTTAAAAAACAGAAGTTTATTTCCCACAGTTCTCGAGGCTAGAAGGCCAAGATCAAGGTGTCAGTAGTTTTGATTTCTTCTGAGACCTCTCTCCTTGGCTTGCAGATGGCTGCCTTCTTGCTGTGTCCTCACATGGTCTTCCCTCTGTATCCGTGCCTTCTAGGTGTCTCCATGTATGTCCAAATTTCCTCTTTTTGTACAGACACCAGTCAAATTGGAATAGGATCTACCCTAATTGTTGCATTTTAATTTAATCGCTTCTTTAAAGACCCTATCTCTAAATATTGTCACATTCTGAGGCACTTGGAGTACACTTCAACATATAAATTTTCGGTGTATTTGATTCAGCCTATAATAAACACTATTAAGAAAATTTTAAAGGGAAGACAGTGGCAGGGATAAAATTTTCTAATACTTACATCTGACAAAGGATTTGTACCCAGAACATACGAAGGACTTTTAAAACTTAACAAGAAGACAATTCAATAAAAAATGGGCAAAAGATTGAAAGACACATCAGAAAAATGGATATGCAAATGGCTAACAGGCACACAAAAAGATGTTCAACATAATTAGTCATAAGAAAAACAAAAATTAAAACCACAATAAGATTCTACTACATACTTAATTAAATAGATAAAATTAGAAAGAATGACAAGGCTATGTATTGGCAAGAATGTAGAGCAACTGGAATTGCCACATATTATTGGCAGGAATTGTAACTGATACAACTACTTTGGGAAACAATCTTATAGTTTTTTAAAGCTATATAGATATTACTATACAATGTAATAATTCTACTCCCAGGTTTTTCACCAAGTGAAATGAAAAGGTCCACACAAAGACATGCATAGAAATGTTAATGGCAATATTATTCATCACAGGCAAAAATTCAAAACAACACATATACCTATCAATGAATTAATGCATAAATAAATTGTGGAATATCTATGTAATAGAATATTACACAGCAAAAAAAAGAACAAACTACTGATACACCTGGAAATATGAATGAACCTCAAAAACATTGTGCTGAAGGAAAGACGCCAGACACATAAGAGTTCATACTATAGAGGCACTTGGGTAGCTCAGTCGGTTGAGCATCTGACTTCGGCTCAGGGCATGATCTCTCGTGGGTTCGAGCCCTGTGTCAGGCTCTGTGCTGACAGCTCAGAGCCTGGAGCCTGCTTCAGATTCTGTGACTCCCTCTCTCTCTCTCTCTGCCCCTGCCCCACTTGCACTCTGTCTCTCCCTCTTTCTTTCGAAAAAATAAACATTTAAAAAAAAAAAAAAAAACAGTTCAGCCTATAGATGCCACATATCAAATCTAGACCAGGCAAACTCATTTGTAGTGACAAAAAGCAGATCACTGGAGGCCTGGAACTGGGAAGGGAACAACTGACCACAAAGAATCTAAGGGAAATTTTGGTAGTTATGAAAATGTTCTGTCTTGATTATGATAGGTATGTGCATGCATGTATGTTAAAACTTATCAACCTTTGCACTTTAATGGGTGCATTTTTTGTATGTTAATTAAAACTCAAAGATGTTTAGATACAATTCAAATGTATTAAATCAAAGTTTCTGGGGCATCTGGGTGGCTCAGTTGGTTAAGCGTTGGACTTTAGCTCGGGTCATGATCTCAGGGTTGGTGAGATAGAGCGCTGACAGCACAGAGCCTGCTTGGGATTCTCCCTCCCTCCCTCTCTCTTTGTCCCTCCCTGACTCACACTTTCTCTCTCTCAAAATAATAAGAAAAAACTATTTTTTTTCTTCAAAAAAAAATCAAAATTTCTAAGTAGAGGGCCTAGGAATGAGTTTTTTTTTTTTTTTTTTTTTTTTTTTTTTTTAGAAAATCTCATCCACAGTTAATTCTGCTTCAGCCAGGGGTGGGGATGGTGATACAGTCCAGCTCTGACTCTGTGCAGGCATCCCTGTACTGCACTGTCCTCAATGCAACTCATGGTCATGCAGCTTCTGCTTGATGCCACCCTGCCTCCACCTCCACTTCCCTTCTACCCTGCCCACAGCTCACTCTCTTGTATGAGAGCCAGTTGTATTTTAGAATAGCTCTTTTTCTCACTATGGCTTGCATCTCTCTCATTTTAATGGTTGAAGTGACAAAACCCTGTGGTCCTTTGCTTTCCTCTATTGCCTCTGCTCTTGCCATTCAGGATTGCCCTAGGAATATCTAAGAAACAGGAGTCCAACCAAAGTGAACACATAATGTCTTTGATGTTTAAATTAATGTACTGATTTATCATATACTATTGATTCACCATTTCTTGGTACTGGGCTAGATGCTAGGGTTAGAATAAAGAATATTTATAATGATGGTCCCCATTCAGGTCCTGGCTGGACACTAGACATCTATATTTGAATGTGTGGTGTTAGAGGAAAACAAGTAGACAAAGGTGTGTGGTAGAGTTCCCTTTCTGTCCATGCCCAAAATTAGGGATCCAAGCTCTTTTCATTGATGCCTCAAAAATCTTCACATGCTTTCATTGGCCTATTCCAAAGGCAACACCAACACATTCTGGAATGTAACCAATTATATAGTCTTATTAGTTCTAGTACCTATTTTTGCCCCTCTCTTCTACTATCTCCTGGATGTCCTCAATGGTCCTTTGGGCCCTGACATGTAGCAGAGTCCAACTTATACCTGCTCCCTCCTCTTGAACCACAGTCTGCATCAGAGTCCTAGGCCCACCAGCTGGTAAGGCAAGACTAATCTAACAACTAGATTGTGAAAGAGTCAAAAGTGCTTTTTATGGAGGCAGGAAAAAGTGTTCCAAGAGCATATAGCCAGAGTATTTTCATTTACAAAATATTTTTCACATATATTATCTCATTTAAACTGACCTACAACTGAAAATAATAATAGCCACCATTCATGAAGTTCCTACCATGTATAGATACTGTGCTAAGTGTCCTGTACTTTTTAAACCTCATTTGAGTCTTGAAACAATTGTAACAATGTACATACCACGTCACTCTCACTTTACAGATGTGGAAACGGAGGCTGAAATAAAGCAAGTAATCTTTCCAAGGTCACACAAATAGTAACTGACAAAATTCAGATTTGAATCCAGTTATGTGTGACTTCAAAGACCACACTCCTAACTACTATTGTCATTAATGATCTTAGCTTAATAATGCCCTGTTCTAAAAAAAAAAAATGTTTTTACTTTTCTATCTGTATTGATCTTTAAATGTTTTTAGACGTACCTCTATCAGAATTAGTCTCCTGGTCCTGGCTTCTCTCTGCCCACTGCCCACTCTTCTCCTGGAAAGAGTGACTTTTCAGTTTGGAATTGCATCCTATGTGGCTTAGCCTCTTCTAGGATCTTCTTGGTATTGTCTGCCTAGAAAAAATACATATAGTTGACCCTTGAACAACATGAGTTTGAACAGCAAAGTGCACTTACACACAAATTCTTTTCAATAGATACAGTACACTACTGTAAATGTATTTTATCTTCCTTATGATTTTCTTAACATTTTCTTTTACCTAGCTTATTTTATTGTAAGATATTACTATATCTTACAATATCTTATGTTTATTGTACATATAACATACAAAATATGTGTTAGCTGTTTATGTTATTGGTAAAGCTTCCAGTCAACATTAGGCTATATAAGTTTTTGAAGAGTCAAAAGTTACATGTGGATTTTCTACTGTGTGGAGGGTTGAGTCCCCTAACCCCCAAACTGATCAAAAGTCAACTGTATTTTGATCTGCACTCTGGGCCATGAATAGATGTATTGGGGTATGTCTTGCTCCTATGAACCAGGCCTATAGTCTTCCAGCTCTGTCCATGACTAAGTAGATAAAGTGACTTTTTAGTTGCAATATTAATGAGACCATTTTTGCCATATGCATAAACCATATGTTCCAATCCAGGATATCTGCACCTTATGTAATTTGAAAAAGGTCAGCATCCTCTATGAAGATCAGCTATTACTTTAACTGGTAAATCTTGAAATCAAGGCAGAATCACAGAAAAGCAGTTAATTTCTTGCTCATGTAAACTCTTGTCTGTGCTTGGGAAGGTTTCCTTTAACTCAGTCATTCAGGAACCCCAGGCTGTGGAAGGCTCTGCTATCTTCAATACTTGGCTTCTAAGATCTACCTGGTCATCAGTGCCTAACTGGAAGACAGAGGAAGACAAAGAATAGCAGATCACAAGGAAGGCTTTTCTGGGACAGGCTTGACGACTGATATGCCTTGCTTCTTCCTACATTCTATTCATCACAAGTCAGGCACAACCTCATCTAACTGAGAAGGAGGATGGGAATAGCTGTATGCCCATATAGCTGTAGCTGTATGCCCATTGTGGAAGAAAAATAGGTTTGATCAACAGCTTGTTTTTTTCTGCCACATATTAAGAATGAACAAAGAAGTCCTAAAAATAAGTAGGAAAAAATTTTAAAACATCTAATAAAACATGGGCCAAAGATAAAAATGGGCATTTCACATGAAACACAAATAATGGGCAACAGATGTATCCAGAGGGGTCAGTTTCATTAGTAATCAGAGAAATGAGAATAAAACCACCATAAGATATTGTTTTATAGCCAACAGATTGGCAAGACATTAAAACTCAGATAATGCCAAGTGCTTGCCCGGATGCTTAGTGCAACAGACACTATCAGTGGCTGTCCATCTCCTTTGGCTTCCTCCAGAATCTAGCTGTGGTAGAGTGAAAGCAGTCCTGTAAGTGCTGGCATGAGACCAAGTATGGGAGTGGCATAATTTTATGTTTTAGAAATACAGATCCTGAGTCAAATAGATTTAGGCTTGAATCCAGCTTAGCTCCTTGATAATTTCTTCTCGTTGGATGAATTCTTAGCTTCTCTGAGCTTCACTTTCCTAATCTGTTAAAATGCACGAACAATAGCACAATATGGAGACTAACAAACTGATGAGCACAAGTACTTAGCATAGGCCTATATGTTGTACACTCAATAAATGACCATTGTTAAGGAACAGGCTGAGACAATGATGAGGGAGCATTGTCAGAGGGATGAAGAAAGGCCTCAACAATATACACTCAAAGAAACAGTGACTGCTCAAGGCCAAAGGGAATAAAATTGGCTCAACTTTCTGATAATTGGATTTTGGAGTTGCTGACATTATCGATTTGTTTGAGGGAAATAATTCTTAAGATGTGAAGGTTTTATAAGCCTATAGTTTCTATGACCTCATAAGAAGTCATTGATAATCATTAAAAATTTAGTTTCTAGACTATGTTGTCCTTTGCATGTTAACAATACTACCTTGTGGGTGGTATTTAATTTTTTGTTTTCACTGTTTTTTATTTTTCATTTTCCATTTATTTTTCTCTTTCTACACTGGGTGATTGTTTTTTTCCTTAAAGTTCTCATAGTCACTCAATCCTTCATATCACCTGCATCAACCATTTACTATCTACCTGGGTCACAGTAGCTCAGCACCCAAGCTAAATTATGCCCTTTTGTAATCAACTAAGTCAGCCAGTCATTTCAACTGTTCCACATGAAATCAAGTTCCATATACCACAAGTTTCCATTCCCTTCTTTAACTCAGTCAATAATGTGTATTACAAAATAGATGTGAAAATACTTCACTTAAACCCTCTCAAGGGTAAATGTTGAGAGTGTTTGTAGAGTAACATATCAAGCCACATATACCTTGTGGATTCTACAGCCCACAGAATAAATCTTCATGTATTTTAGAGACATTGTTACCACCCACTCCTGTTTTTCTTCATGCTAAGAAAGCCTAAGTTTTTCATCCCTCTTTATAGGTCTGGTATCCATTGTTTAAAAAAAACAAAATTCAATCCAATAAATTTGAAGATCTAATTGGCTTTTTTAAGCAATCATGATCAGGTAGCATCCCATTCAGCAAAAATAATGAATGAGCTTACAGAGGTGTTTTGAGGAGTTGTACAAAATGGAAAGTTTTTATAGGCAGGACAGCGGGGCAAGGAAGCTATTAATTAGCAAGAGAAAAGAAAAGGGTTGTTCAGGCCAGGACATCTCCTTTTGGAGGGGAAGGACATGACAGAGGTTTTTGTTTGTTGGTTGATTTGTTTGTTTATTTATCACACAGATGACCTCACTATCACAGATCAGGAAATTTCAGAGTGACTTTTAAAAGGCCACATTACTGGGGTAGGTTGAAATTGTAATTAAATCTTGGTTTGCTGTCTTGAGAGGCAAATGACTCCATCTTGAGCTGGGTTTTTTGTTTTCTTTCTTTCTTTCTCTTTCTTTCTTTCTTTCTTTCTTTCTTTCTTTCTTTCTTTCTTTCTTTCTTTCTTTCTTTCTTTCTTTCTTTCTTTCTTTCTTTTTTAACACCATCCTCCACTCCAAAGCTTTTTCAAGTTCTTACATCCCATAGCCATATACCCATACCCAAACCTATACCTACTGTTCTTGGAGGTTCTTGTTTGGTACATTTAGTCATGTGGATTCATCACAACTAACACTACTGTTACTGGAATTAACTTATTCATACTGGCCACAGTGTTCTCATTCTACATATTGTACTCAGCAAATGCCAGACCTGAACTGGTGAAGAAAATGAATTAAATTCTGATTCTGTCCCCCACACATACCCATACATTTTATCCTGTGTCATTTGATGTCCATTTTCCAAAGTTCTGGTTATCTCTTCTGCTCCTATCTCCTTTGGATACCTACTTCCATCCCGGTTGAAGATGCTTCAAACTAAATTAGCATGCTTCTTCCTTTCTATAATTACATCTTGAGGGCCAACACAAAGGTGGACATGCCACAATTTCTGCCCTATGAGAGTTTACCCTCTGGTAATGTAGACAAGATAACACACAATCAGGACCCTATGCCATAGCATTATATCGCAGAGTGTTGTGGAATAACACTCGCAGAGTGTTGTGGAATAGGGGAGCAGGGAGGACTTCTCCATGATTATGATGCCCCAAATGTTTCTTGAGTGACAAATGAGCTTACAAAGAGAAGACAGGTCAGTGAGAAAAGCTATGACAGCCCTTCCCTCCTCTACAATGTACCAAGTATGCACTCTCTGGGTGTTACCCTAATTCAGTGCACACTCATACTCAGGGTTTTGTCAACTAGAAACTCAGTTTCTAGGGTGTTGACAAGCTACTAAAAACAGTGAAACACATGCTAAATGTTTTTTTTAAGCTTTACAAAACATTCCAGATGAGTTTCTGGTAATCCTGATAGTGATTGCCAATCAGTCCATGAATCATAAACTATTACTTGCTTCTCCTTGGCAGTGAGGATATTGCTAGGCCGGGGTTGAATCAATCTCCTCAGCCCATTCTTATAATGGTGGAGATGAGGGACTTCTGGGGTTCACTAAAATCCTAGGAGCATTATGTAAGCTGTTGAGGCTTGAGGATGTCCAAAAAATAGGCCCCTGTGAGTTCAGATGTAATTGAAAGTTAGGAATAGGGGTACAGATGGTAACTAAAATGTTAGCTTCATTGCTATTTAAAATTGGATAGGAACACATGGCTTATGTGTGGCAAAAATGGTCTTATTAATACTGTACCTAAAAAGTCACCTTATGCAGCTAGTCACAGACAGAGATGGGAAATGGCATGCCTAGTTCTCAGGGGCAGGATCTATCCCACTAAACCTGGCCCAGACAGCATACAAGAATGCATGCTCTTTCCAGGCAGACAGACACCAAGAAGATCCCAGTAGGGACTCAGCCACACACAAGCAATTCCAGACCAAAAAGTCACCCATCCTCCCAGGGTAAGAATGGGCAGGGAGCAGAGAGAAGCCAGGACCAGGAGGCTAACTCATAAAGTTTAGTTTGTTTCCACATATTTATTTCCTTGTGATAAACATACAGCTCTTAGATAAAGGAACTATGTCTTAACCACCTTTTTATCTCCAGTGCTCTGCTCTATGCCTGATACATAGTAGACACAAAATACTTGATTGATCACTTAATTAATTTTATAACCTAAATTGTCTAATTCCAGAAATGGCAATATTCTACTACTTACCCAATTACTTTGCCTTGACTCTGCTCTTTTATTTTACTCCCCTTTTCCTCTCCTCTCTCTACCCAGGATTCTGAATCTATCCTTATTAGACCATTTCCCCTTTCACTCTCATATAATTTATAAACTTATTATATGCACTTTAACATTAGAACAACATGAGCCTTAGAAAGTAGTGTTAATGGAAGTCCAACAGGAAAAAATGAAATCAATTGTTGAGATGTCTTGTAGTTTGTATGTATCTCTTTGCTTCTCTCTAAAAAGAAAAGGGAGGGAGGGAGGAAAGGAGGAGAGGGAAGAGGGATGGAGAAAAGAAAAGGAGACAGAGGAGGAGAGGGAGAAAGAGGAGAGGAATGGAGGGAGAGAGAGAGAGTTATTAAAGTTGGCTCCTTGATGTGTGTGAGGGGATAGGTCCCTTGGAGAGATCAGAATACTATTGCACTAGTAAGAGAAATAGCACAGAGTAGTGTTTACATGTGGGACCATACTGCCTGGGTTTAAATTCTGAGTCTGCCACATACCAATTATGACCTCGACAATTTTCTTAAACTTTCTGTGCCTCAGTTTCCTAACCTTTAAAACAGAGGTGATAGTGAAACAGGGTTGTAGTGAAGAGTAAATTTATGTAAAATGTTTAGATCATAATAATACATAATAAGCACTATATAGGTGGTAGCTGTCACGATTACTCTGGGAGGTTCCTAGTAAGTTTACAGAACAACTGAATGAAAAATCTGGATATGAAACTAGATGTAGCATGTACTAGAGGTCATTTCAAAGAGGGACAAGATGTTCTAGGATGGTGAATACTTGACATCTAAGCTAACACTACCCTTGACCTGTGCTTATGACAGGAATTTCATATCAACCATGAATTCATTTGCTCTGAGCCTGGACGTAGTTTCAGAATTTTTCTCCGAATATCATACCACACAGTCACTCCTAGTCAATTACAGCCAGAAAATAAGGTGAAGCCTATTTGCTAGCCCTATTAGAGGCCCAGTATAAAGTTAGTCACCAGGAAGGTGGCCATGATATGAATTTGGGCTGGGTCTCTTGGAGGACCGGTACAGACCAAATGAACCACCTGGTGGAGGGGCCTTTCTGTCTATAACCTAACCCCACTGAAGTTCCTTCTACTGATGAGAAGTCAAATCATATTTCAGAGCAAATAACAAAAGAAACTTCCATAATGACAACATGACAGTGAGACCAAGACCCAAGTGCCTATTCACATGTATGTGAAAAGAAGAAACAGAGAAAGTGTCTCATAGGCTAAGTCACTTGCTTACTTTGTTCATTTTGATATGCTTGGGCCATACCCTCAGTGTTTTCCTTTCAACAATTTTACTTCTCCTCACTAAGCTCATATTTGGTCCTCTCAGAAGTGTGTATTTGGAAAGAAACGGACCCAGAATGGTGACTGAGACTGGCATTAGTCAGAGAATGATACTGATGTTCATTGTAATTACTTGAGCAGACTAAGCTGGGAGCACTGGTAACTGAACCTCTTTTTTCAGGAATGAAGGAATCAAGATTCCTTTTTCCAAGTTGGACAGTTTTATGTATTAAAGTGTTTGTGTGTGTATGTCTCCTACATCTAGACCATCATGAGAGAAAAAACACATACTGTAACTAAGCCCTAGACCCAAGGGCAAAAGTCCATCTTCCTGAAGACTTAATGAAACTCTTTTCCAAAACCTTAACTTAATTCCTATGTCTGCGGTAAATTTTGTATATGGAGCCATTGACACTGGAGGGGGAACCAGACCTTAGAATTGGACAGGGAATGAGCAGTATTTTTTCCTTACATGTTGAAATGGGCATACCAGTCTTGCTTACTTTCAGCCCTACATCTGCTATATCTCCTGCTAACTCATTTGAATCCATGCCCATCAGACACCATTATGGGATTCCCCAAAGTTGTTGGAGATGAGGATTCTGCCTTCAGTAGCATCAATTCTGGTAGCTTCTAATCCCCAGCTCACCTGGTAGATCAACATTTGCAAGTGGACACCTCTAGAGGGAGCTAACTTTACTGGCCTCATTTATAATATAATGGGCAAGGAATTGTAAAATATGGGATTTTTTCAGTGTCTCCAGAATTTGAAGACTTTCAGGGGACCCTATAATTATGCCAGAGGGCAGTCATGTGGAAAGGCATAGAATCCATGAAGGAGAAGGAGAAAGAGAAGGAGGAAAAGGAGGAGGAAGAAGAGAAGGCTACTTGCAAAGAATAGAGATTTATAAGTTCCTAAAAGGCATTTCAAAGGGATACTGTTTTCCTCCCCAAATTTCTGTGATTCTTACTTTAATATATCTGATTCCACCTTGATAAAACATTAGCAGTCAATGGTGGCAGAAAAGAGAGACTGTATGAAGAGCAACGAAGAGATGTAGTCTGACTGGAACTTCATACTTTACCAAATGTATAAGATATTTTCAACCTAACGTTCATGTTTCCGATGAGATGCAGGCACTTGGGCTTGTGGGCTCTAACCAATGTGAAGCTGGGAAACAGCTGTGTGGAATCGGCAACTCCTAGATATGTTAAGACTTGGCTGATTCCCCACAACATCTCAAAGTTTCCGCATAATACTCAGCTAAACAGAACAGCAAATAATGAGCACTGATACAACCAGACAGAAAAAGTATAGCTTCAGGCTGCCAGCGGACAGACAACCTGCCATTCTCTGCAGGTAAATGGGGCTTCTGAATTAGAGTCTGGAAAGGAGAGAAATAGGAGGGGATTCTGCTAGCCTGCTGCAGCCCTGAGCTCCCAGAGGCATCCAGTTGATACTATACAGCAATGCTAGGAAGAGTGGTTGGGGATGGCAGAGAGGATGCCCAGGACCCAGACCCCCAGTGAAAGGAACCGAGCTCTGTTACACAATTTCCAAGGCAGCATAGACACTGGGTCTCAGTCATAATAGAAAATAACTTCCTTTGGTAGTCTCCAAACACTTCCACCTCCAACTACAAAGGGCTTATTAGGCTGAGGACGAGGGGCTCAGCCTATGCTAAAAAGGAGTCTCTTGTGTTCTAATTAGTGACCTGAACAGGCTTAAAGAATGAGTGGGATCAAGGAATTAAAAAAAAAAAAAAAAGAGTGGCTAAGAGACTGTATTTCACTTGCGGTCACCCTAAGGCCAGAGAACATATTAGAAAAAAAAAAAAATTGGAACCAAAGTAGATCCAAAATGGTATGTCTCAGAGAAATATTATCCTTGTGAAAACTGCAGTGACCTCTAAAGAGAAAGTGAAAACTGTGTAAAGTAATAAAACGCTTAGCTGAGACCCTTATGGAGTCATACCTGGATCACAGCCACAGCCTCCCCACCTAGCGTTCTTGCATCTAGTCACTCTTTCCCAGTCCATCTTGCATAATGGCATGAGACATTCATCTTCCCAGAACTTTCCTTCCATCATGTTATCATCCCCTGCTCAGAAAAAGGTCAAGGCATCTTTGCTGCAACTCCCAGAAAGTCCGCTTCATGTATCTAACTGTCCTCACTCGTAACCATAGAAGTCAGCATATTCACTTACTCTTGGACCAACAAGCCATGAGGAAGCCCAGCAAGAGAAGAAAGGACATGTGCTTCAGTGCCCAACAGACTCGCTTTTGATGTCAGTTCCTGTGCTTGACCAGTGGCAGAAGTCATTCATGTTATTTGATTTTCTCAGCCCCATCTGTAACACAAGGATAATACCAAACCTCATAGCAGTTGTCATGACAAAATGGCAAACTGTGTCTAAAGTACTCAGTATTACAGAGCCTGCAACCCACTGCAAATTCATAGGTAATACTTTTTGCTTATTAATCATTTCCTGTTTTCCAAATTTTCTGTGATATTATCTTAATATTTAAAAATATATAATAAAGAAAGAAGTATAGTATATCACCTTATCAAAACTAGGGAACAATGTCTTAGATGATGAGGGAGAACAGAACCTGGAGAAATTTTGAGGGAGGGTAGCAGCTATATTTGCTGCTTGGTCTGCTTCTGTTTGCAAATTCACAAGTTCCTCCTAAGTGTCATCTGCATTTTCCTTGACATCCTAAGCTGTTCTGTGACTTCAAATGACAACAGTAATAGTAGCTCTATAGAAGAGCTCAAATAGAAGACTCAAGCATCAACAGACACAGAAACCCTCCCTACAGAAAGTTCCAGCATTTAAATGTCACTGTGTTAGATCCATAGTCCTTGCTTATACAGTTCATGTTTTCTTCAACCTGTTCTACAATGAGAAAAGGCTGACAGTACACAGCTGGTTTTGTATCTTCTAAGTTGTTCATCAGAAGACATATTTTACATGACCACAGCTAAGAGCCGTTTTGTGAAGATAGCAGGTGAGCTGTGCACAAGGCTGTTTCGGGAACATACACATGCCAAGTGTGCTATTCTGTGTTCTTACATTCTTTTTCCCCTAGGAGCTGAACTCCCATTTGGCTGTTCTAGTTCCTCCAAGGAACTAAGGTAAGTTTCCATCTTCAAAAAAGTAATTAAAAAAGGAAATGAAGTTGAAAAGAAGATTATATGGTGGTCATCATCTTGCTGCCCAAATTCAAATATTCACTAACCTTCAGGGCATAAAAGACAGGGAAAAAATCTTCAAGGCATAATAAACACAGAAATGATAACATCTAAGGAATAGACAATAAAGAGAGCAAATTTAGGATCAGAACAAGAAATTATATTAAGAAAACAGAAGGTGGCTTATAAATGGAAATGGTAGATTTGTTCTACTAAAAAAAAAAAAAACTAGTATATTTTCGAAGCAATAGGAGAACAAAAAAATTTTAAAAATAAGTTTTTGTTAATATACTTTTTCAGAAGCAGAGCACCAAATCCAAAAAGAACTCTACCCTTTTTTAATTTATTTTTTTAATTGAAGTATAATTAACATACAATGTGATGCTAGTTTCAGGTGTACAACATTTGATTTGACAATTCTATATATTACTCAATGCTTACCATAAGTGTAGTTACCATCTGTCACCACACAGCCTTATTACAATATTTATTTACAATTAAATCTATGTGATTTAGTCATTTTATTATGGGAATTTTGTACCTATTCCCTTTATTTCACCCATCCCCTCACCTACCTCCCTTCAGGCAACCACCAGTTTGTTCTCTGTATTTGTCTGCTTTTTTTCATGTTAGTTTGGAAGAACTCTACTTTTAATCTCTTATATGACACAGAAAAACGAACAGCTGCCACAAAGGAATCAAGAATACAATAATTCACTAAAGTGAACATTTCAGGAGGGAAAAGAGGAAACTTGCACCATTAGGAAACCCAATGTCTGCTTACACAGCTGAAAAGGGGTATCCAAATGGCAAGGGGGAAATGAAAAACAACCTCATTCGACTTTGTACTCACCTTTTTTTGTATGTCACAAACTGATCCAATCAGGAAAAAAAGACTATGGGTGTTTCTGAGTGCAGTTTCCACTGCATTATACACACAGGGTTGTTTTAAACCAACGCTGTGTGGAGCTATTGCCTTAACGGAGTTTGGTGGCCAAGGCCAGAAACCCTGGTGTGACAAAGACTGGGGAGGAAAAAAAGATTCAGAACATAGACAGAGAATTAAAGACAGACTCTGAGAGGTTCAAAATTTTAAAAAGAAATAGCTTCAGTAATCTGAATCATTAGTTTCCTGAAGCCTAAGAGAAGAGGCTTTTAGTAAGTTTCCAAATAAATTTTATAGACCCAAATTAAATAGGCTGTTATTGGAGCCTTGGGAAAGATTCAGAACATCCTAACCTCTCACCGTAGTTCTGCCAACAATTTTTATTTACCTCTTGCTGCTTCTTCAATGCCTCAGGTTTCTCATATCCCCATACTAAGCACTCCTGACCCTCTTCTCTCAGACAAGAAGTGCATCCATTCTTCTAAATACTCATTTTATGTTATGGTTGTTGCATATTGTTTCCTCTCCAATAAATTTTTGCTTTTTCCAAGTCACAAAGGCAGGCTCCTATGTTTGCTTCGAGAAGCTTTATAATTTTAGCTTTTACATTTCATGATCCATCTTGAATTAATTTGTGTGTAGAGTGAGAGGTAGGGTTGATGTTACTTTTTTCCATGTGTTTAGCCCAGTTGTTCAAGCACCACTTGTTGAAAAGATTTTCCTCTCCCCATTGTATTGCCTTGGCACATTTGTTGAAAATCAGTTGACCGTATATGTGCAGTTTAATTTCTGGATTCTATTTTGTTCTGATGTATTTTTCAGTTTTTAAGCCAGCACCACCCTGCTTTGATTATCATAAAATTTATAGTAATCAACTTTCACATTTCATAGATATCATGATGCAGAAGCCTAGGACTTAAGTCCTAAGGCTGACTTTGGCATTATCTAGCTATGAAATTTTGTACAAGTCATCTGATTTCTCCATGACTTAATTTATTCATCTATAAAATAAGAGGTCGTAGATCAGAGCTGCAAATTAAAATACTTGGCAGATAATTTCAATTAATTAATCTGGAAGTTTCAACACAAATAAGGAGTGGTGGGTAATGTGCCAAAGTTCATGTCCAATCTAAAGAGGAAAGTTACCACACAATTCTAGGTTGCAGGAATGTAAGTTTGCTGTTGCCAAATCTTCTGATTTTTCCAGAGAAGCCAGAAACCTGTATTTTTATGTGAAATCTTCTGACTTTTAAAGCAACATGCAGGCCTAATAAAACACAGATGCTCAGCCCGTGAGCTGCCAGTTTGAGACCCATGAACCAATAAATCTCTCAGAATGTTAATTCTTCTTTTATAGAGTTATTGTGAAGAATAAGTGAGGTAACATATGAAAATGCCTAGTACTATGCCCAGTACATAATAAGTATTTAGTAAAAATTCTTTATTTTCTTCCTGATTAAACATTCCATAAGTTGTACCTCAAATTTCTATCACTAAGCCTGTTCTTTTTTTTTAAGTTTATTCATTTATTTTGAGAGACACAAAGACAGTGCAAGTTGGGGAGGGCAGAGAGAGGAAGACAGAGAATCCTAAGAAGGCTCTGCACTCTCAGTGTGGAGCCTGATGTGGGACTCAAACTCATGAAACCATAAGATCATGACCTAAGTTGAAACCAAGAGTCGGATGCTTAACCAACTGAGCCATCCAGGCACCCCACTAAGCCTGCTCTTCTTATTAGCTGAGAGGTATTTCCAACTATTAGCACCTTCATCATTTAGTTCACAATCTATCCTACATTAGAAACTTCTGGTTCCCCCTCTGGAACCTTCCTCCATGTTTTACTGTGCCCACATAGGCTGACCTATGTGAACTTCATGAACAGGCATTTTATGGTCAGTGGCCAATGGAGACATCAACAAAAGATTCAAGGGTTGGAGGAGAGTGAGGTTGGAGTGCATAATCCCCCAGCGCCCTACCTGTTGAATCATCAGGGGTGACTATGGCCTGAAGCCATAGTTCTCTTCAGCCTGCTCTCTCCATACTGCCCACCACCATTCTTGCAATCTACTATTTTCTCCTGCTGACCTTTCAAGACAAGAAGTGGTTAATAGATCTCATGTTCTTTAAACTCTGTCCACTCAAAGTCATTCAATTTGAGTGTACTATGTCATCTTATTCATAGATGTTGTCTAATATGCCAACCTCCCACTCCAAACAGAATTCCCTCCTTTGTCCCCTTTCTCAATCAACATTGCCACTATCTTGCCAATTAACCAGCCTTAAGATGATGCTCCTCTCATGGCACCCCTATACTTTATTTATCCCTATGGATGTGCCAGGAAAAAAAGGCAAGAAATGACACTCAACAAAAACTAGTGGAATTGGTTACATTCAAGGATGAGTTGGCCACATTTTCTAGGACTGGAGTTTCTAATGAAATAACATTAACTGCTTTTGAGGCTGCAGTTTCTTTTCTTTATTTAACCAGGCCAAAAGGGTGAAGGCTCAGAGCTGTTCTGTGTAACCCTTTTTTCTCTCCTTTGTGAATATTTTTTCATTCATGCCTAGAGCCACCAGCACTTTTTCCCTGGCACTGGGTATGCTCTGAATTGGTCTTTCCATACCATCGGTGTAAGACCTCCTATTCATGCTGAACTTAATACACATAGAAGCTGTTTGGTCTGCTTTGGATCTAAGCTATACATAGGCTGCTTCTGTGCCTTACAAAGTTTTCATGTGGTTCCTCCTAGCTTATTTTGCACTGGAATTCCAAGCTGAAGTCTCTGCTAATAGCAGTATTACTCTGCTTGCTCTTACTTGCTTTTCTAGTATCTCAGAATCTCGTATCTCGTATCTCGTATCTCTGGCCTCAGAAGCAGGAGACTTGGATGGATTAAGGCGGAATTTATGGACTTCTTATTATACTAGCATAAAATTCCAACCCAACCTATAATCAATACAAAATACTTGACATCGATTTTTACTCATGCCGATTCTTCATCACCAGTGTTCACTCTATCACATGCCCTTTGTTTCAAAATGCCATTTGTATCTGCATTCCATTCTGCATTCTTGCCTCCATCCCATTTGTCTTCATCCCTGACCCACCATCCCAATCCAATTATAAGAACCTCTGCCCTTTCATGTCCATTTTTCCCACCTCTACCAGATTGACCTTTCCTGTAGAATATTTCCACCATGACTCTTTATTACATATTACTTAAAATATAAATTCCATGGCACAGGCTTTAATGTTGCCCATAATATTCACAGCCAATTTCAACTGTCCTGAAGATAAGGGTGAGAGAGAGCAATCTTCTCAGTGATTCTTCTACTTACCATGCTTGTTTCTACCTCCAAGCTGTTCCCTTGCCTGATATGCCATATCATCTTCCTTCTTCCTATAACCAAGCCCTGTTAGGTCATATCCTACTTTTCCAATTAATCCTTTCCTTCTAAATTTAATCAATAGTTAATTCTTCCTATGAACTCACATGAGAAGTTTAGCCTTTTCTATACAACATAACCATTAAACACACATTATCTCATGTCATTTTCTAACTGCTTTAAGTATATTCGCATTAAATATATTGCTTAGTGTTAATGCTGGGGTTTTAAAAGATATCATGATTAGGGGACATAGAAGATGTTCCCATTTTACTCTTGGTCCAGACATTTGTTCCTCTTCCTCAGGACTCTAAAAGATATATTGCTAACAAGGATGATAACAAATAGATACACATCTTATTTATAGCTGGGCTTGGTTCCTTATACCAAACGTAAACCCATCTAGTAATTGGGCCTTGGCATGAAACTCAAACCTAAGAGGAAGGCTTCTGAAGAAGAAGCTCTTCTAAAGCCAAATTTACTAATAGCTTTCCAAGACTGAGTCAATGAGAGTTTCACATGCATATAAGAGAAGGCAGAGAGAGAGAAAGAGAGAGAGAATACCAAGCATCCTATCACACAGACTTAACTTTAACTTCTGCTACATGTAAATCAAGAGAATGAGAGAGTCACACTTACAAGTTCATGGATTTTTAACCTATAATGAGGCAGTGACAGCACCCATTATTAAATAAAGCCCAATCAGAATCCTAAATTCTGATCGAATCAGATTAGTATTTAAAATAATAGTTAAAAGCCTTGGATTTAGAGTCAGACTGTATGGGTTTGAACCCCAGCTAACCACTCTGACCTAAAGCAAGATATTTTAACTTCACTGTACTACAGTTTTCTCATCTGCAAAATCACAACAGCAACTGTACCTTCCTTACAGGATAATTTTGAGAAAAGATCTGCAGTGAGATTTGAACAGTGTTTACCACTGTTATGGAGGATAGAAGAGGAGAAGAAGGAAAGAAATGTACACATGCCCCCACACACACACACACACCAAGGGTCCACATTGCAATAGTTCTAAGCAATGTGCAACATGTTGCCAAATTCAGAGTCAGCTCTGAATGTATGCTTGGTTATTGAGATGTTTGACAGTACCAGATATCCTGCTGTTCCTTTAATTGACAAGGAGACCAGATCTGGAAAGGATGTGGAGAAAAACCCAAATAACTTGATAACTCAACTAAAAGATTCAAGAAATGAGGAGCAGTACCTATTAACTGTTTCAGGGTCCCCTCTCTAGTTTCTGGAGGGCACAGGACTTACTCTGATTAATATGTCTGAAATACCATTTTAAATCCTTGTTTATCCCCTTGAGATATCAACTTATTTCTGTAAAATGATTTCTCTCCCAGAGTCACTGGGAGAAAATAAATAAATATCATATTAGATTCTTCAATAGCTACAGCCTGCAAATTGAAGTCAATAGGAATCAAGAGGTTGGTTACCTTTTTTTTTTTAATGTTTATTTATTATAGAGAGACAGAGAGACACAAAGTGTGATCAGGGGAGGGGTAGAGAGAGGGGGAGACACAGAATCTGAAGCAGGCTCCAGACTCTGAGCTGTCAGCACAGAGCCCGACGCAGGGCTCGAACTCACAAACTGTGCGATCATGACCTGAGCTGAAGTCGGTCACCCAACCAACTGAGCCACCCAGGTGCCCCAAGAGGTTGGTTACCTTCTGATCAAGACCAGCCTCATAGGTAAGCAGATTGGTGCTCCCTAATACTGATTTAAAACTATCTGAGAATATCCAACTTGTCCCAGGCTTCCATCTCACTACCTTCCTACTTTCTACTTAAAATCTCAGTTGTGCCTTCCTACTAATTTTATTCATAAATTCAATTTTTCATTCATTCACTTATTCATTTTAAACACTGAGTACCAACTAAAACACACATGTACACGCACACACACAAACACAAACACACACACAGGTACAAAATAACTGTGACTCCTGTACAAGGCTTAAAGAAGTTTAGAGATGAAAAAAAAAGATGCCCCTGCCCTTAAGAAGCAAAGATATTAGAAATATTACTGGAAAGATAATAAGTGTTTCTGCCTTATAGGATATTGTGACGATTAAATGAGATAATGAATATAAAGTCATTTCACAATTCCTGGCACATAATCAATAAATATTTCTTGTAATTACTGTCATCAGTATTAATAGAGCTGTAAGGGTTTAGAGAACTTTGAGCCCAAGTGGTTCTCAAACTTTTGCATGCATCAGAATTACTGGAGGGCTGGAAAAAACCTCAAATGCTGGGCCCCACCTCCAGAGTTTCTGATTCAGTAGATCTGTGGTGAGTCTTGAGAATTTGCATTTCTAACAAATTCTCAGATGATAATACTGCTGATCTGGGGTCACACTTTGAGAACCCAGCTGTATTCCAGCCTCCTCATTTTACAAACGAGGAATGAAGCATTAAAAGAGTTAACTGATTAGACCAAACACTCATCAATAATTAGCTCTTCTGACCCCACCTGTCATTACTCTGTTGCCCCTCTCTGATAACTGCATACATACCTTATCAGAGGTTTTCATTTTATTAGCCTTAAAGAAAGCAGTATTATAGGTTCTACAGGTGTCATATATGTTTGTGCATGAATGGGTGAGAGGAGGGGAGATAACTGTGCACAGGGAGCTATACAGGTAAGTTTGAATACCACTTGTATTAGTTACCTGTTGCTGGGTAACTAGTTCTACTCCCTGCACACATTTTTTTTTTTAATTTTTAAGTCATACTCCCCCAAAAGGAAGAAGGCCTGGGCTGTGGGATGGACAAGTCTTGAACCTATGAGCTCAAACACTAAACATTTATTATCTCAGTTTCTGTGCATCAGGAATTCGGGCATGGCTTACCTAGATAGTTTTCTTCAACGTCTCTCATAATGCTACAGTGGTCCCATCTGAGGTGGTGCATAAGGCTGAGGTCTCATCTGAAGACTTGCCTAGGCAAGGATCTGATTTCAAGGATCTGATTACATGGTTTTCAGTAAGATTTATTTACCCGGGATTTGGGAGTAAGGGCTTCAGTTCCTCACTACCTCTTGGCCAGAGACCTTCTTCAGTTTTTTGCCATGTGGGCCTCTCAAATAGTTTAGCTTGCTTCATCAAAGCCAGGGAGATAGAGGTAGACAGAGTGTGTTGATCAGACAGAAGTCATAATCGTTGCAGAAGTGATTATGAAGGTGACATCCCATCACTTTTGCCCTATTCTATTGGTTATAAGCAACTCTGTGTATTCAGCCCACTTTCAAGGCAAGTGAATTACACAAGGGTATGAATACCAGCAGTGGAGATAATTAAGGGCCATGTCCAAAGCTACCTGCCACACCACTCAGGTAAACCAAATTCCTCATTTCACAGATGATGCTCAGACACTACAGGTGGCTTAAAAAAGATCATGTGAAACAAAGGCCCTGAATGATACATTGGATCAGATGGACTTGACAGATATATTTAGAACTCTGCATCCCAAAGCAACGGAATATACTTTCTTCTCGAGGGCACATGGAACATTCTCCAAGATAGATCACATACTGGGTCACAAAACAGCCCTTAATAAGTATAAAAGAATTGAAATCATACCATGTACACTTTCAGATCACAATGCTATGAAACTTGAAATCAACCACAGGAAAAATTCTAGAAAACCTCCAAAAGCATGGAGGTTAAAGAACATCCTTTTAAAGAATGAATGGGTCAACCAGACAATTAGAGAAGAAATTAAAAAATATATGGAAACAAATGAAAATGAAAATACAACAATCCAAAAGCTTTGGGATGCAGCGAAGGCAGTCCTGAGAGGAAAATACATTGCAATCAGGCCTATCTCAAGAAACAAGAAAAATCCCAAATACAAAATCTAATAGCGCACCTAAAGGAAATAGAAGCAGAAGAGCAAAGACACCCCAAACCCAGAAGAAGAAAAGAAATAATAAAGATCAAAGCAGAAATAAACAATATAGAATCTAAACAGAACAAAACAAAACAGTAGAGCAGATCAATGAAACCAACAGTTGGTTTTTTGAAAAAATAAACAAAATTTATAAACCTCTAGCCAGGCTTCTCAAAAAGAAAAGGGAGATGACCCAAATAGATAAAATCATGAATTAAAATGGAATTATTATAACCAATCCTTCAGAAATACAAGCAATTATCAGGGAATACTATGAAAAATAATATGCCAACAAACTGGACAACCTGGAAGAAATGGACAAATTCCTAAACACCCACACACTTCCAAAACTCAAACAGGAAGAAATAGAAAATTTGAACAGATCCATAACCAGTGAAGAAATTGAATCAGTTATCAAAAATCTCTCAACAAATTAGAGTCAAGGACCAGATGGCTTCCCTGGGGAATTCTACATTTAAAGCAGAGATAATACCTATCCTTCTTAAGCTGTTCCAAAAAATAGAAAGGGAAGGAAAACTTCCAGACACATTCTATGAAGCCAGCATTACTTTGATTCCCAAACCAGATAGATACCCAGCAAAAAAAGAGAACTACAGGCCAATATCCCTGATGAATATGGATACAAAAATTCTCAACAAGATACTAGCAAATCAAATTCAACAGCATATAAAAAGAATTATTCACCATGATCAAGTGGGATTCATTCCTGGGTTGCAGGGCTGGTTCAATATTCACAAATCAATCAGTGTGATACATCACATTAACAAAAAAAGAGAGAAGAACCATATGATCCTGTCAATCGATGCAGAAAAAGCATTTAACAAAATTCAGCATCTTTTCTTAATAAAAACGCTCGAGAAAGTTGGAATAGAAGGAACATACTTAAACATCATAAAAGCCATTTATGAAAAGCTCACAGCTAATATCATCCTCAATGGGGAAAAACTGAGAGCTTTCCCCCTGAGATCAGGAACACCACAGGGATGTCCACTCTCACCGCTGTTGTTTAGCATAGTGTTGGAAGTGCTACCATCAGCAATCAGACAACAAAAGGAAATCAAAGGCATCAAAATTGGCAAACATGAAGTCAGGCTTTCACTTTTTGTAGATGACATGACACTATACATGGAACACCCAACAGACTCCACCAAAAGTCTGCTAGAACTGATACATGAATTCAGCAAAATCGCAGGATACAAAATTAATGAACAAAAATCAGTTGCATTTTTATACACCAAAAAATGAAGCGACAGAAAGACAAATAAAGAAACTGATGCCATTCACAATTGCAACAAGAATTATAAAATACCTAGGAATAAACCTAACCAAAGATGTAAAAGATCTGTATGCTGAAAACTATAGAAAGCATATGAAGGAAATTGAAGAAGATACAAAGAAATGGAAAAACATTCCGTGCTCATGGATTGGAAGAATATTGTTAAAATGTCAATACTACCCAAAGCAATCTACACATTCAATGCAATCCCAATTAAAATTGCAACAGCATTCGTCTTGAAGCTAAAACAAGCAATCCTAAAATTAGTACGGACCCACAAAAGACCCCGAATAGCCAAAGTAATATTGAACACGTAGACCAAAGCAAGAGGCATCACAATCCCAGACTTTAGCCTCTACTACAAAGCTGTAATCATCAAGATAGTACAGTATTGGCACAAAAACAGACACATAGACCAATGGAATAGAATAGAAAGCCCAGAACTAGACCCACAAAAGTATGGCCAACTAATCTTTGACAAAGCAGGAAAGAATATCCAATGGAAAAAAGACAAGTCTCTTTAACAAATGGTGCTGGGAGAACTGGATAGCAACATGCAGAAGGATGAAACTAGACCACTTTCTTACACCATTCACAAAAACAAACTCAAAATGGATAAAGGACCTGAATGTGAGACAGGAAACCATCAAAACCCTAGAGGAGAAAGCAGGAAAAAACCTCTCTGACCTCAGCCGCAGCAATTTATTACTTGACACATATCCAAAGGCAAGGGAATTGAAATCAAAAGTGAACTTTTGGGACCTCATCAAGATAAAAATCTTCTGCACTGCAAAGGAAACAATCAACAAAACTAAAAGGCAAGTGACAGAATAGGAAAAGATATTTGCAAATGACATATCGGATAAAGGGCTAGTACCCAAAATCTATGAAGAACTCACCAAACTCCACATCCAAAAAACAAATTATCCAGTGAAGAAATGGGCAGAAAACATGAATAGACACTTCTCTAAAGAAGATATCCAGATGGCCAACAGACACATGAAAAGATGCTCAATGTCACTCCTCATCAGGGAAATACAAATCAAAATCACACTCAGATACCACCTCACACCAGTGAGAGTGGCTAAAATGAACAAATCAGGAGACTATAGATGCTGGAGAGGATGTGGAGAAATGGGAACCCTCTTGCACTGTTCATGGGAATGCAAACTAGTGCAGCCTCTCTGGAAAACAGTGTGGAGGTTCCTCAAAAAATTAAAAATAGATCTACCCTATGACCCAAAAATAGCACTGCTAGGAATTTACCCAAGGGATACAGGAGTGCTGATGCATAGGGGCACTTGTACCCCAATGTTTATAGCAGCACTCTCAACAATAGCCAAATTATGAAAAAGCCTAAATGTCCATCAACTGACGAATGGATAAAGAAGATGTGGTTTATATATACAATGGAATACTAGTTGGCAATGAGAAATAATTAAATATGGCCATTTGTAGCAACGTGGATGGAACTGGAGAGTATTATGCTAAGTGAAATAAGTTAGGCAGAGAAAGACAGATACCATATGTTTTCACTCATAGGTGGATCTTGAGAAACTTAACAGAAGACCATGGGGGAGGGGAAGGAGGAAAAAAGTTACAGAGAGGGAAGGAGGTAAACCATAAGAGACTCTTAAATACTGAGAACAAACTGAGGGTTGATGGGGGGTGGGGGAGAGGGGAAAGTAGGTGATGGGCATTGAGGAGGGCACCTGTTGGAATGAGCATAGGGTGTTGTATGGAAACCAATTAGACAATAAATTATAATAATAATAATAATAATAAAAGATCATGTAGCCAGTCTACATCCCCAAGTAGAACCCTAGTGCTTTTTCTTTTATACACTATGAAATTCTCTCCATTACCCCTATTGCAGACATCACAAACAACACATCAATTAAAAGCAAAAGAACAAAAAGTAGTGGTAGAATAAGGACTTATGAGTTTATCAGACCACAACTCTAATTCAAATAGAATTTGGAAGTCATGTATATAATCAAGAACCCAAGAGATAAAATATAATAGTTCCAACAAGCATCTATTTGATGCTTTCTTCAAATAACACAAAGATTAGCATTTCCTTTTGGATCTCATCCATACAGTCCAGGAGGCAATTCCCCTATGCTATCAGCAAGAGAATGTATGTCTCCTCTTAACCCTGTGAAGCTCTCATATCCTTCAAAACTAAATGTACCTTATAAATCTATATTATAGACTTCATCAAGGGATACTTATTCTCCAGGCAGCTGACTAGGAAGAGCTAAAATACACATTCATTTCAGTTTCAGTAAACATTTATTTATCACCAACTATATATATGTAAGACAAAAAGATTATTGCACTAATAGTCCTTCAAATCTACTAAGTAAAACAGACATGTTTTAAACATACAGAGAGCTAATTAGTTCCTAGCAGTGCTATTGCTGGGTCATAGGGTAGGTCTATTTTTAATTTTTTGAGGAACCTCCACACTGTTTTCCAGAGTGGCTGCACCAATTTGCATTCCCACCAACAGTGTAAGAGGGTTCCCGTTTCAGAGAGCTAATTAGTGTGCAAAATGCTTTGAAGATAGAATACAGTGTTATCGAAGAATATAACATGGGTTTCTAACCTAACACAACAGTATAGAAACAAGTGATAATTAGGCTGAGATCTGAACAGGGCACAGAAATTTGCATATTCTGTTCCCTCATTTAGGCAATAGAAAAACAAGAGCATTCCAGGTCTCCAAGGTGAGACAGCTGATTTTATTGGTAAGATCAAATCACAGAATATAGAAAATAAACAAACAATATAAACCATCTTTATACATGATTGGGAACTAGCAAAACAGTTATCATTGATTATATGCATTTGTGGCAACAGTTTTAACTGATGCCTGGGTCTGTCAGACTTGGCAATTTGGTTCCAGAGTTAACCTGACTCCTTGACAAAGGGCATATCTTTGGAGAGTCAAGCCCATGAATCACCCTTTCTTACTAAAAGCAGAGTGGATATCCAGTTACTGACTTGGGGACAATTTCCCAAATTTCCAAAATGAATCTAGGTCAGGGGGATTCCCCATTGATTAAGAAGGGTTATGCAGGACAGATGGCTACTTTTCATGGGGGATAAACTCCACGAAGGAAGCAAACCTCCCAAGAAGGAGAGATTTTAAAGATTAATCATTGGTAATTTTCATTAATGATGACTCATTAGTAATAACTCATTCATGATCCCCTTCCCAATAATGATGGTTAAAGGGATGCATCAGAACAGAGAGCTCTGAGTAAAAGGTGGGATGCCAGTAAAAGGAGAATTGGGCCCCAGGATTCCCTGGTGGGTAACACATTTTCTCAATAGGAAATACAGCTCTCTCAGAGGAAGCCAAGGCACTTCTCAAAGCATTTTTTTACAGTGCCATCTAGTGGAGATTAGAATTACTGCACAACAGTTCCAACCACTGGGTTCTAGTCCTCGCTCTAACACTAGCTCAAGCCAACAAGCTGATTCTATCTCTAAAGTTCCAGAACACTTGTGTTCAGTGACACCAAACATTATTTTTTTTTTGCCATTACAGTGACCAGTAAGTCTCCTCTATCTTATATATATGTTATCTATATAACATGAAGAGAAACAACAGCTACCTCTCAGGGATGTTATGTAGAAAACAGTATTTTTAAATGCTGGAGTTGGAGTAGATGGTTAATGGAGAATAAAGGCAGAAAAGGAGAGAGATTCTTGAGATGGTAAAAAATAAAGATGGTAAATGGGAAAGATGTGCTGGTGATGAGCTTCCTAAGTTTTCCCCAGTGTAACTGAGAGATGGACTGGTATAGAAGAGAAACCCCAGGCTCCAGAATAAAGGTGGGTCAGAAGCTGGCTCCACTAGTTCATAGTGGTGTGGCAACAGGAAAGAGGCTTACCCTCTCTGAATCTGTTCCCTCATCTATAAAAAGGTGATAGCCATGCCAACCTCACATTGATATTATTAAGATTAAATGGGAAAACAAAGGCAATACTTGCAAATAGAAAATGTGTTTGCATGTCAGTTCTCTTCCCATCTTTTCCATCAAACCCTCGGGTGGTTTTAGGGCTCAAACAGTTCATTCTTTTTTCCTGGATCACTTGAAGGAGGGTTTTAGATCTTCAAAGTCCTCTTAATCCCTTCCCCCCAACTTCCTTTTCTGATATTTCTCCCCAAGGAAGCAAGAACTGGTTCCTTTATTCATCACAAGTCAGATATCTCTGGCTAGTCTTTTCCCACAAGTTGCCGGAAGATTGTTCATGCTTCTGTCTGGTCCTTACAGAAAATCTATAGTTATTGTTCCTCCCACGGGTCACCCAACATGGAGAAGAAAGCTACAGCATGCTATACTGACTCTCTACTCGAGATAATCTGCTCAACTCATACTTTTTCTGCACATTTCTCTCCTATGGTCTCACCTTCAAGGTTTTTTGTTTTTATTCATCAGGATATTAGTCTGTTATCCTCACAGTTTGAAATAGTTTTCTGCTGCTCTATCCTGTATATCTAAGCGAGTACTGCCCTGGAGCTGGGAGAACAATAAAAGATGACACGGTTTGTTTGTTTTTTTTTTAATTTTTTTTAATATTTATTTATTTTTGAGAGACAAAAAGAGACAGAGCATGAGCAGGGGAAGGGTAAAGAGAAAGAGAGACACAGAATCCAAAGCAGGCTCCAGGCTCCAAGATGTCAGCACAGAGCCTGACATGGGGCTCAAACTCACAAACCAAGAGATCATGACCTGAGCCAAAGTTGGACGCTTAACTGACTGAGCCACCCAGGTGCCCTAAGCATGACATGGTTTTAATCCAATGCTGAAAAAGATAAGTATGTGTCCCCTATTTCTCTATAAAGGCTCATTCTTACTTGGAGGGATGTATCACCACTTTAAAAAGTCTTCCCTCCTCTGATGCTGGTTTGTTCCTCTCAGAAGCAAAAACAACATTTTCCTCAGTAAAGGTGATTTTCCTCCCATGAAGCCTGTAGGAAATGGAATTGATTTTTCAGGACAAAACAAAACAATTTTAGAGTCAATTTATCTTCTCAGGATGATCACCTTCACCAAATCATTTTGTCATCTCTTTGCTATGGACTTCTTTAAAAGAGAATATTGTAGGCCTTCATACTTAAAAATAAATGAAAAATAAATTCTATCTGCTGTCTTTGCTGAAAGCATCCCTCACCCATGCCATTGAAACACAAAACTCTAGATACGGAATATACGATGGCATCCATATAAAAGTAGGAATTAAGTACTTTATCATTTTTTTTTAACTGTCTAATTTTCTCCAGTAGCTCTACAATAACAATTTTATAGGTAAAATTTAGTAAAAATGAGAGGGGTACACTATAAAAAAAAGCTATATTGAAGACTCAATTTTTTCACATTTATGTTTCTTCCCATTAGAATACTGAGAAAGAGGCATGAATTTTACCTTTTCATTGTAAAATCAATGTATATACAGTTAAAAAAGAAACATAAAAGTATAGAAAAATTTAAGATGAAAGTAAGTCTTCCCCTACCTTTATTCTCAGACACACTCTATGTAGTTTTAGGTGTATAACTATTTTAAAATATAAACATAAATAAAACCCTGTTTCTTCCATATAATATACTTTGGAGATCTTTTTATGCCAACACTTACAAATATGCCTCACTTTTAAGTGGCCACATATCATGAATATTATGGACAGATCAAAATTTATGTACCCAGACCTTGATTGACTTTTTTTTCCAGAAATGGCAGCAAACAGCAATTACAAACCATGCTTCAAAAAACATCCTTTATGGGGCGCCTGGGTGGCTCAGTCGGTTAAGCGTCCGACTTCAGCTCAGGTCACGATCTCACGGTCTGTGAGTTCGAGCCCCGTGTCGGGCTCTGGGCTGATGGCCCAGAGCCTGGAGCCTGGTTCCGATTCTGTGTCTCCCTCTCTCTCTGCTCCTCCCCCGTTCATGCTCTGTCTCTCTCTGTCTCAAAAATAAATAAACGTTAAAAAAATTTTTTTTTAAAAAAACATCCTTTACGATAAATATCATATGATTTCACTCATATGTGGAATTTAAGAAACAAAACAGATGAACCTGGAGGAAGTAAAGGAAAAATAAAATAGACAGGGAGGCAAACTATAAGAGACTCTTAAAGACAGAAAACAAACTGAGGGCTGCTGGAGGGGTACTGGGTGGGAGGATGGGCTAAATGGGTGATGGGCATTAAGGAGGGCATTTGCCGGGGTGAGCATTGGGTGTTATATATAAGTGATGGATCACTAAATTCTACTCCTGAAACCATTACACTATATGTTAACTAACTTGGATTTAAATAAAATTTTAAAAAATAGAAAAAAAGATATATCTTTGTATTTTTGGATGAGTGAAACTGCATGATATATTTGAGCAATGCAATTGTTAGGTCAAAGGTGTGAGAGAAGCAGGAAAGAGGGTACAGAGCTTTCCATTTCATATGTTTGCAAGTCAAACTGACAAGTAGATACTGAGTCCTTAATATATCTAGCCTGATCTGTGTAGGAGACTGATGAAAATAAAAGTCAGTACAGGGTAGCATATAATCACATGATGTTGCCATTTTTAAATTCTTTTCCACTTAAAAAAAAAAAAAACCTCTTTGGGTTTTGTTTTGTTTTGTTTTGTTTTGTTTTTTGTTTTGTTTTGTTTTTAGCTCTGGACATTCTTCACTGACACCTGATAAGGTGTGACTGGCCTATACCAAGTCTTCAGCATTGTGCAGATCCACAGCTGATAAACATGAATTTTACCATTGCCTCCGGTCATGAACTCCCTATACTCTTACAGCCTTCTTTTCTTAACCCCAAATGTATTCAGACCATCTATCCTCTAAAGCAATCCCATGCCTCTTGATTAGGCACAAAGTATTTTCTGCATTTCCCAAGTGCCATGCCCAGGCGAGGGACAACTGGGAACATCATCTCAGGCTCATATTTCAACACCATCCTCCTCTAAGGCTGCCTTACAGTTCTGGTACTATTCTGCATATGGCTGGGATGCAGAGCACCAACCTGCATAAATATAGATCCTCCCTCCACCTGTCTTTGGTTTCCTTAGGGCAAAGATAGGCAGAGTAAGTAGCCATAGAAATTCTATGACCATTCTCAGAGTCTCAGGTTGTATAGGAACTTAATCTAATCTCCTCTGATTTTTTTTTTTTTCTATTCCTGTCTTCTTTTATTTTATTTCCTTTTCACAGTCAGGAAAGCTGTTGTCATCATACTGCACCTCTACATTATGGCTTTTTGGAAAATTCTGTGTTCTGATCTCCAGCTTAGTTCTTGATATGTAAAGGGAAGCTTTTGGAATTTTGTAAATTCATTATTCTCTTAATAACACCAGTCTTTCAAGACCATTGACTTGCTATGAACTAAACAAAGCCTAATTTGTAGCTCAATAGTTCTTATATTTTAAAGTCCATCTGCCCTATACCAGAAGCAAGGTATATTACTGATTCAGTCACTATTACGACTTATTGGGAATGAAAATATACAGCGGAAACTTCCACTTCTGATTCAGTTAACAAAGCTCCTATCAGACTGGTCTTCCTGTAGGCAATGACTATAAACTTTCAACAAAGTAACAACAACAAAAGAGAATAAAGGGTCGGTAGAATATATTCTGTAGAGGAGATTATATAGAGGAGTCAAAACCCTCACTCCATCTGACTTGAAGAACAAGAAGAGGAAGTTTGGAGAAGCACAAATGCTGGAAACAAAAGGTAAAGAGAAAATATTTACAGCAGTAAGACAAAAAAGATCACCTCATATTCAGGGGAACTATTAAAGTTCAATTTACGATTCAAGTTCTAATTTATTTTTTAAAAAAAAAATTTTTTAACGCTTATTTTTGAGACAGAGAGAGACAGAGCATGAACGGGGGAGGGGCAGAGAGAGAGGGAGACACAGAATCGGAAACAGGCTCCAGGCTCTGAGCCATCAGCCCAGAGCCCGACGTGGGGCTCGAACTCACGGACCGTGAGATCGTGACCTGGCTGAAGTCGGACGCTTAACCGACTGCGCCACCCAGGCGCCCCTCAAGTTCTAATTTAAAAACAAACAAACAAACATTAAGGCCTGAAGAGAGTGGAGTAAGCCTTTAAAGCGTCAAAAAAAAAAAAAAAAAACAAAAAAACAGACCTACCATCTTCAAACAATTAATAACTAATAGAATTAGCGGTATAAGGAATGTTAAAAAAAGTTCTTCAGGTGAAAAGGAAATGATACCAGTTGGAATCTCAGATTTTTAAGAAGGAATGAAGACAGAAGACAGACTTCCTGGGTAGATGGCAGAGTAGGAGGATCCTGGGCTCATCTCATCCCACAGATACAACTAGATAACACCCACATCAGTATAAATAACCCAGAAAACAACCCAGAGCCTAGCAGAACACTCTCCACAGCTAAATGTAGAGAAGAGGCCACATTGAGGGGGTTAGGAAGGACAGAGGCAAGCTGGGGAGCCAAACAGATCTGCAATACTATCTAGAGGAGGAAGGGATGTCTCAGGTGCAGACAGAGGAGAGGAGCAGATCCCACGCTCCAGGCCTTGGAGACCCACACCAGGAAGATGAATCCCCTAACATTTGGCTTCAAAACCCAGAGGAGCCTGGCTTCGTGAGCTCTTACAGTCAGTGGGGCTTAGCACCTGGAACCTTAAAAATCAGCAGGCTCAGCTCTGGAAGAGCTGCAAGGCAATAGGAAACTGAGTCCTGACCCTTAAAGAGGCAACACAACAAACAACCCTATTGAGATACAGCACAAAAGCAGCAGTTTGAAAAACACTTGGGGTATATGGAAAGGAGATTTATTTGTTAATCTCATAGTGTGTGCTTGAGGGGAGGGATCGTTGGGAGAATTCCCTGAAAGCAAAAGTGCTAGCAGGCACCATTTCCCTACCTATGTTATCAACTTAACATAGACTGCTATATGCATAATATGTTATATAAAAACCTAATGGTAACCGGACATCAAAAACTAGTAACAGATACACAAAAAATAAAGGGAAAAAAATCCAAGTATATCACTAAAGAAAGTTGGCAAATCATGAGGGAAGAGAGCAAGAGAAGAAAGGAACATAGAAAAACTATAAAAACAATCATAAAACAAGTAACAAAATGGCAGTAAGTACATATCTATCAAGTTACTTTGAATGCAAATGGACTAAATGCTCAATCAAAAGATATAGCATGATACAGAATGGATAAAAAAGCAAGACCCATCTATGTATTGCCTACAGGAGACTCATTTCAGACCTAAGGCACATGCAGATTGAAATTGAAGGGATGAAAAAGCACTTATTATGCAAATAAAAGTAAGTAGAAAGTGGAGGAAGCAAAAGTTGTATCACACAAAATAGACTTTTAGACAGACTGTAACGAAAGACAAAGGTCACTACATAATCATAAAGGGAACAATCTAACAACAATATATAACAATTGTAAATATGTACTTAATACAGAAGCACTCATATACAGAGAGCAGCTAATAACAAACATGAAGTAACTGATAGTAAGACAATAATAGTAGGAGACTTTAACACCCTACTTACATCAGTGGATAGATCATCAAAACAGAAAAACAATAAGGAAACAGTGGCTTTGAATGACACATTGGACCAGATATATCTAACATATATTCAGAACATTCCATCCTGAAACAGCAGAATACACATTCTTTTCAAGTGCATATGAAACATTCCATAGAATAGATCACATGTCAGGCCACAAAACAAGTCTTAGCAAATTCAAGCAGAATGAAGTATACTATGCATCTTTTCTAACCATAACACTATGAAACTAGAAATCGACTACAAGACAAAGTCTGGAAAGAACACAAATATATGGAGGCTAAATAAAAGGCAACTGAAGAATGAATGGGTCAACCAATAAATCAAAGAGGAAATTAAAAAAAAAAAATACAGCAGTCCAAAATCCTTGGGTTACAGCAAAATCTGTTCTAAGAGGGAAGTTTATGGCAATATAGGCCTACATCAAAAAGTAAGAAAAAGGGGCGCCTGGGTGGCTCAGTCAGTTGGGCATCCAACTTCGGCTCAGGTCATGATCTCGCGGTCCGTGAGCCTCGTGTCAGGCTCTGTGCTGACAGCTCAGAGCCTGGAGCCTGTTTCAGATTCTGTGTCTCCCTCTCTCTCTGACCCTCCCCTGTTCATGCTGTCTCTCCCTGTCTCAAAAATAAATAAATGTTAAAAAAAATTTTTTTTAAAAAGTAAGAAAAATTTCAAATACACAACCTAAACTCACATCAAGGAACTAGAAAAAGAACAAGCAAAACTCCAAACAAGTAAAAGGAAGGAAATAATAGAAATAATAAAGATTACAGCAGAAGTAAATGAAATAGAAACTAAACCATAGAACAGATCAATGAAACCAGTAACTGATTCTTTGAAATGATCAACAAAATTGATAAACCCTTAGCCAGATTCAGAGAGAGAGACAGAGAGAGAGAGAGATGACTCAAATAAACAAAATCAGAAAATAATGAGGAGAAACAACAACTGACAGCACAGAAATACAAAGGATTGTAAGAGAATATTATGAGAAATTATATGCCAACAACTTGGAAAACCTGAAGAAATGAATAAATTCCTAGAAACATGTAACCTACCAAAACTGAATCAGGAAAAAAAGAGAAAATTTGAACAGACCAATTACCAGCAATGATAATAGTAATAAAGATAGTGATAAAGATAGTGATAAAGACACTACCAAAAAAGGTACAGTCCATTATCTCTAATGAATATAGATGCAAAACCCCTAAATATTAGCAAACTAAATCTAACAATATGTTTTAAAAAATCACTCACCATCATCAAGTGGGATTTATTCCTTGAATGCAAAGGTGGTTCAATAGTCACAATTCAATCAATATAATGCATCACACCAACAAAAGAAAGGATGAAAACCATATCATCATTTCAATAGATGCAGAAAAAGCATTTGACAAAGTACGTCAATGCACGATAAAAAAAACAAAAACAAAAACCTCAACAAAGTACCTCAACATAATCAAGGCCTTATAAGAAAAACCTACAGCTAACCTTACACTTAATGGTGAAATCCTGAGAGCTTTTCCCTTAAGATCAGGAACAAGACAAGGATGTCCGCTCTCGCTGCTTTTATTCAACATAATACTGGAAGTCTTAGCCATAGCAATCAGACAAAAAAATAGAAATAAAAGGCACCCAAATTGGGAAGAAAGGAGTAAAACTTTCAATATTTGAAGATAACATGATACTGTATATAGAAAACTCTAAAGCCTCTGCCAAAAAACTACTAGAACTGATAAATGAATTCAGTAAGGTTGCAAGATAAAAAATCAATATACAGAAATTTATTGCATTCCTCTACCCTAATAATAAGGTAGCAGAATGAGAAATTGAGAAACTGCATTTATAATTGCACTAAAAATAATAAAATACCTTGGAATAAATTAACCAAGGAGATGAAGGACTTGTACTCTGAAAACACACCTTAAAATAAACTGAAGATGATGCAACCAAATGAAAATGTATTCCATACCCATGCATTGGGAGAACAAATATTATTAAAATGCCAACACTGCCGAAAGCAATCTATAGATTTAATTCAATCCCTGTAAAAATACCAACAGCATTTTTCACATAACTAAAACAAATAATCCAATAATTTGTATGGAACCACAAAAGACCCTGAATATACAAAGAAATCTTGAAAAAGAATAAAAGAACTGGAGGCATCACAATTCCAGATTTCAAGGTATACTACAAAGCTGTAGTAATCAAAATAGTATGGTGTACTGGAACAAAAATAGACATATATATCAATAGAACCAAATAGAGAACCCAGATATAAACCCACAAGTGTATGTTCAATTTATCTTAAACAAAGGAGGCAAGAATATGCAATGGGAAAAACAGTCTCTCCAACAAATGGTGTTAGGAAAATTGGACAGCTATACACAAAAGAATGAAACTGGATCACTTTTTTCATACATAAAAATAAACTCAAAATGGATTAAAGACCTAAATGTGAAAATAGAAACCATTAAAAAAAAAAAAAAACCTAGAAGAGAGCACAGGAAATGATTTCTCTGACATCAGATGCAGCAACATTTTTCTAGATATGCATCTCTTCAGGCAAGGAAAGCAAAAGCAAAAATAAACTACTGGGACTGTATCAAATTAAAAGTCTTTGCACAGCAAAGGAAAAAATAAACAACATTAAAGCCAACTTACTGAATGGGAGAAGATATCTGCAAATGACACATGCAATAAAGAGCTAGTATCCAAAATATATAAAGAACTTACACAACTCAACACCAAAATAATAATAATAATAATAATAATAATAATCCAATTAAAATGGGCAGAAACCATGAACAGACATTTTTCCAATGAAGACATACAGATGGCCAACAGACACATGAAAAGATGCTCAACATCACCAATCATCAGGGAAATGCAAATGAAAACTGTAGTGAGGTATCACCTTAGACCTCTTAGAATGGCAAAAATCAAAAACAGAAGGGATAACAGGTGTTTGCAAGGATGTGGAGAAAAAGAAGCCATCATGCACTGTTGGTGGGAATGCAACCTGGTGAGGCCACTGTGGATAACAGTATGGGGGTTACTCAAAAAATTAAAAATAGAATTACCATGGGGCACCTGGGTAGCTCAGTCGGTTGGGTGTCCGACTTCAGCTCAGGCCATGATCTCACAGTTCATGAGTTCAAGCCCCACATCAGGCTCTGTGCCTCTGTGCTGACAGCTCAGAGCCTGGAGCCTGTTTCAGATTCTGTGTGTCTCTCTCTCTCTCTCTCTCTCTCTCTCTCTCTCTCTGCCCCTCCCTGGCACACACTGTCTCTCTCTCAAAAATAAATAAACATTAAAAATAAATAAAAAATAGAATTACCATATGACCCAGTAAAAAATGAAAATGAAAACACTAACTGAAAAGATATATGAACCCCTACCTTTATTTCAGCATTATTTGCAGTAGTCACAATATGGAAGCAACCTAAATGCCCATCAATAGATGAATGGATACAGATATAGTACTTATACATACAATGGAATATTACTCAGCCATAAAAAGAATAAAATCTTGCCATTTTCAACAACATGGTTGGACCTAGGGGGTATTATGCTATGTGAAATAAGTTGGAGAAAGACAAATACCACATGATTTCACTTAAATGTGAAATCTAAAAAAGGAAACAAATAAAACAAAACAGAAACAGACTCACAGAGACAGGGAACAATCAGGTGGTTGCCAGAAGGGACAGAATAGAATAACTAACACATGGCAATGCAATGTACAGCACAGGAAATACAGTTAGTAACATTGTACCAATTTTGTATGGTGACAGACGGTAGGAAGATTTATTGTGGTGATCACTTTGTAACACATATAATGTTGAATCACTATGTGCTGTGCACCTGAAACAAATGTAGTATTGGATATCAACTATATTTCAAAAACAAAAAAACAAAAACTCAATTACCTTGAATATGGATTAAAACAAAAAAAGGACTCCCATTTCAAATATGAGGTAAACAGTGCTAAGAGAGGTTGTATATCAAAAGCTAGTAAATGAAGAATTTAAAATTCAAATCTGGCCTAGGGGCACCTGGGTGGCTCAGTCAGTTAAGCCTGTGACTCTCACCTCAGGTCACGATCTCAAAGTTTGTGGCATCTCTAGCACCATGTGAGGCTCTACACTGACAGTGTGGAGCCTCCTTGGGATTCTCTCTCCCCTTCTCTCTCTGCCCGCCCCCCCCCCCCTTGCTTATGCTCTCTGTCTCTCTCAAACTAAATAAATAAACATTAATAAAAATAAAATGAAATTCAAATCTGGCCTAATTCTAGGGCCTAGTTTTCATATTCTACACTTAGAGGACAGAAAACTATTATTATAATTTTGTTATTGTTAATGTTATTAAGGCGGTTCTGTGATTATTGTTGAGATCTTTACTCTTAACATCTTCTATCAGCAAGGCAGTCTAAGTTGTCACACATAGAATGAATACTGCTTGTCAAGGAACTGTAGGTTCCAACACCCAGAAAGGACCACAAAGGCAGCCAGATTCCCATCAGTGGGCTCTTTAATGAAGCATCCACAGTTTTGCTTCCCAAAAGGTCCACTACAGACACCTGTTTTATCAATTATCAGGAAGCACATACTCTGGAATATGAAGCAAGACAGGTAGTTATGCAGGGGTCTGAGAGATAATCAAATGTCTGTGTTAATAGGAGACTATCATGCTTGCCTCTGGCTTTCCTACCAACACATTTTTTCTTAGTCAAACAGCATGAATGGAACAGTCTTTTATGTTGATACTTCTTTTAATTTATAGGCTCCCTTAAGTTCAAGGTGGTTTACAGAGAGGCTTGTTGTAGCTGTATTCTTAAGCCACAGCCAGGCACATGGGGCTGAGAATTGATTACCACTACCACCACCCCATTCTAGAGAAAAAGTAGGCATAGTCCATGGGCCAATCTAGGTCCCTGAATACATATTTCAATAAGTTTGAGTTTAAACATTTTTGTATGATAACTCATAATTGCCCAGAAGTGACAGTTACATGGGTAGATGTTAGATAGCCAGGAAAGGGACCAAAAGAAGTCTTTAACAACATCTTTTATTATTTGCATATTATGTTATTATTAAAAACTCTAAGCCTTGTGAAAATAACAGGAGTTCACAAGGAGTCACAAATGCTAATAAGAATGCAAAAGAACACAAAAAAACCCAAAATGAACCACAACTGCACCTGACTTTCAGAACACTCCTCATTCTGACCTCCCCTGACTCTACTCCCATATCAGCTAATAATATTTTCTCAACAGCAAAAACAGTTCTTTTGCCAGGCTATCTTCATATTATTGTAGCAAGTGAATTGATATCAGGAAATCTCTATCTCAGTAGCTATATGAAAGAGAAAAAAATCACCATGAACTCAAGAATAGAGAACACAAATTTATGTATATTTGAATATGCAGCCCAGATTATACCCTAACACACAGTTCCTGTTTTCTTTCTCTGCCCTTCCCTTCTTCTCATTCCTTTCCTCGCTTCTTTCTCTTTTCCTTCTTTCCTCTCCTTTTCTCTTTCTGTCTCTCATTATCCTGTTCCTTCATTCTATCCTTGTGTTGTCCTTCTTTTTTCTTTCTTTTTATCTTTCCCTTCTTTTGTCATTCAACAAACATCTGAGTGTCTACTATATGGCAGGCACTATGCTTAACACTAGCTATAAGAGAAAACAAGAGGGTAACAGCCCTGCCCTTTCCAAGCTTGTAATCTAGCAGGTGGGGCTCACTGCATATTGATGAATTAAATAAACATTTCCTTCACTTTATGTCTCTTTGTATTCCTAAACAGAATAGATAGAAAAAGGATCAGTGCTAAATGGCTCTAAAGAAGAATACTTCTTGTGCAGTGGCCATCAATTATAAAGGGCTACAGGGCCAGGCAGGTTAAAAAACAAAATTTGAGTTAAGTAGCTCATTCCCCAAAACAAAAGAGGGAGGGAATATGGAAAACTGGAAGCATACAGCCCATCTAAATTGGGCAAGTGCTATTCAGCTCTCACCGATTGTTTTCATGCAGCAATGTAGCCCTGCACTACTAAATCTCTTACATTTTCAAGAGAAAGTATAAATCTCAATTGTAGTATAATTGCCTCATTTTAAAAACACCATGTGGCCCAAGCAGGAAATATCTGAAAACTACATGTAGCCAGTGAACTGCCAGTTTGTGGTCGTTCTTCAAATTTTTTACTACTCTCAGCTTGTCTTGGCAGGGAAGTCTTCCTATCAGATACACAGCAAAAGCCACCCTAATAACCCAAATATTACTCATGGCCTTTTAGAGCCCAAGACTGTGGCTTGTATTGGTCTATATAACTTGTAGATGTTTAGAGCAAAAACATTGCCCCCCTCCCAAAAATGTATAAAATTATATTCTTTTAAGTTTTCTCTTAGGTCTAGTAGGGAAGGTCAAGTGTTGAGAAGTAAATGCCAGGGGTAGTCAGCAGGACTGACTTCTATGGTTACATTGGAGTCATCATTGAAAGGCTTAGAATTCTTTCCAACCAGTCTAATCCACATTGTATCACGACCATCTGGATCTCCTTTTCAGCCTTTTCATTTGCTTGAGGGTAGTGAATACCTTGGTGATGACTTCATTTGCCAAATTAAATGGAAGCTTGACCAAGCTTCTTGGTCACATCTTAAGAACATACAGTATCTTTAATAGTTTATACCTGTGGTTATCAAACCATTCTTCCAGGTCCATATTTCAGCTAAATATGTGGGTCACAAAAATGTTCCAGCTATTCTCTGGAGCAGCATTTTCTGAAACACATTTTATGGAATTCTAACCCAAAATGCTCTTTGGAAAAAAAGAAAGGGGAGGGCAATCCATATTCATATATTTTTAGGAAATACAGCAAGATGTACTACACACACACACACACACACACACAATTTTTTTTGAAATTTCTCAATAAAATTGGCATATTCAAAGGTCTAAGATATATCAGAATAGAAACTTGGTGAATTTCAATTCAATATTTTCCAAGTTTATACAACCAAAGAATACTTTCTTCTGTAATCTCAATTCACATATCTAAAGAAAATGCTTTAGATATTGTTGATTAAAACTAACAATATAGTTTCCCCCCATAATCCCCCAAATCAAGTCATATTAATGAAAATAATATACATTTTATGTCAAAATATACTTTGAACAGCTTTTTGTTTCTGTATATTCTCTATTGAACTTTCTCCATCTTAAGACATAGTCTAGTGTAGGACCTGAGCAATTTATCATCAAACCAACTTATACAGCACTTCACATATTACATAGTATTTTCACAAATATTTCTTCATTTAACCCTTGTGACAAACCTTCCAGGCAAATATTTCCCTGTGCTTTGTTTGCTAATCTCAAAAAGGGTAAAGACAAATGACTCGCCCAAAGTCATCGACTGATGTGAGATTGCAATTCTATTGGCTCCTGAGACACAGATTCTTGAAAACTCTCCTTCAACTCTGTCATTCCTGATGGCTCAGTGTTTCTATAAGAAATAACAAACAAGCAAGAGTATTTCTCTTCCAAAATTGTGGATGACCTGTGGTCATAAGCAGTCTATGTTGATAGTGACGATAATTAAAGGGATGAGTTAGAAAAGAGGCCCATCAGAAATTTGTGGTAAGTGCAAATTAGAAAGACAAAAGCAACATAGGTCACTGTAGAACTCCTTGACTCATTTGTGAAGAGTCAAGCCACCTATCAGTTCAAATATTTGTACATGGAAGTTACTGTGATGGGCAGGTTACGAAGAAGAATAAGATATATTCCCTATTTTCAAATAACTATAAGAAAAGCGACCAAAAGCTTTAAGACTAGGTACATGATCAACTTCCAAAAGAAGAATTCAAAGGATAGAAAAACCAAGGCACCTCAAGCAAGGAAGCTGAGAACAGAGAAAAAGTCCCTGCATTTCAAACCTGGAGATGATCTTACTAGTGATTCTTGGAGAGAGCAGATCGCTGTGGATGTAGATCACAAAGCATTAATATATAAGTGGTTATACCTGAGAACATGCACCTCCAGTCAAACCTAAGTTTAGAATTTGGTCCCAGAGATCTCAGAGCTCTCAATAAACTTCATGAGCAAAACACTGCCTTGTGCTGAAAAATGCTTTCATACATTATTCTTTTCAACCCTGTAGAGAACAGCTAAATGCTGTATTTTACCACACGCATGTATGAGTTTATCTCTGCCTCTTTCGAGTAGGAAATGAAGGATGCTCTCCAATCTTCATCTTTACCCTAAGGCTTCCTGTAGCTGATCATAAAGAGCATTTGCACAGCCTGGCTCTGTATGTTAACCAGGCCAGCCTGAAGGGAAGTCCCACAGATCCTTAGCACCGATATTCCCTATCTGGCCTGACAGCTGGAACAGTGTACAGCTCTGATGCACTGGGACCAGGAAGCTCCAAGGGCAGCCTTGAGGGATCCAGGAAAGGCTGTGAATCTGGTACTCTCTACACTTGTTCTGTCTTTGATCCAGTACTCTGCACTGCTGGCCTTAGATGTCCTCACCAAGGGAAATAGCAAAAATAGCAGCAACAGACTGTGTTTTCCATATACTAGACATGGCTTAAATGTCTTACTATTACATCTGGGTATATGACTATTCACCCAACCCCCATAAACTATTCATGGGCTCCCCTAAATTCTCTATCCCCTAGTCCCTTCCTACTCACCCCTTGAGGTCCTCGTCCTCCTCCTCATCCTCCTCCTCCTCAACCTCCTCGTCCTCGTCCTCCTCCTCCTTCTAAAAGTAAATTAGTCCTTTTGTTTGGGGAAGTTTTCTTGACAATTGCATCCCACAAACTTTCTCAGTTTCACAGTACAATGACTATTTTCCAAATATTTCATGATCTTTGCCTTCCCATTAAAACCCAAGCTCCCTGAAAAAAATGGGATAGCCACATACTCAATGGCTTATATGACAAGCACTATACCAAGTTCTTATAACTACTTTATGTAACTTAAATTATTCTGTTTTTTAGGTGAAGAAACTAATGCTCAGAGGTTCCCTAATTTACACATCAAGAAAATTATAAGGCCAGAACTTGATGCTAACTCTGTCTGGCCATGAATCCCTTGCTTCACCACAATGCCCCTCTGTCTTTCACATTGGATGTTACAGACCATATTATATGCTAAGGCTTTTTGTTTCTCAGGGATAGATATAGTATCCCATTCTGCAAAGGTTAGAGAGTAAAAATACTTTGTCAACCAGGAAAATGAAGTATCATCTGTTGAACCATGAAGGAGAAACTGCAGCAAATAAAAAATTTTTGGAGAATAAAGCCATCTAACAAAAATGTCTGATCAAGAAGGGCAAGGGTTGTACATGTTAATGAAATCAAGGACTATATAAAAAGTGAGCTCTTCTTTGTTCTATGCCACCTCCTCAGCATCAGAGAGTATCAAAGTGACATAGCATATTTCAGGTGCATCAGACTTAAAACTCATGGCTTGCTAAAACATCTCTACTATTCCTAGACCTTGGAGCCATCTTGACACTTCATTTCTACTTTCTCTGACTTCGTATTGTCTACTACATTCCAGATACAGTCAAGCAAAGGGGATGCTGTGTAGTCCTTGTCCTTAAAGAGTACACTAACAGGGGAGATATTTTAGGAACATTTGCAGTAGAATAGGGCCAGTATATCAGATATATAATAAAGAACACTGATGACACAAAGGAGGGAGTATTCAACTCTGCTTAAGTGAGTCAAAAAAGGCATTTGATAGAGTTACTTGAGTTGAGCTTTAAAGAATCAAAGGACCACCAGAAGTTTCTAAGAATATTCAAGACAAGAACAATATTACAAAGATACCATAGCATGAAAAATCAGGGCATTTCTTTCATCTATAAGAGACATGAAGTAGGATGCTAGGGAATGTGACAAAGAGGTTAAAAGAGTGATGCTGGCTTCCATAAGTCTCCCAGGAAACACTTAACCTTACTTGAAAAAATTAATTAAAGAACTAAAAAGAGGTTTGCTTGCTACTATAACATACTTTTCAGGAAGACTATATATTGAAAAGGTTCATGTAGAAACACAGATTACTCAATTAGATGTGCTTAAGAGAGAGGCCAGCCTCAGATGTTCTTGAAACACAGGAGTAAGGATATATTTGGGCAAGAGAGTATGAAGAATAGAAGGAACTGAAGATGCTACCACCCTGTGATATGAACATGACTCTACAGGGTTAGGAACAGAAACTGAACCTTGAGTTTGCAATTGCTGGCTACAGGTCCAACCAAGCAGCTGAACATCTCACATTCTTTCATTAGTTCAATAAATATTCATTGAGCTCCCACCATGAGCCAGGCCCTGTTTAAATGCTGGGAATACAGTGAACAGAACGATCTCCTTGCTTCATAGAGCACTCATTCTAGTGGAAAGAGACAAAACAATATTCAGAGAAGCAAGTATATCAGAAGATGACAAGTGCTATGAAGAAAATAAAGCAGGTTAAGGAGGCGAGGACATGTGGGAGTGGGAGGAAGAGGGAACACCATTTTATATTGAATGCTCAGAAAAGGCACGTCTAATAAGGTCATGTTTGCAAGAACACCTGATGGAAGAAAGGGAATGAACTGTGAGGCTGTATGGAAGAAAAGCATCATACTGGTGTTAAGGAATCAGTTAGGAGGCTCCTTGCGACCCAAGGGGATGGGTGGAGATGGAGAAAATGATAAAGTTAAGATCGAGAGGTAACAGGAAGGCACAGGTAGGATCACAAAAGCAGGGTGACTAGATACCTGGAAGTTTATATTCATGGTTGTTGTCTGGACAGAATTACTAATAGCACCTTCTTTTGCCCCCAAATAGTTCCACTTTGGATAATAAATTATAGTATCACCCTACTTATAGACTTTAAGAGCTTCGGATTTGACTCTTATTAAAATGGGAAGACCATAAAAGACTTTAAGCAGAGGTATAACGTGACCTAATGTACCTTTAATAGAATCGCACAAGGATAGATACAAGAGTAAAGCAAGGAGAGCAGGTGGGGGTGGGGAGCTATTGAAATACCCTGGAAAGAGAGGAGATGGCTTGAAGCAGGGTGTTAGTGGTAAAGACAGTAAGGAATAGCACATTCTGGTTATATTTTATTTTGCCAAGTGAACTGATAGGATTTGCTGATGGACTACATGTAGGATATGAAATAATGAGAGAAACTCAACTATGTTCTGAGTGTCTCTATGTTTTTGGTGCTTATGTCTGGCCTCTTTGCCTCAGGAAACAGATTTGTTCGATTTTTGGTATTCAAGTATTTTCAAATTTATAGAAAAATTGCAAGGTTAGTACAAAGAGCATCTATAAATCCTTCACCCTTTTTCCCCGAGAATGGCTCCAAGGTTTGGGGCCTGAGTACTTGGAAGTAAGAAATCTATTTCTCTTGCTGAAGTGGATAGTCCTTAATACCTAGAGAAAAGTCTTCCCAAGTTTTAAAGTTCACATAAAAAAAGCAAGCAATACTTTTTGATTCCCTTGTTCCACACCTAAGAATTTATCTTAAACACAGAATGGTTTAATACAAGTGAAACATACATTTGTGAGAATACCAACAGCATTATCTATAAGAGGAGAAAATGTAAATGATGGAAAGGTTAACCCTTGGAAAGAGTTTATAAATCAGGGCATAGTAACAAAAAAAAGAAAGCAGGGCTTCAAAACTAAAATTATATAGAAATATGGACAATTATATATGTGTGTGTGTATGCATGTGTATATACACATATATTTGATAGGTTAAAATAGCATATTACAGAGTAAAATATATATTAATTTCAGTCTTATAAAAACATCTATGCATGATAACTAATATAAAAAAGCAAAATATTCACTGTGTTAATATGGTAGATTGGTGTGTTACCTAATTTTTAGAAAAAAAATGCTGTCAATTCTTGTTTTATTCTTTTCAATAACAACAGAAAGAGGAAGTGTTTGACTCAGGAACCACTGATTCTTTCTTTAAAATGTCTCTTGGGGCACCTGGGTGGCTCAGTTTGTTAAACCTGCAACTTCGGCTCAGGTCATGATCTCATGGCTTGTGGGTTCAAGCCCCACATCAGGCTCTGTGCTGACAATTCAATGCCCGAAGCCTGCTTCGGATTCTGCGTCTCCTTCTCTCTCTGCTCCTCCCCAACTCACGCTCTGTGTCTCTCTCAAAAATGAATAAACAGTTTAAAAATAAATAAAAACTAAACTAAACTAAATAAAATAAAATAAAATAAAATAAAATAAAATAAAATAAAATAAAATAAAATAAAATACAATAAAATACAATAAAATACAATAAAATAAAAGTAAAATAAAATATCTCTTACGCATTCAACCAGGCACACATTCGTTCCCATTCCATTATGCCAGCCCCTAGACTAGGATAAAGCCACCTACTAAGTCTGTTGCTTCTACTTGTGTGACTACTTGCCCACAATCTTTTCACAGCACACCAGCCAAACTAATTTTTTAAAATGTATGTCCAATTCTGTCTCCACTCTTGTTTTAACTCCTCCTACTCCTTACCGGGTCAAGAACAGCAGTTCTCCGGCTGCCCCGAACACCATTTCAGGTGAATTCATGAGGTCAAAACTATTTTCATAATAGCAGTAAGATGTTGTTTGCCTTTTTCACACTTGTTTTCTCATGAATATACCAACTGAATGCATAGGACAGAAGAATCCAGCCACCTTCTATGAAGCCTGGCATTAAAGAGACTTGCAATTCTACACCCGCCTGTAATAGTTCCCTATTTCCTATCACAACAAATTCAGAATGTTTGGCACAATCTGACTCACTCTTCTTGTCCAACTACATTTCCTCCTACTCCTCACACATACCTGTTCCTCTATTCAGGTCAGCACCTTCAATCTCCCTGAAACAGCTATTCTCATTGCTGTGTATACACTTTAGTTCCTAACATACTCTTCCCCAAGGTTACCCTCCTCTTACCCAAAATGTACTCACCCTTTAAAACCCGGCTCATGGCATCTCTTACGTTGGGCCACATAGGGTACTCCAAGCATTACTAATGTCCCTTCACTCTGTGCCATACACCTTGGCACGAGGATTGGAACTCAGTTTCATCTCATGCACTAACTCCAATCATTTGTTAGGGTTTAGCTGAAAAGTGGTGTTGAGAAAGATTCTGAGCCTCAGAGGGGAAACGAGTGCCATGATTGAGTACCTGGCAGCAGACCCAGGAAGTAGAAGTTATGTAGAACTTACTAATGGGTTTCTGGCCATCGGTTCCATATAACCTCTGTGTGTGGCTCATATATGCCATTTCTATCACTCACTCCTGTCTTAGTAAAGAAATATGGAGTAACTTGAAGATAGAAAAAGCTCTGATTAGCTCCTTCAGCCCCCCTCCTAACTTCAAGTCAGATCCCAGCAGAACCTTCTGACCTGGCTTTATCCAGCTGCTTTTCAGCTCTCTACCCCCTGACGAAGAGAGAAACAGATCTAGGTACCAGGTGCTGGTTGTCTCATTTTTCTTTATCGTCAAGGCTGCACTGCAGAAATCCTGCTTCCAACTCTCTTAGCAATTTTAATTGCCCTTTTTATCTTGCCCATTAAAAATGTCCACTTTTTAATTTATTTTTTAATTTTTTTAGTTTATTTATTTTGAGAGAGAGCTAGTGAGCATGGGGGAGGGGCAGAGAGAGAGAGGGAAAGAGAGACTCTCAAGCAGGCTCTACACTGTTAGTGCAGAGCCTGACACAGGGCTCGAACTCACAAACTGTGAAATCATGACCTGAGCCAAAACCAGGAGTCAGAAGTTCAACCGACTGAGCCACCCAGATACCCCACAAATGTTCATTTTTGTCTACTCATTACCAAAATTATCTAAATGGTATATTTCCTAAGACTAGAGTGCATCTCTAAGCTCTGCCTCCAACACTTTGTACCCAGTATGGAACTGAGGTCAAAGCAGGAGCTTAGTCTGGGTTGAATGAAAAAGAGGGGAAGCATGCTACTATCTTATGATTTTGAAGCTTATGGAGCATGTTGGCATGACACAAAGGAGAGCACAGTGATGCTAGGATATTCCATGATCCACAGTTAGTTCCACTTGCCACATTTACAAACACTCTCCTCTCCTCACTTTTAATGAGATGCCATCCAGATTTCTAACAGCAACAATCACTTTAGTATGAAGATTTAATTAGAGGTAAAAGCAAGAAAAATAAATATTTGTCAAGGGACAAAATATCGGGAAAAGTTCTATATACTATCAGTGGACAGTGCAGTTAAAGCTGAAGCTCAGTATCAACCTACTTGTTCTTTGCTTTTATCAAGAACAATGGAGTATTTTGGTTTAACTACTATAACTTAGTTTTGTGATGCTAGGCACTCACTTATCCTTTTTGGATTCCAGTTCCCTCATCTGTAAATGCAAGGAGTGGAGGGAATGATGCATTTACTATTTTTTCCAGCTTTAAAGACTATGATCCATCATCAAATTGATATTTTAAGTATTGAATCTGCAAAATGAAATTAATTTGATCAATATTTAATACAGAGAGTGTTCTGTGATAAAGGGCCTGCTTGGATTTTAAACATTGGAGGAAGCATTTGGCTCTTTCAGAGTATGTACTTTAATCAGCCTACCTACACTTTTGGAAAACAGTTTATAATTGGAGAAGTGGGGAGATTAGATTTGATCACATTCCCAACTGCCACTCAGTATATTCTTTGCCAGTGCAGAGTGGCTTTCTTACAATTTTACTGTATCCTCGTTCCAAATGAAATTTCAAAACCAGCAAAGTCAGAGCTGCCACTGCAGTTGGAGATTTTCTTTATCAAATTACTTAACCTTAAATGTCCCTCTGAGTCCTTCATTTGCTTGTGCCATTACCCTTACTTTCTGCCTCTGCCTCCTTCAACTGCTTGTAATCAAACCAGCCTGTGTGACTGCCCCATTTTCTGTCTTAATATTTCTCCATGTGATAGCTTTTCCTAAGCACTCAGGACTCATGACCTCTCCCTACTGTAACAGGCTACCTCCCTTAATGAAATAAAACTGGGAGGCTCTGGCTTTCACTTTGGAAAGATAAGCCATTCTTATTACACTCTTGAATGCATCCCATCTTCGTCCTCTGGCAGTTTCTTCTGCCTGAAACAACTGTTCCCCCAACTTTTGGCATAGCTAAATTATTCTCATCCTTCACATTTCAACCCACATATTACTATCTTCACAAGGCCTTTGCTGATCTCCACCCCTCCAACAACTGCCATCTTCCAGTATCTCCTTGGATGCTTCCAAAATAACTTTAATAATTATATCAAGCTTGAAATTACTTTCTTCAATCTCTATAATCTACCCTAGTATATAGCTGTAGGAGGTCAGGGACTGTGTTCATCTTGTTCACCAGCTCATCAGCCCCCTGAGAATCTAGAACTATGCCAGGAATGGTCTAGAATGAGTGGAAGGCAGGAAGGAGAGAAAGAGTGTAGAAGAGATAGAAAATGAGTGGGCCTGGCTCTGTCTTAGGCTATTACCCTCCCCTCGAGTTCTCTGGCTTTGATCCCTACTGTTTCCACCACTATGGTGCTCTTACCAATGGGAGACAGAATGGTATTCTGTGGCAAGACCTAGGTTTACATTCAAGTTCAGCTATTTAATAACTCAAGGATTTGAGCAAGCTACCTAGCCTGGCTGGCCATGATTACCTAGAATATACTCTGCAAGGTTACTGTGAGGATAAAATGAGATCATACCTAAAAAAGTACATGATGGTTGCTCAATAAATATTAATTACTTTCCATCTCCACTCTCTCGCAGCCCCCACCCCAAGTGTGCCACTGTTCCTTTAACACTTTGACTCAAGTGTGGACAAAAAACATCTTCTCTTGGTTCTGCTTAGCACATCTGAGACAGACTGGCACTTTACTAATTGCTAAGGAAAAACTAACAAAAAAAAATAATTAAATCTAGAGAGAAGCAACAATAAGTCAGTTTGACTTCTCCAGAATATATAGTTACTTGTTTTTCAGACTCAAAGTCCCCACTGTATTCTGAGTGGGATCTTAAAGAGAAGGAGAATCCTATGGAACAAACTCTTTTCTTTTATTCATCCACTCATCCATTCATTCATTCACTCAGTAAATATTGTTGTGTCCTAATTAGCGGGAAACTGGTGTTGACCACCCAGCCTGCAGTCTACACAGCACTATAGACAAAGGGAAAAGACCTTGTCCCAGACAGAGAAAAAGAATAGCATGCACTAATAGGAATACAAAGAAATGAAGGTAAAATTGTTGTCCTCAGGGTAGGAAGGTAGAGTTGCTAGATTTTAAGGGGGAGGGGTGGAATCAGGATATCTAGTGTGATTTGAAAAACAGCCCATCGTATTTCTGCAATTTTTTTGAAAAAAGTTGAGATCAGGTACTTAGAATGTTCTGACAAAGTCAACACGGAATGCAAGTTAAAATCACTAAATACAGAATATGTGCTATCTATACAGGATGCCTGGCAAGCCAATCCTAAGGGAAAGGGCTCATGATTAAAAGCCAAGTTCTATTAATAAGGCCAAGACAATTAACATGAGGCTTGAGAAAAGCTTGGATCAAGGGAGGAGATTTCAACCATTGGCAGATAAGCCATATGTGGCGGTCACCAGGAGCAGGCTGGACAAAGGACTGGAGGATGGTGACTACAGAGAGTGGTACCAGGTTTCAGACGTGGAGGTGGCAGGGTAAAAACAGAACACTGGCAGGCTGGGAAAGAAGGAAAATCTGTAAGACCAAAAAGGAGTTCAGGGAGCAGCTTGGTTACTCCCTGCAAAGGGGTGGTGCTCAAAATATTTAGGAGCTGGCAAGCAAACATGGGAGCAAGCAAAACGGGTGTAGTCCTGGAGGCCCTTTGCCAAGCCAGGCATTAACTCTTCAGCTGCTGGGCCATGGGAGGTCCAGGAGGTCCTAGAGAGGGTCCACGGTGGCCAGGGTACCTGTGGGGGAGGGGGTTATTCAGGGAGCTAAGGGCAGAAGTATTTGCCCTGGAGAAAAAGTGTTTCAGTATTTTAAGACCTAGTATGGCTGTTTCACTGTGAACCAGAGAAGACCAGGCCTCCCTCAGTCAGTTCTCAGAAGGAACAATGTGCCCACAAGGGTCAGGAATAGGCTCTGGCACTTATTCTCACCCCTGCTGGTTGTAGCCTGGTCCTCCTAACTATTAAACATCTGTGGAAGATGGCTGAGCTAACTTTGTGACAAGCATCTAGTATCTGCTGGAGCTAGGGGTGAAGCTAGGGGCCAGACCAAGCACACATCACACCTGTATCACTTCTCTCACACCTTCTCCATTTGGTGAGGACGAAATCAATGTCTCCTAGACTGGAAGCTCCAGGAAGAAAGAGATCGAGATAAGTAAACACAACGGTAATATATAGGTAAATATGGGAAATAACATCAGAACAGAAGGGTTCAAACAGTACTGAAGGTTATTTGTTTATTCCACATACATTCCCTTTCAGCACTTACTATGTTACAGGCAATGTGCTTTGCCCTGGGTTAATAATAATTAAAAATATCTTACTTAAAAAATAGTTATAAAATAGACATAGACATTTTTAATCATATTCAAAATGTTGATTATAAAAATATGTTTTAGTATATATATATATATATATATATATATATATATAAACACACACACACACACACACATATATATATATAATGTATATAAAACCAAATACTTTATAAGATTCCAAAGTGAACCATATTCATTTTCTTTGGGAAGTACTTTATATTGCCTTGCTTGGCAATAGAAAGAGGAGACATGATAGTCATCTATCTGCAGTTATATAAGTATAATCTTTCCTAGGAGCAGGAAGACAGACAAAATTAATTCCCTTTGATTACTGTGATGTTGAATCTGACTTGTTCTCTGTATAAGAATGAGAATTCCATGGCAAAGTACTTAAATGAGTAAAGCCTTCTACCTGTTTTTTATACTTAGCTTGCCACACTCTAGATTTGTACATAGGTACAATTTTCTGGGTATGGAAGGTATTTACTGGGAGTCTGGCCACCAAAACAAGCCACCATATAAGTCTTCACCTCAAATTAGGAATAAAACATGTATGGACAAAAATTCAGTCAGCCAAAGAAATTATTTATCTGAGTAGGTATTAAAATGTTTATTTATTGTCTGTACATTTAGACATATGCTTTTCTTGGACAGTAACAATGTCTATTTCTTCTATTTTTTAATGTTTCTTTATTCTTTGAGAAAGAGAGAGACAGAGCACAAGCAGAGGAAAGGCAGAGAGAGAGGGAGACACAGAATCTAAAGGAGGCTCCAGGCTCTGAGCTGTCAGCACAGAGCCCAAGGCAGGCTCCAACTCACGAATCACTAGATCATGACCTGAGCTGAAGCCAGATGCTTAACTGACTGAGCCACCCAGGTGCCCCACGATGTCTATTTCTTTAACAGATTATGTCAAAAAGGGAAACCACATAACTTACGATTCAAATGAGGACAGTCTGGAGAGTGAAAGGGAAACTTTTATTAATTATGCCAGGATGACAACAACAAGAACAATAAAGTAAATGAGAGCTTGCATTCACTGAGTGCTTCTTTTCTACAATTCAATGCTGTGCATTTGACACATGGGTCTTTACTTAATATTCAAAAATTCTCTGTGAAGGATATTATTATACCCATTTTACAGATTAGCTAGCTGAGATTTTAGACAGTTTAACTAACTTGCCCCCAAAATGCACTGCTGATAAGTGGCAGAATCAGGACTGGAATCCATATGACTCTAAAAACCTTACCTTAAAGGAACCTACTTTTGGGGCTCCTGGGTGGCTCAGTTAGTTAAGCTTCTGACTTCAGCTCAGGTCATGATCTCGTGGTTCATGAGTTCGAGCCCTGTGTTAGGCTCTGTGCTGACAGCTCAGAGTCTGAAGCCTGCTTCACATTCTGTCTCTCTCTGCCCCTTGTCCAGTCTCTCTCTCTCTCTCTCTCTCTCTCTCAAAGATAAATAAACATTAAAAAAAAGGAACCCACTCTCTAACAAAGAGGAAAAACTCATAAACAGTAACAGTGCAAAGCAATAAAGGCTCTGATAGAGGGAAATGCAAGGTACATAGGAACCCAAAGGTGAGCCCTGGTCCAGTCTGGGGATATCAAGAACAGCTTCTCAATACATCCAAAGAAAGTGGCATTTATGCTGGGACTTACTTCCAAATGATTCTCAAATCATTCCAAAATAACTATCAGCAACTACACACACACACCAATTTCCTTAAATATACCAAAGGCAAAGCACCTAAGAAATGGTTATACCACTGGAGAATTTCAACAAATTGCCAACAAGACAGGGTAACAGGAAAAATGAAAATCTCAGTGAACAACTTAAAAGTGTAGTGGGGTGCATGGTAAGTGTCCCAATTATTATTATATATACTGTCACAGTGATCGATGCTACAGAATATTATTCTGCTGGAATACTATCTGTCTTGTCAAAAAGACAAGTTGTAGCTGCCATAAGGTAGCAGCAGTGTGCTACCTGACCTGGCATCCTAAAAGAAAGGGAGTATATGCTAATTATTTGCAACAATACAAATGTTATAAGCTACTGAGAAATAAAGTTACTAAGTGAAGGGCTCACCTTATAGTGCTATTCTTGGATTCAGACTTTTTCCTATCCACTGCCAGAGGACAGCCCTAAAAACAGTGTAAGTGGTGAAAGTGGTTGATTGCTGTCTATAAGTGCCTGGTAAGGAGACAACAGGACAGAGCAGAATGAGCACCAGCAGAAGTCTCCCTTCTCAGAGACCTCACTTCTCTTCCTAGCTCTCCTGTTTCAAAGCAGTGTGATCTTGGGCAAGTTCCATAACCTCTGGATCTGTTCCTCCTCTGTAAAAAAGAATTCAGTACCAGGATTTCATCAACTTTGACATTCTTTCCATCACCAAACCATGAGCGACTCACCAGGTCAAATTCAGCATTAGTATTAGAACAGCCATTCACCTAAGAAAGAAACTAGAAAAAAACTCTCAGTTCTGTGCCTGAGATGGTCCACTCAAGGTTATCATACTCTTTATGAGACTATGTTTAATGAAAAAGGATTAGCTTTCCATACTTTTCTCACAAGCCATAAAAGACTTGCCAAGGCAAAGTGACATCTTTTCTGATTTTTTACTAGGCTCCACATCCTTTTAAATATTAAATGAAATTATGTGACTAACATGCGCACCACAGGCATCAGGGATTTAATAAATGGCTAAACATAAATATTACTTCTTCCTGCTTTCTCAAAGGATCTTGGGCGTCTAATATTCAATTTTTTTGTTGGACTTATTCTAAATAGAAATTCTCTAATCCCTGATTGAAATTATAACTGGAGATACACGGAAATTGTTCCGGATCAGATTATCTCAATTCAGTTAAAGAGAATTTCCTTAAATATACCAAAGGCAGAGCACCTAAGGAATGATTACACCATTGGAGAATTTCAGCAAACTTCTCACAAGGCAACTCTGTTGATGAGTCTCAGAGGCTGGCCAACTTTATCTCCTACAAGACCCAAATAAATAGTGCTCTACATCCCTGCCTGAGCCCTCAAAATGTTGAGAAATAGAACCAAGAGTATATCAGAAGGAATCCCACATATCCCCCTTATTCCTGATAGAAATTAAACTGGACATAGAGTGTTGTGAAAAGCAATGTTGGCCTACTAACTCCACCCCAAAATAAGGTGAACACCTACTGAGACAGAGGCTGACCTTCTTCTCAAAAAGAAAAGGAAGATGTGAGACATGTTCTCTGTAGGTAAGTCTGTCTCAGAGAAAGAAAGGCAGAGAAAGGCTAAGCAAACCCTCATTTCTTTCCACGTTTACAATCAGGTAAAACCCTCCATCACTGTAAGGGTGGAGCAGTAAAGACTTTGAGATATGCTAGGATAGCTTCCTAAGGACTATCCCTCCATCCAAAAACCAGGAATGAAAAGGCAGGGGGGAGTGGCATTCTTCACATTCATGAAAGACAGTCTATCCAGAAAATTGTGGAAAAAATAAATGAACAAACTAAAAACCAGTTTCAGTTACACTAATGAGAAGCAGGTCCAGGCAACTGAAACTCTAACCTGACCACACAGAAGTAGTCAAGATAATCAGATCTCTCTTTCAAACTCTCTGAATTTCTAAATGTATCCCCTTTACATCCTAAGAGAAGAGACGCTCAGGTTAAAGTCTGACCATTTTCAGAAGCCAAGATGGGACTAATTTGCTATGGCCAGTGAAATGGAGGGAGTTGTATTAAGGGAAATGATGTCCTCTGGGATGATCACTCAGCTGAAAAATTACTTGACCAAATGCAAGCAGGGTGATAGTTCCACTGCCCAGAAGGGTACCAGCTGCTAATTACAATGGCTCTCTGGAGAAGTGCTTCCAACAGTATTTCTGAGTTATTAGTTGATTAGTTTTCAGTCAAATCGATAAAGCCTTCAAGGTTAACTATCTACATGATATTTCTCTACAATTATAATGCACAAAAAAGTGTTTATTATCAACTTTCTCTTTCTTTGGCTTAATTATTTAAGCACTTGGAATTCGGTAGTTATCTTCCTGCCCCTCTAGAAAACAACCTGAGAGAGAAACTGGCAAAAATTTCACAGAGGCCAGATCTATTTCTAATGGACAAGAGAATCAAATGAAAAATAAACCCATTTCTCAATTATATTCAGGAGCACAACATATTCAATCAATCAATAAACAGCATAAAACAGTAAGACACACCACGTATAAAGTGCTTACTACATGTCAAGTTCGAGCTAAGTGCATTGCCAACGCTTTATCATTTAATCTTTACAATTTCCCTGCAAGTAAATCACCATTATCCCCATTTTCACATGTGAAAACATGTTACATCAGTAAGAGAAAAAGACAGAATTCAAATTCAGGTCTATAAGTGCTGTGGGTTGAATTGTGTCCCCCCAAAATTCATATATTGAAGTCTGACCCCTTGTGCATCAAAATGTGACCTTATTTGGTAATGGAGTCATTGGAGATATAATTAGTGAAGTTAAGATGACAGCATAGTGGAGTAGGGGGCATCCCTAATCAGATATGACTAATATCCTTATAAAAAGGAGGATTTGGACACAGACATGCACACAGGAAGAATGCTACATGACGGTGAAAGCAGGGATCATGGTGATAGTCTACAAACCAAGGAACTCCAAAGATTGCCAGAAAACTGCCAGAAACTACGGGGGAAAGCATGGGATAGATTCTTGCTCATAGTTCTCAGAAGGAACCAACTCATTGACACCTTGATTTTGGACTTCTAGCCTCCAGAACTGTCAGACAATACATTTCTGTTGTTTAAGTTGTTCAGTTTGTGGTATTTTGTTACGGCAGCCCTAGCAAACTAATATAGTTGGGTTCCAAAAATCTGTGCCTTTCTGTTGGGTCATGCAGCCCAGGTGGGCAGTTTCTTGCTGCTCTTATGCCACACATCTAGTTAGACATCTTTACTGGAGTTTGGACTGAGATACAGAGATATCTCTGAACATATGTCTAGTGGCTTGTTTCCCTGAAATCTCACCTTCCTCTGGCATGACTACCTCCCCATCCATTTTAGTGTTTCTGAGAAATTCATATTGTCTCACTCTTTGAGTGAAAAGCCTTGTGTTATTCATTCATTCACTAAACAAAAACAACCAAAATGTACTGAGTGTCTTCTTTGTTCCTACTGGCTTCTCAAGGAGTTCACAGTATAGCAGAGGAGCATGACATTAAGAAAATTATTACATCTAGAATTATGACAATATATTACAAATGCTCATCTTAGACCCTACTAAAATTGAGATTGATCTCTGTTCTAAGCCTTACTTTGATTCTTTTTAAAATAAATAATAACATATTTTAGAACACCAAGAGACAGAAGACAAAGAATAATTGAATTGTTTACTTTGTACTCAAGGCAATGATAAGTAATATTTGGAATTATCTGTACATTTTTCTCAAATTTAATGAAAACTATATACTTGTACATCCAAGAAACTCACGTGGAAATCAGTGATAAAAATAAAATCTTAAAAGCAGTCAGAGGACACAAAACACATTACAGAGAGGGGGAAGAATTCTCATCAGAAACAATGCAAACAAAGAATATGAAGTGCTAAAACAAAACAGCCAACCAACAAACTTACATAGGATTCTATAACCAGCAAAGATATCCTTCAAACATTAAACTGGATTAGGATATTTTTAGTAAAGTTAAGATTGGTAGAATGTACTGTCAGAAAATGTGCATGACAAAGAATTTTAAAGGATGTTCATTAGACAGAAGGAAAATATATGAGATCTGTTGAAGAGGTAATATGGGTAAGTATAAAAGACTTTTTCTCATTTTCTAAGTTTTTAAAAAATATAATTGACTATTTAAGAACACATTGAGGGATTAGGAAGATGTCAAAGGAAAATAAAGGACAATTGCACAAAGGATGAAGGTGGAAAAAAATTGAAGTGTAATGTTGTAAGATACTTTCATTATGTGTGAAGTGGAATAATATTAGTTGAGGTAAAGATATGCATTTTAAACTTGAGAGTGAGTAAATAAGTAAATAAATAAAGCTGATAAGCCAATAGTGGAGATAAAATAAATACTAAAAATTAATTCAAAAGAAGACAAGAAAAATAGGAAAATGAAGAATAGAGACAAATAACAATACGATTAAAATAAACCCGAGTATACAAATTATGTTGAATGTTAAGATTACAAGCACCACAATGAAAAGGCAAAGATCACCTGATCAGATTATTTTTTAAAAAGGAAGAGTCAACTATATGCTACCCAAATGAAATGCCCTTTCAATATTAAAGCACAGGATGGAAAATGATATATCTTGCAAACACTAATCACATAGTTGGAGTGACCATATTAATACCAGAGGAAGTAGAGCTCAGGAGAAGGAACACTACCAGGCATAAGGAGGAACTTTTCATAAAATAAAATGGTCAATTCATAAAAAATATGGAAAAATCTGGGGCACCTGGGTGGCTCAGTCAATTAAGAGTCTGACTTCAGCTCAGGTCATGATCTCACAGCTGGTGAGTTCAAGTCCCACACTGGGATCTATGCTGACAGCTCAGAGCCTGGAGTCTGCTTTGGATTCTGTGTCTCCCTCTTTCTCTGCCCCTTCCCTGTTCATGTGCTGTCTCTCTCTGTCTCAAAAATAAGTAAACATTAAAAAAAAAAGGAAAAATCTAAAATGTGCCATGCACTTAATAACAGAGTTTCAAAATACAGGAACAAAAACTGATCAATTTAAAAGCTAAATAGATAAAACTATAGTAGGAAATTTCAACATTCCTCTCAATAATCAATAGAACAAGTGGACAAAAAATAAGAACATATATGAAGAGTCAAATAACACTATCAAGTCAATAAACATCTGTAGAACGCTCCACCCCAAAACTGCAGCATGCACATTCTTTACAAATACATACAAATGTTTTCAAAATAATTCATAGGCTGGGCTATAAAATATATCTCAAAAAATTTTAAATAATAGAAATTATATAAAGTATGTTTTCTAAACACAATGAATTAATCAATAAATAATCAGAAAAAAATCTTAAAAAATCACCTAAATTTAGAAATTCAGCAACATGATTTTAAATGACCCATGGATCAAAGGATAAAACAAGAGAGGAGAATTATAAAATACTTTTAACTGAATGATAATGACAACTCAACATGAATTAAGATTTGGAGATGAATCTAAAGCAACACTTAAAGGGAATTTTGTAGTTTTAAATGCTTATGTTATCAAAGTAAGTAGGTGTAAAAGAAATTATCTAAGCTTCCACCTTAAGAACCTGGAAAAAAGAAGAGTAAATTAAACCCAGTATAATTGAATTTTAAAAAGGTATAAAAGGGGCCCCTGGGTGGCGCAGTCGGTTAAGCGTCCGACTTCAGCCAGGTCACGATCTCGCGGTCCGTGAGTTCGAGCCCCGCGTCAGGCTCTGGGCTGATGGCTCAGAGCCTGGAGCCTGTTTCCGATTCTGTGTCTCCCTCTCTCTCTGCCCCTCCCCCGTTCATGCTCTGTCTCTCTCTGTCCCAAAAATAAATAAACGTTGAAAAAAAAATTAAAAAGGTATAAAATTATAATAGTGTATTTAGTAATATATGTCCATATATGTTCACTTCTAGTGGTATATTAAATACTTGCAGTTTCACTTTCATTTAACTAACATTTATCATGTATTAAATGATATGCACAGCGGGATAGAAGGAACATACTTAAAGATCATAAAAGCCATTTATGAGAAGCCCACAGCTAGCATCATCCTCAATGGGGAAAAACTGAGAGCTTTTTCCCTGAGATCAGGAACACGACAGGGATGCCCACTCTCACCGCTGTTGTTTAACATAGTGCTGGAAGTTCTAGCATCAGCAATCAGACAACAAAAGGAAATCAAAGGCATCAAAATTGGCAAAGATGAAGTCAAGCTTTCGCTTTTTGCAGATGACATGATATTATACATGGAAAATCCGATAGACTCCACCAAAAGTCTGCTAGAATTGATACATGAATTCAGCAAAGTCGCAGGATACAAAATCAATGTACAGAAATCAGTTGCATTCTTATACACTAACAATGAAGCAACAGAAAGACAACTAAAGAAACTGATCCCATTCACAATTGCACCAAGAAGCATAAAATACCTAGGAATAAATCTAACCAAAGATGTAAAGGATCTGTATGCTGAAAACTATAGAAAGCTTATGAAGGAAATGGAAGAAGATTTAAAGAAATGGAAAGACATTCCCTGCTCATGGATTGGAAAAATAAATATTGTCAAAATGTCAATACTACCCAAAGCGATCTACACATTCAATGCAATCCCAATCAAAATTGCACCAGCATTCTTCTCGAAACTAGAACAAGCAATCCCAAAATTCATATGGAACCACAAAAGGCCCCGAATAGCCAAAGGAATTTTGAAAAAGAAGACCAAAGCAGGAGGCATCACAATCCCAGACTTTAGCCTGTACTACAAAGCTGTCATCATCAAGACAGCATGGTATTGGCACAAAAACAGACACATAGACCAATGGAATAGAATAGAAACCCCAGAACTAGACCCACAAACGTATGGCCAACTCATCTTTGACAAAGCAGGAAAGAACATCCAATGGAAAAAAGACAGCCTCTTTAACAAATGGTGCTGGGAGAACTGGACAGCAACATGCAGAAGGTTGAAACTAGACCACTTCCTCACACCATTCACAAAAATAAACTCGAAATGGATAAAGGACCTGAATGTGAGACAGGAAACCATCAAAACCTTAGAGAAGAAAGCAGGAAAAGACCTCTCTGACCTCAGCCGTAGCAATCTCTTACTCGACACATCCCCAAAGGCAAGGGAATTAAAAGCAAAAGTGAATTACTGGGACCTTATGAAGATAAAAAGCTTCTGCACAGCAAAGGAAACAACCAACAAAACTAAAAGGCAACCAACGGAATGGGAAAAGATATTTGCAAATGACATATCGGACAAAGGGCTAGTATCCAGAATCTATAAAGAGCTCACCAAACTCCACACCCGAAAAACAAATAACCCAGTGAAGAAATGGGCAGAAAACATGAATAGACACTTCTCTAAAGAAGACATCCGGATGGCCAACAGGCACATGAAAAGATGTTCAGCGTCGCTCCTTATCAGGGAAATACAAATCAAAACCACACTCAGGTATCACCTCACGCCAGTCAGAGTGGCCAAAATGAACAAATCAGGAGACTATAGATGCTGGAGAGGATGTGGAGAAACGGGAACCCTCTTGCACTGTTGGTGGGAATGCAAATTGGTGCAGCCGCTCTGGAAAGCAGTGTGGAGGTTCCTCAGAAAATTAAAAATAGACCTACCCTATGACCCAGCAATAGCACTGCTAGGAATTTATCCAAGGGATACAGGAGTACTGATGCATAGGGGCACTTGTACCCCAATGTTCATAGCAGCACTCTCAACAATAGCCAAATTATGGAAAGAGCCTAAATGTCCATCAACTGATGAATGGATAAAGAAATTGTGGTTTATATACACAATGGAATACTACGTGGCAATGAGAAAAAATGAAATATGGCCTTTTGTAGCAACGTGGATGGAACTGGAGAGTGTGATGCTAAGTGAAATAAGCCGTACAGAGAAAGACAGATACCATATGGTTTCACTCTTATGTGGATCCTGAGAAACTTGGCAGGAACCCATGGGGGAGGGGGAGGAAAAAAGAAAAAAAAGAGGTTAGAGTGGGAGAGAGCCAAAGCTTAAGAGACTGTTAAACACTGAGAACAAACTGAGGGTTGATGGGGGGTGGGAGGGAGGAGAGGGTGGGTGATGGGTATTGAGGAGGGCACCTTTTGGGATGAGCACTGGGTGTTCTATGGAAACCAATTTGACAATAAATTTCATATAATAAAAAAATAAAAAATAAAAGAAAAAAAAATGATATGCACAGCCTTTGCCAAAGGCTAAGAAAATATGCATGAATAAGTATCAACCCCTGCCTTTAAATACATTATTTGAAGACACGCACACACTCCACAGAGACAGACAAGGAAACAATTCACAACAGGAGTATGGCTAGATGCCAAGGCAGTCAGAGAAGAGGATGATAAAAGTTCTCCTTTACCTCATTCCTTTGCTTCAGTTAGAGTTACAGGTGGAACAGCACCTGATATGGGTCATAAAGAATGAAGAATCTCTGCACACTGTTCCTTCTCATTAGATTTGGCACCAGGGGCGCCTGGGTGACTCAGCTGGTTAAGCATCCGACTTTGGCTCAGGTCATTATCTCACAGTCTGTGAGTTCGAGCCCTGTGTCAGGCTCTGTGCCAACAGCTCAGAGCCTGGAGCCTGATTCAGAGCCTGTGTCTCCCTCTCTCTCTGCCCCTCCCCCACTCGCACCAGTCTCTCTCTCAAAAATAAAATAAAACAGGGGCGCCTGGGTGGCGCAGTCGGTTAAGCGTCCAACTTCAGCCAGGTCACGATCTCGCGGTCCGTGAGTTCGAGCCCCACGTACCGCATCACTGGCCAGTGATGGAGGTCATATAATTTCAATATACTTTTCAGAAATGTATTATTTATTTCTCTGACCCACCATTCTCATCATAGCCAAAACCAAAACTTGGAGATTCTGAATTCATGAAATTAAAGATGCCAAAGAAAAATCTATAGTCATGTATAAACCAACAAAATAAAGGAGTAGATATGCTATTATATTGAATTTAGTTCTGAAAAAGTAATCTATTTTAGCATTCTTTTCCCTAATATATTGTTTAGACAGTTTTAACAATATTTGATCATTCTATCTATTGAAATACTTCTTCAATTTAAGCGCTAGTCAAGCCCTGGAACATTTTAATACCCAAGAAATTGACCACATAAGTAGGTACATATGCTATTGTATAAATGGTAGACTTGAGATTTGCCTCTGTCTATGGCATTCCTCATCCAAGACAACAGACTACAGATTTCTGCTCCTGTAGTTATCAATTGGGGATAGTTATTTTTTAAATTATTGATTCTCAGGATCTAAAAAACAAATTGAGACACTCAGGAAAGAAGTTTTTATTACTGTCATGTAGGAAGTCCAGACATGCCAGTTTAATTTCTCAAAATTTATGTATCTATTACAAACAGGGATAGCAACTAATTTTATAGACCTATTAACTTGACCTTTGAAATATTTTCCTACTAATCAAATGTGAACAAAATTATATGCCCTTATTTAGTTAATTCAAAAATCAAAAAATGAATTCTCAGGCACAAAATTTTCTTTATTAAAATCAAAATGGTCATTAAAACTGAGACTGAAGGGGCCATTTAACAATGACAATTGCCTGGTTCCAGGCAATCATTTTCATTTTAAGATAATCCCCTGAAGCATTTTAATCCCTAAAAAAAAAAAAAATACACCTCCACTTAAAGAATTTTATGAGGAGTTCTCATCTGTAACATGTTTCTCTTTTGTCAAAATATGCTTGTTAAAACTGAATGTGACTGTGGAGTTTGGGGAGCAGGTTTATTTCCATTCAGTCTGACTGGGTCAAAGTTCATGACGGTGAAAATACCTTGAGTTTCTAATTGTTTGCTTCCTAGTCCAGGATGAAGTCAGTCCAGTTTTGCTTTCTCTTCTATTGCTGGAGAGCAATCTGCTGCATGAGCTATGAGCTGACGAATATCACCATCACAGTGGAGAAAGGAATACCCCTTCTGCATAAGCACCAATGCCACTTGGTGTGTGGGCTACTGCTACACCTGGGCAGGAACTCACTCCTGCTGGAAGTGAGGGTACTGAGGATCTGTACAAGGCAGGCTTCATTAATTCCCAATTTATCAATATTTTGTCTCTCCTCAACAATAGCCATGAATCGCTTAGCCAACTTCTCTGCATTGTGATTAAGGTTAATTACCATGATATCATTTCAATGTCTAGGTTTGGATTTATTTGGGTAAAACAAATTTGGGACAGCTCATATTGATGTAAATGAATGCTTCAGTAATGCACCAATTCTGCATTTTAAAAGAGTATTTTTCTGCTAGCTTTACCTATTGAGAGATAAACATGGGCATGAATACATATCTATATTTGATCATGGAATATGATCAATACTCTCAAACAGCCAAATGCAATAAAAAAAGGCATACCTTTGTAACAGGTATAGTACCAAAATGCCTTTAAAGCCAAATAAAAACACAAGCAGCCAATTAGAAGATTCATTTTATTGGTCTACCTTTAACACAAATGCCAGCAAGCAGCCTGAAAACAATCAATCCCTGTAGATTAGAACCAAAAGGAATCAGCAAACCTACTCCCTTTATGCTGGTGAGGAAATCAAGGCATAAGGGCATTAGACCATTTGTCTACATTCTCTACAGCTTCTTCACAATTGGCCAGTTTTCAGTGAACATGTTTCTTCTTTGCCATTTTTCTGTTGCATCTGGCTGTGCAGGGGTTCAATAAACTGAAATTCAAGGTGGCTGAATTTTAATGAATATACTTTATGTGATAGTAAAAATTTGATCAATGAAATTTAACTCACTGCACTTTGGGTGGGATAGAGACCTTGTGGCCAGCCTGGGAAAGAAATTAACCAGCAACCTCTTCTCTCCCTTAAAGCCAATTATTTTCTCATTGGGCAAGTAGAAGAGTGAAACATACTTGGCTTGAGTTAAATGTATTGATATTGAAACTATGTCATTTACTTTTGGATTAAGAACCATGCAAATACAAAGAATTTAAGGCAGTGGCAAGGAAAAACTTAAAAAGTAATAGAAGGTCCAAAATCCAATATGAGACTTCACTCATATTTCAGGCAAGCATGAATAATTCAGCATATGACTCTTATTCCTCTTTTAAATATACATAGAAAAGAGTGATGGAAATATCTTTATAAGCAATTAAACTGAAGTGTTATATGTTTTTATCTGTCATTAACATAGCTTCAGATTACTAAGTACAAAAAGAAAAATCTTTATATTCCAAGGTCGTATTTCTTTATTCCTTTATCTCTACATGCTTTTATGCCATACAAATTTAAAGTTTTATAGAACTTTACAAATATTAAACATGTGGGTATTATCATAGTAGGGAGGAAGGAAACAGTCATATTTTCTATAACATTTCCAGGACAGTTTAGAAAAGTGGTATAACATGCATTTTTTAAAATAAGGTCATGTTTCCTGTGCTTAAGGATCCTACAACCTGGTCTTCAGAGGACAAATATTAGAATAAGCAGTATTAAATCCTCTTTTTTTGAGAGAGAGAGAGAGAGAGAGAGAGAGAGAGAGAGAGAATCCCAAGCAGGCTCCACACTCAGCTCAGTGTGGAGGCAGATGCAGGGCTTAGTCCCATGACCCTGGGATCATGACCTGAGCCAAAATCAAGAGTTAAATGCTCAACTGACTGAGTTACCCAGGCACCCCAAAATCCCTGTCTCATTTTGACTAAGCCAAAAGGAAACTTCCAGAATTATAATCTAACTCTCTCCTTCCTAAACTCCTCAGGCTCTAGTGTACAAGAACCCAGGCAGGCCCAACATTCAGAAAGTATGTACCTCCAAGGAGCTGATGTATGACATGGTTAGAGTGCCTAGCTGTGCTTGCCATGTAGACGCCCTGTGTATGTACCCAGTAGCCACTGCATATCACTGTGGCAAGTGAGACACCAACACTGACTACACCGTGTGAAACCTGGGGCCCAACTACTGCTCCTTCAGTGAAATGAAAGAATAAAGAGCAGTAGACATTTGGGACAGCCTACCCTTGTCCTAAAGGACCAAGATATCCCAAACTCTGTGTACGTCCATGTGCCCAGGCTAAAAAACCACTGCAGGCTAAGGGATCATCAGGCCCCTGATCCCTGTTGTCCAGGCAGAGGAGGAGCTCCAGGATTGGAGAGTACCTGGCACCACTCATCCCTGTATTCTTAGGTGTGGGTTCAGTCAGTTTCATTCCACTTGAATTCCGGGGCTTTAAGTTGTTTCCCATATTCAACGGATTTAGAGGTCCCTAGAGAAACTCTATGATTTTATAAATGAGAAAACCTAGACTTGGAAGAAAGAGCTCTCAAGATAACTGGGTAGGAAAACTAAATCTCGTATGAGATGTACAGTGTGCAAGGGCAGGGCCAGTATTGTTTCAGTGTCCTAAAGCCAGTACCTAACCATTTAAATATTAAGGGGAGAGTCAGGAAGACAGGGAGACTGAGCCAAGACTGCCCACTTCATCGCTGGTCCTTGGAGGTGGTAACATCAGTTCCACTTTGCCTGCGTTTTTCTGGCAAAGAAGTTTTTGCTGATCTGTGAGGGTAGGAGAAGAGTAGAGGGAGGTAGTGCTGGGAAACAGGCCACGCATTCAGAATGTGAAGCCTAAAAAACCACATCTTAACAATTTTTTTTAAGTTTATTTATTTATTTTGAGAGACACAAAGACAGAGCAAAGTGGGGAGGGCAGAGAGAGGAGGGAGAATCAAAAGCAGGCTCTGCACTGTCAGCACAGAGCCCGATGTGGGGCTCAAACCCATGAACCATGAGATTATGACTTGAGCCTAAACCAACAGTCGGACACTTAACTGAGCCACCCAGGCACCCCAAAAATCTTTATTTCCAATTTGAATTACTAACCCAGACCAAGAACTATTAGTTTGGATCTGTAGAAATTCAATTACAAAACCAATGAATATATTTTCCTGAGTTGTTCCCCTAAACGTGTTTTACCACTTAAAAAAAAAATTTGATTGAGAACTTCCAGCCTCCTGCAAAACTGCCTCTCGGGCAATAAGACGCATACCTGTTGCTTGTTGCTGTGTCATCTGGATCAGAATCCTCCTCCTTGGTGGGATGGGAACCCTGAAGTACATGTGATAGCACTTTAGGCAACTTGACAGTTTTTGTTTGTTTCAAATTTTTTATTTAAATTCCAGTTAGCTAACATATAGTGTAACATTAGTTTCAGGAGTAGAAATTAGTGATTCATCACTTACATACAATACCCAGTTCTCATCCCAACAAGTGCCCTCCTTAATACCCATCATCCATTTAGCCCATCCCCCACCCACCTCCCTCTATCAAACCTCAGTTTGTTCTCTACCATTAAGAGTCTGTTTCATGGTTTGCCTCTCTCTTTTTTCTCCACTATGTTCATCTATTTTATTTATTAAATTCCACATTTGAGTGAAATGTGCCATTTGTCTTTCTCTGACTGACTTATTTCACTTAGCACAATACACTCTAGTTCTATACATGTCATTGCAAATGGCAAGATTTCATTCTTTTTGGTGACTAATATTCCATTGTGTGTGTATGTGTGTGTGTGTGTGTGTATGTGTATATATACATGTGTATATATACATGTGTATATACATATATATACATATGTATGTATATATGTGTATGTATGTATACACACCACTTCTTTTTCCATTCATCGGTAGATGGACATTTGTGCTCTTTCCATAATTTGGGTATTAATGATAATGAAGCTATAAACAACAGGGTACATATGCCCCTTTGAATCAGTATTTTTATATCCTTTGGGTAAATACCTAGAAGTGCAAATGCTGTATCATAGGATAGTTCTATTTTTAACTTTTTGAGGAACCTCCATACTGTCTTCCAGAGTGGCTGCACTAGTTTGCATTTACACCAAGAGTGTAAAAGGGTTCTCCTTTCTCCACATCTTTGCCAACATCTGCTGTTTCCTGTGTTGTTAATTTTAGCCATTCTGACAGGTGTGAGGTGGTATCTCATTGTGGTTTTGATTTGTATTTCCTTGGTGATGAGTGATGTTGAGCATCTTTTCATGTATCTGTTGGCCATCTGGATGTCTTCTTTGGAAAATGTCTATTCATGTCTTCTGCCCATTTCTTAACTGAATTATTTGTTTTTTAGGTGGTGAGTTTGTTAAGTTCTTTATAAATTTTGGATACTAACCCTTTATCAGATACATCATTTGCAAATATCTTCTCCCATCCCAAAAGTTTACCATTTGGTTTTGTTGATTATTTCCTTTGCTGTGCAGAAGGTTTTTATTTTGATGAAGTCCCAATAGTTCATTTTAGCTTTTGTTTCCCTTGCCTCCAGAGACATGTCTAGTAAGAAGTTGCTATGGTCAAGGTCAAAGAGATTGCTGACAGGCTAGTAACTTAGTTGCCAATTATCTGTTCAGAGAAATAGTTCCCTTCAAAAGAGTTGGGAGTCCACAGAGATTAGCTATATTTTCTGGGCTCTCTACATTTGCTTTATCACTTGACTACCTGTTCTCCCAAATCTATGATCTTTCAAAAGGGTACACACTGAAAATGCTTCATGACTTAAATTACTTTAAAAAATATTAACTTTTATTAGCTGAATGTTAAAGCATACAGAAAAAATTTTTAAATGTTATCTACCAAAGGTACAACTTTAGATTTTTTGACATTCTTGAGCCACTTATTCATGACACATTCATGTAGAGTTTCATAATACTAATGGGAATATTATTAGGAATCAAATGTGTCTATAAATATAATCTGAACTCATTGCTCCCTTGGAAATATCAATAACAATTTTGCTGGATTTTTGTGGTCTTTTTTCCCTAAAATATATCTACCAAAATTGCTTCAATGAAACTTTTTTAAGAAATAAGTCATCATTTTCTTAAAATATCTCTGTTGCTTCCCACCCCCTGTCTACATTAAAACTGACTTATTCTCAGAAAGCCCTTAACTTATTTTTCTGCAGCTCAGGCTCAGTGGAAGTCTTCCTTATAACCTTTGGAATCTAGTTAAGTACTAGCACTCATAACCTGGAGCTAATATAACACTGTGTATCAACTATACTTCAATTTAAAATAATAATAATAATAATAATAATAATAATAATAATAAAGTACTAGAGCTAATATATTTTTCAGCACATGGATATCAAGGATTATTTTTCACAGTAGATGCAGAAAAAACATTGACAAAACTCAACAACCTTTCATGATAAAAACTCTCAATGAATTGGGTATAGAAGGAATTTACATTAACATAATAAGGGTCATATGACAAGTCCACAGTTTACATCATATTCAGTGAGAAAGACTTAAAGCTCTTTTTCTAATATCAGGAACAAGGCAAGGATGCATACTTTCATGACTTCCATTAAACATAGTACTAGAAGTGCTGGCCAGAAAAATCAGGCAAGAAAAAAAATTTTAAATCATCCAAATCAAATGCTAATTACACTGTATCTAAAATTAAAAAAAAAAAACATATAAATCAGAATAAAGAAGTAAAATTGTCTCTCTTTGCAGATGTCATGATCTTTTATATAGAAAGTCCTAAAGACTCCATCCTAAAACTGTTAGAAATAATAAACAAATTTAGTAAAATTTCATAATACAAAATCAATATACAAAAATCAGTTGCATTTCTATATGCTAAAAACAAACTATCTGAAAAAGAAACAAAGAAAACAATCTCATTCACAATAGCATCAAAAATGATAAAGTACTTATGAATAAATTTAACCAAGGAAATGAAACACCTGTACAATGAAAACTATAAGATATTGATGAAAGAAATTAATGACACAAATAAATGGAAAGATACCCAATGTTCATGGATCAGAAAAATTAATGTTAAAATGTCCATGCTATTCAAAGTCATATACAGATTCAATGTAACTCCTATCAAAATTCAATGGCACTTTTTTATAAAAATAAGGAAAAAACTCTGAAATTCATATGGAACAACAAAAGATCCCGAACAGCCAAAGAAATCTAGGGAAAGAAAAATAAAGCTAGACACATCATACTTCCTGATTTCAACTATACCACAAAAGCTATAGTAATTAAAATAGTATGATACTAGCATAAAAACAGATAGAGAATCAAGAGCCCAGAAATAAACCTATGCATATATAGTAAAGAACAAGGGAGACAAGAATATTAATGGGGATATTCGCATGCAGAAGAATGAAAATGGACTTGTATTTTGCACCACTCATAAGAATTAACACAAAATGAGTTAAAGGCTTAAATGTAAGACCTGAATCCTAAAATTCCTAGAAGAAAAAATATGAGGTCTGGTCCTTGACACTGGTCTTGACAATTATTTTTTTAATGTAACACCTAAAGTACAAGGAACAAAATTAAAAAAAATAAATAAATAAGTAGGGCTACACCAAGCAAAAAAGCTTCTGCACAGCAAAAGAATGATCAACAGAGGTAACCTATGGGAGAAGAGAAGATATTTGCCAACCAATATCTGATAAGGGCTTAATATCCAAAATATACTCACAACAACTCAACAGCAAAACCAAAAAAAAAAAAAAACAAACCCTCCCAAATTATCTGATTGAAAATGGGCAAAGGACCTACATAGACATTTTTCCAAACAAGACATACAAATGTCTAACTGGCATAAAAAGATGAAACTCACTAATCATCAGAGAAATGCAAATCAAAACTACAGTGAGATATCTCCTCACACCTTTTAGAATGGCTAGTATCAAAAAGATAACAGGTAAGTGCCAGCAAGGATGTATGGAAAAGGGAACCCTTGTGTTCTGCTGGTAGGAATACAAACTAGTGCAACCACTACAGAAAATAGTATAAAAATTCCTCAAGAATATAAAATTGAACTACCATGTGATCTAGCAATCTCACTTCTGAGTATATATGGGAAGGAAATAAAATCAACATCTTGAAGATGTGTTTATGTTCATGATGTGTTCAATGTTCATTGTAGCATTACTTACAATAGCCAAGATACAGAAACAATGTGTCTGTCTGTTAATGCACTAATGGATAAAGAAAATGTGGTATATTTATACAATGAAATATTCAGCCATTTAAAATAAAGGAAATCCTGCCGTTTATGACAACACAGATCAATCTTGATCAACCAAAATGAGTCAGACAGTGAAAGGCAAATACTGTATGATCCTATTTGTGGAATCTAAAAATAACAAACAAACATAAAAACAAAAATGAACTCATAGAAACAGAGAACAGTTTGGCTGTTGCCAAAGGTCAGGGGTGAGGGGGGGAAATGAGTGAAGCTGGTCAAAAGGTACAAACTTTCAGTTTCAAGATGAATAAGTTCTGGGATCTAATGTACATCATGGTTACTACAGCTAACAATACTGTATCACATACTTGAAAGTTGCTAAGAGAAATCTTAAGAGTTGTCACCACAAAAAAATAAATAAAAAGGTAACTATGTGAAGTAGTGGACATGTTGACTAACCTTATTGCAATAACCATTTCATAATATACATATATATCAAATAATCACATTTTATACCTTAAAAATGCTGTATGTCAATTATACCTTTAATAAAGCTAGAAAACATTAAAATTAAATTCCTAAAGAAAAAAATGAATGATTTTTTCCAAACGACTTTTTTCTTCCAGTTCGAAATTCTCATACGGAATACATATTAAATCTGTGCGCCTCTCATAATAATTATCTGCCTACTTCGAGAATAGATGTGATAATATTTTTTGACTGTACAAAGATATAAGGACAAAATGAAAGTTGAATAGAATTGTGGAATGGACAGAGGATTGAAGGCCATCTAGTTCAATGTTGCCATTTACTGGATGTTAACACTGAGGCCTGAGACCACATAGGCCATGATAGGATCAGAATTAGAACCCCAATTCCTTATTTTTAGTGTCTCTTTGGAGTATCTCCACTATGCCATGAAAACACTTTGCCAACCAAACTAGCTCATTCAAATATGGCTATCTGTAAAGTGTAGACCACCACATACTTCAATATTTTCTACCATATTTTTAATGCCCTAAGTAGACTGAAACTCTGGTGACCAAAATAACAATAATTTAGTGACTCTGCTGATGCAGGGATTCTGCCTGCCTCACTCACTTCTGAGTAAACCCTTAGCACTTAGTAGGTACCATTAGTGGTTTAATTGGATTGATTCAAACTGAACTGAGAATTTCTTTTTCTGCAATTTCCATCTAGTTTTGTCTTCTGGAACCATCCAAAACAAGATTAATCTATTTTCTGCTTGAACACACTCAAGTAGGGAGAATAATTAGGTTCTCACTTCCAGCCTGAAGATGATCAGTTCATTTAGCTATTCTTTGAATAATCCAGAGCTCAAACATGCCTTCCCACAATCCTGATCAATATTCCTCTGTGTGTTAAGGGCTCATAGAAAGTACGGAGATTCAAAAAGGGCAGAATGGACCCAGACTGAGGGCTTTAAATAACTGCAGACATCAGATTCACACAAAAGGTCTTTGACGACAATGAATGCATTATAATTATGTTCAGAGCACCCAGCTTAGTGCCTTACACACACCAGGCTCTAGTGGCAATGTCTAAATGACTTGATCAGAGCATTGTCTTCCTGCTCTCTCAGCACCACTGACCTATGTGTTAAGCCTGTGGTCAAATCCCATTTCTTTTCAATTTCAATTATTTTTACTTAGTGAAGTCTGAAACCATTAAGACAAAGCTTTTTCCCACTTCAAAGATAAGTATTCTTTTTTACACTCAGTGTTACTACTACAAATGTCATTCAGTCCACTTATTCAGTTTGGATTTTACATCATTTATTCTTTCTATTTCTTTTAACAAAGAACAACAGGAAAAATATTCAAGGCAAGAACTTGAAAGGAATTCGTGTAAGATCTAAGATCTATACAAATACTGACATTTTATCAACACGAACACCGCAACTTTGTTTACATACCAAGGGCTGCCCAGAGAAGTGGCCAAGGAATACTGGTGTGAAAAAAAAAAAAAACCTATTTGCTAAAAGGTAATATAATAGATGATTGAGAGAAAAGATGTGAGTCCAAACCCCAGCTAGCCTCCTTTCTGTGTGCTGCTGGTTAAGCTATGTAACCTCACTGAGCTTGTGTCCTCAATTTCAAAATAAGGGTAATATTTATAACCATGTCACAATAAGAGCTAACATTTATATGGCAGCTACTATGAGCCAGGTACTATTTATTAACTCATCTAATCCTCATATAGTCCTTTGAGGTGGGAACTATTACCAGCAGCATTTTACAGAAGAAGGAACAGGTTCAGAAAGATTAAAAATTTTAAACAAGTCACACAACTATTAGGTGGTGGACTTGGAATTTAAACCCAGGCAATCAGCTTCAGAGTGTCTGCTTACAGCCATTGTACCATACTGCTTATAGTATCATAAGTATGAACTCCAGAATATTCTCTTCCTATGGCCACCATTTCCCTTAGCAGTGTGAAAGAAAAGAACATTAGGCTAGATGCCAGGAGGACTGGGTTTTACTCACAGCTCCTCCCTGAGTAGTTCTGTGACCCTGTGCAAGTCTCTCTCTCTCTCTCTCTCTCTCTCTCTCTCTCTCTCTGGGCCTCAGAATCCTCATTGGTAATATAAAAATGTCAGGAGTCATGAATTCATGCTTAGAGATGCCCAAAGAGTAACTCAGTGAATGATACTTTTCCCTAGAGGGACACTTTGCTTGCATATATAAATTACATGAGCGCACAGAAAGCACTCAATACTACTGCAGATATCATTATCACTTACTCTCCCTTTCTGCTTCTGTCCTTACACCTCCAGAGTCTTTAACCTTAGTTAAAGGGTAGGAAAGCTACATGTCTCAGTTACCCCAACCACTTCAGATCCCAGAGAAAGTTACTAGCATGGAAATAGCCTTGCAGAGATAAGGCCCCAGGAAGGCCAGGGACTTTCCCATTTCCAAGCCTGTTTAGTCTTCAAGTAGCTGACCTTGACCTTCTGGCTAGCTCTGAATCAGTCACACCAAAGGCTCTTTAGAACCAAGGTTGTGAACACATGGTGCTCTAGCAGTAGTCATAACTTCCCAAATCCACTTAATCCCTTAATCCCCACCTCCTAACAGAGCTGGACCCCACACAGAATGCCTGTCTCAGCCTCTACCCAACAACATCAGCAAAGACCTGAGCTCACTCTGCTCTGATCAAGAGGCCTCTGCTCCGACCTTCTCAAACCCTGAGTTTCCTTCTTTCAGAGGAAACATTCTCATGCATAGCTGGAGTTTGCTAATACGTAAGTGATGAAATCCGAAGTACATTTGGTATTTGGACAAATGTCAAATGTTTTCCCTATGCACCACATATAAAATATAAATGCGGGAAGTTAAAAAAAAAGGCAAGAGACAAGCAAGTAGGCTGTTCTGAGTATGAGGCTGCTTCTTTGCTCCAACAGAGGATTCTAGATAGGTAAGTGAGATTCCCACTGTATGCTAGAATGTTAATGTTACTCCCCACAATAGTAAGTAAAAAAAAACAAAAACAAAAACCGAGAACACTGGACTAGAAGATAGTCAGGAGGCCTGAGTTCCAACCACAGCTCCTCCTACACTAGCTCTGTGACCCTGGGCAAATTACTTAAGTTACTTTATTTCTCTGGGCCTCAGATTCTAATCTATAAAATGGAAATGTCTGCATATCACAAATGCAAGCTCAGAAAGTCCCCGAGCATAAGGCAATGATGAAACAGACGAAGGATTCATCTCACAACAGAGAAACTCTTCACCTGTATGTGTAATGCATAATATTCTCCACTTTTCTAAAGAAATATGCCAATTCCATTTAGGAAACTTTTAATTTTAGAATTGTTTAAGATTTATAGAAAAATTTATAGACAGTAGAGTCCCGATATATTCCATACTCAGTTTCCCTTTTTGTTAGCATCTCATATTAGTATCATACATTTATCACAACTACTTTTTCTAAACACACAGCCCTCTCAGCCTATCTACAGAAATGAGTACATAGAAATATTTCTCTACTAAAGAAGAACAAAATGCAATCTTATCTTGATAATTCTGCCTCAGTAAGAGATACAGTAGGGATGGAGGAGACTAGAGTTAACATGTACAAATCCCAGGCAGGAGCTGCAGGGCAGATTCAGGGGGACAGCTGCTATACAGGGATACAGAACCTGTATTTCTAAACCTCTGGGTTTTGTTTTTGTTTTTGTCTTTGCATTTCAGATAAACTAGAAATCCAGATTTTTACATAAAACACACCAATTTTTAAATACTGCCTTGTTTCTTTTCCTTTCTTAAAATATTACTCTGGCCAAATAAAACAGATATCCTAACTGGAGTTGGCCTGTGTCTTTCAGTTTGGGATCCCTAGTTATATTAGTTCCACCGGGCAAAGTCAAGGTGTCGGCAGGCCTGGTTCCCTCTGGAGGCCCTGAGAAGAGAGTGCATTTCCTCTCCTCTTTCAGTGTCCAGTGGCCACTTGCTTTCCTTGGCTTGTGGACCCTTGTTCCAGCTCCAAACTGCACCTCTCCAACTCTGCTTCTGTCACCACATGGCCTTCTCTTCTGCCTCTGACTGCTCCTGTATTTCTCCCTCTTATAAGAACTATTATGATTACCTCAGCCCACACAGCTAATCCAGGATAATCTATCTCAAAACCCTTAACTTAATCACATCTGAAAATTCCCTTTTGCCATACAAAGGTAACACTCACAGTGCCACAAGATTAAGATGTGGACCTATGTGGGATCAATAACCAGCCTGCTACATTAGTTTAGAAATGAATTTCTGTTCCAGTTTTTGTATTTAAGGATTCTCTCTCTGATCACTTTCATATGATTCCATCATCTTGGCCTCCTATCAGAGAAGCCACTTTAGCAGATATTTGTGGGGCAGCTATCATGTACCCAGCCATGTGCTAGGAACAGAGGGGAGGAATAAATATACAAGAACAAATATTCTCTTCTGTATCAAAGATTTATGATATATTTGGAAAAGGACAAGAATTTATAGAAGGTGTAATACTCTGAGAACTCATTTCATTAGAAAGATTTTCATTAGATCTAGGGGAAAATTGAAAACACAGGCCTAGGATGAAGAATATGAAGAAGGACACATTTCTGAGATGAAATTCTTGGAGGTGACATGGCCAGGACCACTTTATTCTCCTAAACCAAGCTTTATACTCAAATACTATTTGCCCATAAACTATTAGGCAGGAAGGGCATCCTTTCATTGGAACCCTGAAGTAGACATCTTTTGGAGTGTCTGTCTTACACATTAAGGCAATGACCCTACTCCCTTTCTCTGGGAAATGAGTCCCCTTCTAACTCACTGAAGTGCCTTCTTGGAGTATCTTCATAATCGTTGACTTCATTTAACTGAGCCAGTAGGCATTTGATAGCTAAAGTTCCATCCTGGACATTTGGAATTAAAATAATTAAAAATTGTAGTTAGTTGAGGCCTCTAATGTAGAAATTTGGAAAATAAAGCATGACCATCTTACTCTTTCTTACATCTGGAGATGTAGAGAAAATCGCACTACACAAAGAGAGAACAGGCTAGGCATGAAACAGTCACACACAGACCAAAGTGACATTCAGAGAAGCCTCATGGCTTTTACACTTCTGCCTCTAGTCGCTTCCTGAGGTTTGGCTGCATTTTTGCCTTTGAGTTCCAAGAGAAAACCCTGTTTCTTTAAAGTAAATTCCCTGTCTTTCCTTAGGTGCAACCAAGTTGGTTTCTGTTACTTGAAATTGAAAAAGCATTATAGTCCCCTGAGATCTCTCAAAGAGCTTCCCCTGAAGGCTCCCACCCACTGCTGTCTCTACTAAAAATGTTTTCTACTATTACTGTGTTTGGATTCCTGTCTTTTAGGAACCATTTCAGAAGAATTTGGCACCTGGCATCTACAAGACTTGGGAACAGAGGACACCTTAGGCAACACAATTCACACATCAGTTTTGCAAAAGTGAAATGTTTGGCCTAATTTCTCAAAATAAAGTCATTTTTATGGATGGTTAAATTTCTCATGTCCCAGTTGCAGAATGGTTTCATGTAAACCTAAAAGTCTGTAGGGATTTAATCCTCATCTCAGAGGCTGCCCAAATTTTATGCAACGAAGTGTGGCTTGAGAGACAACTGTTTGGTGCTTTCACTTTTTAAATAAGTATTGAAAGCACGTAAAGACATGTTACTCAATATTTTGCCAATGACAAAATGTTTTCATTCACAGTGCCTCATTCAATCCTCACAATTGTGTGGTGGGAAAAGACAGGGTAGGATCCTGCATTCCATTTTATGGATTTCAAAGGTGTTGAATAATTTGACTTAGGTTAGGAAAATGGCTCAGGATTTTGGGCCCCTGAAGGGTAAGTGGTAAGCACTAAGTCTAATCATAATATGCTTATCACCTTGCACAGTAACTGACACACAGTGTTTCAGGAGTGACAAATTATTTCATCTCACACAGCAATTCTAATCCACTGACAGTGGCTACCTACGACACTGTGTTTAGAAGGATTCAAGAGTACATCCGAACTCTGTACGAAGAAATGTTGTGATTGAATAGTGTTGCCTGCTGACTGATAGGTAAGAGAGAGGAGAGTAGCAGTGCAATTCTCAGTATTTCCATGCCTACAACAAATGCTCTGTAATGTTCACTGAGTTAAATAAAACCGGCAGAGCCAGGACTGAAAACCAAGTCACTTGGCTCTGTTTGCTCATGTACTTTCCATTACACCAGAAAGCATCTCCCATCACACCTCTAATATCCTAAAACCAGGAGTCAGAAAACTATAGCCCAAAGACCAAATCTGGCCTGCTGTCTGTCTTTGTAAATAAAGTCTTACTGGAATACAGTTATGCTCACTTGTTTATGTATTGTCTACACATGCTTCTGTGCAAAAATGACAGAAGAAAATACTTGCAACAGAGACCAGGTTGTCCACAAAGACGAAAATATTTACTATCTGTTCCTTTATAGAATTCTGGCCAAACCCATTCCTAAATTCCTAAACCAAACCAAAAAAGTTCAGAGTAGCTCCAAAAAGATAAGTGCAATCCCATCTTTTCTTCTCCATAGAATAAAGTTTCCCAACTTTGTGCTTTGCTGACCAGATTAAAATGCACCTTGCCATCACTCAAGATTATAAGATAAAGCAGGCAGGTGTATACTTATTCTGATATTCATAGATTGGCATTTAGAAAAGAAGAAGTTCTAATATGAATTAAGGACTCAAAGTACGTGTGCCTGAGGTAATGAATTCACTGAAGGGTAAAAGAAAAATATAATAAATATATAATAAAATATAATAAATATAGTAAATATAAGATAGGAATGCAATAAATATACAATAAAAATAAAATGGCAATAATAGAATAAAAAGCTACTGTAAACTCCCATTCACCCAGTATCCAACCAACCAGAAAGTCATAACTTATTTTATTTTCCTTTTTGTGGAGAAATACTTTACAAAGATTAAATAAATTGATGAGTGAATCAGTTTTCAAAATATCCTTCTGAATTAAAAGTAACTGATTTTCATGGTTATAACACTAGAGCCTTATGAGTCATATAAAGAAGCTTTAGCAATCTTTGTGAGACTAACAGGGCAATAATAAGTCAGCCAGCCTTAATGAGCCAAGCTGCCCAAGTTCTGAACTTACAGGAGAATAGTATGTTGGTTTATCTTTAAACTTTTGGCTTTTATACAGTATTATAGGAGTTAAGCCAAGGAATAGAAAGAAAAAAAAAAAAAGAAAAGAAAATACATTGAGTTTTTCACCAAGAGACTGTGGATTGTCATACTACACAATTAAATGCTCACATGGGTGATCATTAAAATTTATGAGTGATAAGGCGATTTATATGTGGCTACCAGATGCAGTGGAAGATGTCAAGAAAGCATTAAACACATAAACATGCAACATAATATCAGATATTATGGGGGAAAAAGGCTTGATAAAAAGACTATACTGGGTTGATTGAAAATGTAGTGGCTAATAATCCCTCACATCCAAGTATATGCATATTGCTCCTCTGAACAAGAAGTGAATCTATTTTCTTCTCCCTTGAATCTGGACAGGACTTAAATTTGGCCAACAGAATGCAGCAGACATGGCATTCTAAGATTTTCCAGCCAGGTCTTAACAGAATCATGTCTCTCTCTTGGAATCCAGCTGCCAGGCTGTTAAGAAACTCAGACCAAATTCCAGAGTGAGAGATGCCACATGGAGGGAGGCCCTGCTAAACAAGAGGTCATCTGAGACATCCATGCTCCGAGCAGTTCTCACTGAATGCAGCTGCCTACACAATGAAGAGAAGCACCACTCAGCTGAGTCCAGTAACACATATAATAAAGTGTTGTTTTAGACTATTACATTTTAGTGTGAGTGGTTACACAGAAGTAGATGGCTAAAACAGAGACAGATTTTGTGGGAGAGATCATTTAAACTGATGTTCAGGGAAAGTCTTAGGAGAAGGTGTTTGCAATGAGTGAAAAGACAGAACTAGCCATGGGACTCTGGCGGCAGAGCATTCCAGGCAGAAGAAATAGCAACTGCAAATCCCTGAGACAGGAATAAGCTTGGTGGGGTTGAGAAACCATGAGAAGCCTGATATGGCTACAATGTAATGAGATAAAATGAGTCAGAGAGGAAGAGAGAAGCTAGATCCTGGAGGGATTCCTAAACCATGTAAGGAGTTTAGACTGACTCTTAAGTCAATGACAAACCACTAGAGTTTTTTAAGCAAAGGACTGATACAAACCAATCTATATTAAAAAAAAAAAAAATACCATTCTGGTTGCTGTGTATGCTGTGTAAAGGACAGACCAGAGTAGCGCAAGAGTACAACTGGGTAAACGAATCCTAGCATTCTGGACAGGGAACACCAAAATACCATTAAAAACAAAAACAAAAACATTATTGAGGATACCATAAAACCCACCCATTTTAGATGAACAGTTGAGTGGTTTCTGTTTGGTAAGTTTATGTAGTCACACAACCCATACCACAATAGAATTGTAGCATACTCATATCACTCCATAAAGTTCATTATCTAATTCCCATTTTCAGTCAAACTCCACTTCCACTCCCAGCCCAAAGCAATCATTGCAACTCTTGTTTCCATGAAAGTTCATGTAACTATAGCTTTGCCTTTCCTAGCAATTTCACATAAAAGCAGTCATACACAGTGCAGTCTTTTCTCTGGCTTCCTTCACTTAAGCATGATGTTTTTGAGATTCATGCATACTATTGTGTGTACTACTAGTTTATTCCTTTGATACCTAGATAGTGTTCCATTATATGTGTAGTCCCGTTTTGTTTATCCATTCACCAGTTGACGGGCATTTGGAGTGTTTCCAGCTTGGTGTTAATCCTGGTAATCCTGCAACAAATATCTGCATACAAGCCATTGTGTGGATATATATTTTGATTTCTCCTTGGTAAATATCCACATGAGCATATACTTATGTTTGTGTATGCTTTTAACCTTTTTTTTTAAAGTTTATTTGTTTTTGAAAGAGAGAAAGAGAGCAAGTGTGGGAGGGGCAGAGAGAGGGAGAGAGAGAAAGAATCCCAAGCATGCTCCACACTGCCAGTATAGCGCCTGATGCAGGGCTCGAACCCATGAATCATGAGATCATGACCAGAGCCGAACTCAAGAGTCAGACGCTCAACTGACTGAGCCACCAAAGGGCTTCTGTTTTTAACTTTTTAAGAAACTATCAGCCTGTTTCCCAAAGTGACTATACATTTTTACAGCAGTAAATGAGACCTCCAGCTTCTCTACACTCTCACCAACACTTAGTATTGTCTGTTTTTTCATTTTAGCCATTCCAAGTAGGCATGCAGTGGTATTTCATTGTGGCTATAAATTGCATTTCCTATTTACTAATGATGTAGATCCTAATTTGCTTTAATGTGCTTCTTGGAAGAAGCAGTTATTCAAATCTTTTGCCCATTTTTTATTATTATGAAGTTATAAGAATTCAATTTGTTCATTATCAAATAATGTTTTGAAAATATTTTCTACCAGTCTGTGGCTTGCCTTTTTTTTTTAATTTTCTTAAGGGAATCCTTTGAAGAACAAACATTTTTTTAAGTGTTTATTTATTAACAAGAGAGAGAGAAAGAGAGAGAATGTGCACAGTAGCAGGGGAGGGGCAGAGAGAGAATCCCAAACAGGCTCCTCGCCATTAGTGCAGAGCCCAGTGTGGGGCTCGAACCCATGAGCCATGAGATCGTGTCCTGAGCTGAAACCAAGAACCAGATGCTTAACCGACTGAGCCACCCAGGCACCCACAACATATTTAATTTTGATGAAATCTAATTTCCTAACCTTTTTTAAACTGGCTTGCTTCTGTGCCCTATCTTTGCTTAACTCAAGGTCACAAAAGTTTTCCTCTATACTTTCTTCTAGAAATTTCATAGTTATAGCTATTATATTTGGGTCTCTTATCCACTTCTTTGGCAGAGTTTTATGTACTGCCAGTTCACATTTTGGGGTTATCTCTTATTTAAAAAAAATTTTTTTAATGTGTATTTATTTTTTAGAGAGAGAGACAGAAAGAGAGACAGAGTGAAAGCAGGGGAGAGGCAAAGAGAGGGGGAGACACAGAATCCGAAGTAGGCTCCAGACTCTGAGCTGTCAGCACAGAGTCCGATGTGGGGTTCGAACCCATGAACTGTGAGATCATGACCTGAGCTGAAGTCAGATGCTTAACCGACTGAACTGAGCCACTCAGGCTCCCCTATCTCTGCTTATTTTAAGGAGCAGGTTAAAATATATAATTCAAACAAATAATAGATAATCTTTGGGAAAGAAGGGAATCTACTAATTTTTCAATAATTGTATTTGGCTAAAACTGTGTTGTTCCTTGGTCATGGCCTCATTCATTCTGTGAAATACATCTTGAAACTTTCTCACACCCTCCACCCTAAATCTTCTTGATATTTCCTTTTTTTTTGGGGGGGGACAGAATATTCTTCCCACTCCTGATATTTCTGTGCATTTCCACTAGTTTAACATCTCTGAACTCCTTTTGCCCCATCACTTGTCCCCCAGAGAAGAAGAGAGAGGTATCTATTTGTACATTTGTACCGTTGCCCCTTGTCTCTTCCTTTACTTGGGAGGTGGCCCATATGCAGAGAATGTGTGTTCCCCACTGCCCTTAGCCCTACAGTGACCAGGGTTGTAACGTCCCCACCCCTGAGGGATTCCTCATCCCCATGCTGCTATTTTAGAGTTAGAAAACTCATTAGCACACCTAAGTTCCTGAGAAGTCTTGCAATAGAGAAACCTGTTGACTTTAACCAAACATTTTTCAAAATTATTTGATACAGGCATTTTTCACTGAATAGTCCTTCCTGTAGAACAGACTTTGGGCAATGCTGTGCTCCTATCAGAACAGTCTTTAAAGACACTCATTTCACATCAGTTTGTGAAATGAGCCATTACCTGCACTTTTCCTCAGAAGCATCTATTAAGCCTCATCCCCCCACCCCTGTCTTGTGCTTGTATTGATTTGTTGAAACTTTTGGCAGAACTTTACATTTTTTCTAATCAGTTTTATCTTATCTTGTTAGCTTAGTCTTTTATTCTAGCTTAACAAGATCTGGAGAGGATATTATGATCAAGTATGCATTCCAAGGTTGTTTCCCAGAAAATTTATTAGCTTGATTTTATTGTCTTTCACTAAGTATTTGGCAAAAATATCAAGGAAAATAGGTTCAGGGATAGGACAAGTTTTATATGAATTGTTTTCTATTTGTTAGTGATATCTATCAATGCTGAAAATAATTCTCACTAATGTGTTGGTGGAAACAAATATTAAAATAAAATATTCTTCCAAGTATTTTGATAGAAGCCTGTGAAGACATTACCTTTGATGGGATGGAAAACTGGTTTTATTGTAAGTACATAATGTCTATTAGTAGCTGCAAGGGGCATACTTTAAGAAAGATTTGGAGCCCCCTCTGAGATCCAAATGATATCTGCCATGGAATAGGAAGGGAAGAGTTGTAATTATGTCACATACTTGCCAATCCAACCTCATCCCAAAACAGAGACAAATTCTTTTCCACCTGATCCAGAGGCAAACCTTGCAGACATTTGGAGCCAAAAATAATTTTGTAATCTCTTAGGTTTGCTGCCACCTAATCAACTCATTCATAGCATTAGCCCTGTGGTATTTCATTGGTCAGTTAGGATAGAAATTTCTTTAACAAAGCACAAATTATGTTAACAAAGAAAAGGCAATAGTTTAATAAATTTGTTTTAAAACCAAAGCAATGTAATCAAAGTCGTCAGAACCTAGAATCAAAATAAATAATCACAACAGGAAATATAGGTGTTTTGTTCTGCTTTGCTTTTTCAGAGGACAATAGGGTTCTATAAAATAAGTTAAGGTTCACGTTCAAGTCTATTAAGGTTAAGATTATGCCAAGGTACCTTCTAAATAATATTATCATATTTTAAGAGCTATATTAAAAGTATGTTTTTAAAAGAATATTGAGAAAATAAAGTGCCTTTGCAGTACATGAGGAATTGGCCGGGGGGGGGCAGTTAGACAAGTGTCTTAAAACATTTAATTAATTAGATATGCTTCATTACAACTCTTCTGGCATTCAATAATCATCACCAATCCTTAATCAAGCCAAGACCTTGCTCCTGTGCTCCAGACTCATATTCCCAACAAACTATTAAAACTTATCTCTGCAGGATTACAGAAACACCTAAAAATTCACATGTCCAAAACTAGATGCATTATTGATCTCCTCAAACTGACTTCTCCTTTGTTTGCCTATGCTGAGAAATGGCTCCAACTGTTCCTGGTTAGCAAATCAGGAATGTAGTGGTGTCATCTTAGACACTTTCTTTTCCTCATCCCTACAATTGGCGCCTCAGAAAATCCAGTTCTTACAAAAACACTAATAATAGCAGCTTGTGCTTTTTGAGTGCTTCTATGTACTAGCCCTCACCGTGAGTGCTTTATATACATTAAATTATACATGGTCTTAAATATTATTTAAATTCTTTCCTTCAACTCCATTTTTGCTGCCAGATTCCTAATGAAGGGGCTCATTTCTCCTCTGGATCACCGCTCCCTCCTCATCAAGAGTCTCTCGCTCTGGCCACCCAAGGCTTCTGGTCCATCCTCCACATAAAGGACCTTTCTAATACAGAAACCTGATCTTGTCACTTCTCTGTTCAAAATATTTGCGTGGTTTTCTGTGGGCTAAGGATAAAATTCAAATTCCTTAGTGGGATAATGGATGAGCACACTTCAGTTATTCCTTTTACTCTGTGCCTCAGACTTTCTTTATATATAAATCACTTCGATTTTCTGAAATACAGCATGCCGATTCCCTCTCTGCCCCCTGCCTTCACACAGTCTCTGCAGACTGGAATGCCTTTTCCTGCTCCTGCTGCCTCTTGAACTACTTTTATTTTTCAAATCCCAGTTCATACTTCACAATGTCTTTGAAATCTTCTTTGCCCAACTACAAAGTATTATTTCTGTACCTGTATTTATTTTCTTTACAAATCTGCTTTCCCTGATAGACTGTGAGCTCCTTAAAAACAAGTTTAAAACTTTATATATTTTGATATCCTCAGGTCCTTATTGCACAGCCTCCTTTCAAAAATTAAGGTTCTACTCCATGGAGAGTGGGACTATATAACCTCCCTTCTAGTTCTAATATTCTATAAGATAATATCCTTCAAGAAATAACTACATATAGAGAATGTTTGATATTATGGAGATATGAATCCCAGTCATCAATGGCTTTCTGAAGATAAAGTGTTGTTCTGTGTCTGGCCATATATTCCAAAAATTGTCACAACATTATCTCCTATCCCCCACAGTCTTCTTGCAGTGAGACATTGACTCTTTGTCCACTGGAAGTGAGACATGTTCCTTCCTCTTGAATATGGGTGGGCTTGTGACTTTGAAGAAAGTGCCACTATATGATTTCCAAAACAAGACCATAGAAGGTGATACAACTTCTTCCTGGGACTTTTGGGATGCTCAGTCGTGGAACATGGCCACCATGCTGTGAGGAAACCCAGCAACCACACGGAGCCATGTACAAGTGTTCCTGCCAGTAGCTGTAGCAGAAGTCCCAGTCCCTCAAGACATGTTAAAAGAGGCTGCAAATGATTCCAGCCTTCAAGTTACCCTGAGCATTGTGGTCTTCCCAGCTGACCATTCAGACATCCCTCCTATCCCTACTGTGCCTTTTACAAGTTCCTGATCCACAGAATCTTGAGTGTAATATAATTAATTGTTCTTTATTCCACTAAGTTTGGGTGGTTTTATTATGTAGCAATAAAAGAATGATACAGTAAACAACAGCTGGGCAAATATTTCTCATACCACTCTAACAGAGATCCTAATACCTTGGAGGTATCACTAAGTTTTCTGAGAAAAAAATTAAGGTGGGAGAGGAAATGGTAGTTCTGTGGTCGCTCATACTATATCTCCTTCTTAAAGATTCCCATTGCATACAAGAAAACTAATGATTTTAATAAGTCCAGAAGCAACAACACAAACCACCTACTATTGTCAATAGAACATTCCTCAAATATATTTGACATTGGGCTCCTTTTGTCATTACACCCAAAACATCCTCCCCCCCCCCAACTACTATTTGTAGAAGAGTCTGAAACACGGGGTTGCATTAATTTAAACTCACCAAATTAAGCAATCCCAAATACTGGCCAGTTGGAAGAGAGTCTTATTTTGTTAAAGTTTTATATTCAGGAGGTGTGGCCTTAGGCAAGAAATAGAAATAGTCCGGTTGCATTTGGAAGGTTCAGCTAGCACACTGTACCTTCCCTTGGAGTTTCTATAGGAAATTAGTTCCAGAGAGAGGGGAGGGGAAGGCATTTGACAAGACTCCATACATGTATAGTCTGTATAGAGCATGCAGGCCCTTGCTTCTGCTGTATGAACATGAACACAGCTGTCCCTGGCAAAGAATGACAGGTCTGAATGCATTCAAAGATGGGAAAAGAGGGAGACACCTGCTCAAAGGTAGACTATGTTCCCAAACGGCAAAAAACCCTTGTTTTTCTGCACGGCTTCTTTCTATTCCAAAATAAAAAAGATTCACAAGCCAGAGTGGAAAACTGACCCTCAGCCCAGAACAGTTAATCTTAGTTGTTCATATGTGGTAAGAGCCTTGTAATCAGTGAGTCTGTCTCATACCTGGGGCTTGAGGCTTAAGGTGGCATTTTCAGTCCGCGGGTTTTCCATCCACTTATGTTATTAATGTTCTGCATCAAAATACCAGAGCCTTGCTCTTTCGGTGTGATTTGATGCTGATGAGAGAGAGGCAAGGTGGACCACAAGGTTATCCATCACCTCCAACCAAGTGGCTGGCTCTCAGCACGATTACTTGAGCTGTGGGTGTGCGCCACTGCCACCTAGTGGCTACCCACCTAAAGCACACTCTCCTTCCTCAACATTTTAGTGGAGTCCAGATAGCTGTAACTATTAATGAAATTCTCTAGGTCAAGAAAGACAAAGTAAAATATCTTATCTTCATCTTTATTTCAAAGATATCCATCAGTTAGCACACTGAGATTATCTCCCATTTGGAAATCAAGAAGAAACAACCATATAGCAGAAATCTGGACTTTATCTAAACAGAACTAGATCGGCAGTTTAAAGGAAGTGATTATGAGTAAATCACCGTATCTCTCAGAGGCTCTATTTATTCATTTAAAATTTAGGAGATATTATTTACTATAGGTATATTATAAATATTGGTAACATATATTGTGTATATATATAAACATATGTATAAAATATATATGTGAAACACACATACATTTTATTGTCACTTTCACAGCCAATAAATAAATGGAGATTTGCAGCATATCTATAATGTATCAAGGACAAGGGGGGAAAAAACCACCTTTTTTAAAAAATATGTGCTTTTCAGTCTACTGTGTGGACCATGGGTAATGAAGAACTGGGCTAAGTATTAATTCACCACCTTCTTTAGTTCCTGCTATAGATCTATGACTTAGATAATATTTCTCCCCATTTTAGGGACAAGGGAATCAAAGCTCACTGATTCTTGTGCACGATTTATAGTCAGTAAATGATGGATGATTCTAAATTTGTTTGGATTCAAAAGCTGGCTCCTGAAAACACAACCTTCAAAAGAGGATGCCATATAAACTGCATTGTAGTATCCTGGGCAGTAAAAGAAGGTCAAAACTGGTGAGAATTCAAAACCCTGCTAGCACAGGGATTTGCAGTATGGGTTCCATAAAGGAGATTCACTTGTTCTTGTCATCTTACTGCTGTCATTGTCTGTATCAATTATTTACTACCACAATAATGCTGAGTAACAAATAATCACAAAGCACTACTAGAATAAGAAGTAAGCATTTGTTGATCATGTGTCTCAAATAAACTGGCTTTTGGCTAGGAAGTCTACTGATCTTGGCTGGGCTCAGTCACATGTTTGAAAAAGGTATGACTGCCATCTAGGATGACCAGGCAACTGCATTCTACTCCATGCTCCCTTATTCTCCAGCAGGCTAGCCCGGGCACATGTTTAAGCAAGAAAAGCAGCACAAATGCAAAGGCAAAGTCCAATTACACACAAGTACTTTTTCCAAGACTCTGCTTGCATCACATCTGCCAACATTTGATTGGCCGAAGCAAATCACATGGCTCAGTCCAGTGTCAGAGTAGAGCACTGCAAAGTTTCATGGTTGTATTAGATTCCTAGGGTTGCTGTAACAAGTACCATAAACTGAATAGCTTAAAACAACACAAATTTATTCTATCACAGTTCTGGAGATTACGCCTTGATACTAAGGTATCAGCAAGGTTGGTTCTTTCTGGGTACTCTGAAGGAGAACCTGTTCCATGTCTCTCTCCTAGCTTACGGTGGTTTCGGCAATCCTTGATGTTCCTCAGCTTGTGGAGATACTACTCCAATTCCTGTCTCCATTGCCACATGGTATTCTCCCTGTGTGTGTCTATTCTGCTTTCTCTTCTTGTAAGGATACCAGTCATTGGTTTAGGGTCCACTCTAATCCATTATGACCTCATTTTAACTAACTACATTGGCAAAGATGCTATTTCCAAATAAGGTTACCTACAGAGCTTCAGGTAGACATGAATTTTGGGGAGACACTATTCAACCCAGTGCAACGGGAAAGAATGTGGATACAGGGAAGGATGAGGAATCGGGCCCTTTCTGCATAAATTGCACTATCACTGAAGTCATGAAAATTTGTATTTTTTGTTTTATTTAAAAGGAAGTTGCTACTAAAAAATAGAGATAAAAAATTGCTGGTCTAGGACAATTTTTTTTCCTTTAAGAGATGAAGAAAATGAAACCCAGAAAGCAGGTGGCTCAGGCTAGTGGTGCAAGCAGGAACAGGACTCAACTCAGACCTTCTCTTCTTCCACTACCCTGCAACACCACAGAAGGCAGCAGGTGCATTGTTGCTGCTGCTGCTGCTGCTGTCATTGTTGAAAAACAGAGTACCATGTCGGACACTGTGGCCGGCAGAATAATACTCCTCTCCCCCAAAGATTTTCATATTTTAATCTCTGGAAACTGAATAAGTTATGTTCTACATCAAAGGGGAATTAAGGTTGCAGTTGGAATTAGAATTGCAAATCAATTGACCTTGAGGTGGAGGATTATCCTAGATTATCCAAGTGAGTCAAATGTAATCACAGAATCATTAAAAGTAGAAGAGAGTCAGTCATAGGAAGATGTCACCACAAAAGAAAGGCACAGAGAGATGAAATGTTGCTGACTTATTGAAGATGGAGGAAGGGCACCACTAGTCAAGGGATGTGAGTGGCTTCTGGAAGCAAGAGAAAACAAGGAAGTATTTTTCCCTAGATCCAGAAAGGAACACAACCCTGCCAACACGTTGTTTTTAGTCCAGAGACTGACTTCCACAACAGTAAGATAATATGTTTGTGTTGCATAAGCCTCTAAGATCGTGGTATTTTGTTACAGCAACAATAGAAAACTGATATGGGCACTGTGGGGAACAATCTCTACTCTAAACCTTTATTTCGGGTAAGAATACTTTTAGCTACAAATTAAAAGAATGGATTCAATAAATATGGGCTTGTAGTTCTCAATAACAATAAGTTTGGAGTTAGCAGGGCCAGCGTGGTTCATTTGCTCCGTGAGATCATGAAGGAATCAGTTTCCCTCTTATCAGAGGCACCCCTCTATCAACCAGTCTTTACTGTATGTCTTATCAGCCTAAACTGGATTATATAACTATACCTAGTTGCTAGGAAAAGTGTAAAATCTAGTATCTGGAAAAGAATAAGAGCACTGTCAGACTAGATCAACCAAGTCGTGATTCAATGCTTGGGGCTGGGCATATTGATGTCCTGAAACAAGCTGGCCAGGATGCAGGAATTGTAAAAGCTTACAATTCACAGGGTGTTGGGACAACTACTGATTTCTATAAGCCCTAAGAACTCAAATAAGGCACTTATAACCAGATACACCTAATCGAGGCATAAAAAAATGTGCAAAGGGAGGACACGAGAGTACACAAATTATGCATAAGAATTAATACTCTCAAGGGGGCATACAGGGTGAAAGTCATTATTCTCACTTAAGAGTAAGGAAACTATCTCTTGGGCTAAAAGAGGTTAAGTGGTGTGCCTAAACTCACTTGGTGAACAAAGGTCCCAGTTCAGATTCTCATTCTGCTTTTCCCTGATTAAAAGAGTAAAAGAGGAGTGACTGGTGTTAGTTAGATGCTGGTCATTAGGAACTTCCCAGATCTATCTAGAGGGCCATCTGAAAGGATAGCCAAGCTATTGTTACTATGAGGTCACCTGATAAGGCCAGTTTTGAGGAACAAGGAAGGAACACATGGAAACAGGCATAGGAGTTTTTGCCTACTCACCTCTGAAACTCTATTATTTCTTCTGCTACAAGAAATTAAATTTCACATAATTTCGAACTCTTCAGAAATTGAGGGCTACTTATAAGTCTTACTTACTAAAAAAGAAAAAGCATTCCCTTGACCTGTCACCAAAGACTAATTTCATAATAGTGGTTACCTCTGAAAAGGAAAGGGAAAGGGATTAAAACAGGTATACACTCTTACAGACACTATAAGCAAGACCCACAAAGTCACTGCCCTCAGGGAGGTGAAATTTTAGACAAAGCAGACAACAATCAGACAAGGCCATTTCAGAGAGTGTTAAGTGTACTGAAGGAATAAAACGGAGGAATGTGATAAACAGTGGCCCAGAAGATGTTGTTTCTCATTCGGGTAGACAGGAAGAGGAACATCAGTGAGGAGGTGACTTTCAGTCTGAGAAATGAATTATAAAAAGTCAATGAAAGAATAAGGAGAAGAGTGCTCCACAAAGAGCAATCAGAAAATGCAAAACACCCCTCATTTCCCCCACCCCGCCCAAAGCAAAGGCTCTGAAGCCTTACAACACTCTGAAAACCAAGAGCAGCCCAGTGTTGTTAAGGCACAGCAAGCCATGCTGTGGGAGATGTGGTCAAAATGGTGGGCATGAGGGCACTACAGTCATGGCAAGAAGTATACATTTTATTAAAGTGCAATGGGCAGCCAATGGATGGAAGGTTGAGGGAGAGGGTTGAGGGAAGGAAGCAAGATGATCTAGTACATTATTATATTATTATCATTTAAAAATAGTACTCTGATTGCTAAATGGGCAATGATGCAAGAAAGCAAGAAAAAAATAGAAAATTTTGCTAATAGCCTACAGAAATAATTCAAGCAAGAATATTGGCTTGGAGATAAATCCTATATATCAAAAAAAATTAAGTAAAAAAATATTTAAAAACAACATGATAACAACATATCCCAGTTTACCCAAAAAATGCATATTATTCACAGGCAGAAAGTTGGGGAACATTTATATGAATATGGTGGGATTTTATGTGGTAACTATTTTTTCTAGTTGCTTATCTATATATTCTCATTTTTCTTTCATTGCCCAGACATTAATCCTGACTTCCAATCCAGTACTATTTCCAGGGAATCATAAATGCCCTTCCTATATCTGGCTGTCCCAGTAAATGTTTTAGGAAGAGTTCCACTGGCTCTCAGACTAACTTTGGATTTCATCCCCTGTAAGTGTCTGGTTTTCAACGCCTGGGAGGGAAAGAATGGTATGGGTTTGTTTGTTTGTTTATTTTCATTTTTTAAAATGTTTATTCATTTTTGAGAGAGAGACAGAGAGAGACAGAGCATGAGAGGGTAGAGGCAGAGAGGGAGACATGGAATCCACAGCAGGCTCCAGGCTCTGAGCTGTCAGCCCAGAGCATGATGCAGGGCTCAAACTCATGAACCAAGAGATCATGACCTGAGTCAAGCTGAAGTTGGACATTTAACCAACTGACCCACTCAGGCACCCCAGGTAAGTTCTCATTTTAAATATGTCAAGTGTGAGATATCTATATTAGTTAGGACAGCCATAGCAAAGTACCACAGACTGAGTGGCTTAAGCAACAAAAATTAATTTTCTCACAATTTTGGAGGCTAAAAGCCCAAAATCAAGATGTCAGCAGGGTTAGATCCTTCTAGGCCTCGCTTCTTGGCTTGTAAATCACCATCTTCTCTTGTATCTTCACAAGGTATTCCCTCTGTTGTCAATACTCTACCCTAATCTCTTCTTACAAAAACACCAGACATCTTGAATTAAGACCACCTTAGTAAACCCATTTTAACTTAATTACCTCTTTAAAGACTGTGTCTCCAAACATATAGTCACATTCAGAGGTACTGGAGGTTATGACTCCAACATCTGAATTTGGGGGGATATTGAGGAAGTGACACAATTTAGCCCATTATATATCCATCCAGGGGAAGATTTTCAGAGGATGCTAGAAACATGGCTCTGCAGCTGAGCATAGCACACTGGCCTGGAGGTAAAGACTTGGGAATCTTTCACGTATAACTATAAATGAGCTCACCCTAGGAGAACCAGTAACATCAGGAGTCAACGACAAAGGGAGGCAGAAAGAAGGCGTGACCCAAGAAGTAGGACAATTAGAAGAGAATGAGGATATGTGAGTGGTCAACAATGTCCCTTTCGTGCCCTTCAAAATCCTTCAGAATTAGCAGCACAGAACTGTTCTTACATGCTTGCCCAAAGTTCTGTGACCTCTGTCCCTTGGTACATGTTACCTCCTTACACAGGAATGCCCTTTCCATTCACTGTCCTTATTCCGAACCTACCATCTTTCTAGGGCAATGCCATCCTTAACAATTTCTCTGTATGAAGTTGATTTCTGTGTCTGTCTGTTGAACTGGGCTGTGGACTCCTTAGGAAAAATCTCTATTTTTTATGTCTGGCACCCTTTGAAGCCTGCCATGGTGCCTAGTATATAGCAGGTACTCGAAAAATGGCTTTTTGAATAAATGAACTAATGTTGTTTTGTACCAAGAAGATTAAAATAAGAATTTAGCAGCTGGCATTTGAAAATGTCGATGCTACTGTCTCACCTGTTTGGGGGAAGGGATGAGTTTTAACAACAGTGACTTTCACATCTGTCCGATATGCCTTATCCTTCTTTAATGTGGTCACTTTTTACAAGGAGAGACAGTTACTCAGGATTCAGGTATTTTCATACAGTCGGATTATTATGTCTGGAATTTAATATTGCTCTGTCCTTTGATATTTATTTCAGGGTCAGTAGAAACATAACCATCCTCTCTATTTGTGTTCAATCTAATCACTTAGCAGGAGGGTTACACTGAGCACACACTGGTTTTTGAAGCTTCAGGAATGAATTTAAAAAATTTTGCTGCTATAAATACTTTCCAAGTGTATTAATATGTGATAATTATTAGTTAGTACTTGAATCTTAACATGTTATTAGCCTCTGAGTATAATATAGATAATATATGTTAGGTTATAGGTGTGTACAGTATACAAAAATTTTTCTACAGTGTTTTATTGTAAATAAATGTACAGATAGTGTAGGGTACTGCTTCCTTCAAGACCTTCACCAAAGTCAAATTGAAATTTTACTGTGAAGTAAGGATGTAAAAGCATTCATTACTGTAATATAGTAATATAACATGATGCTTTTCAAAACTTTTCCATATGTATAAACTCATGTAACAGAGCTTTAGGATAGTTTAGCTAATGTTATTATGACCATTTTATGCATTAAAAAACTCAAACACAAAGAGATTATTTAAGAAGATATATAACAAGTTGTCAGATCTGCAACAGGAACAGGTCTTCTTTCCCTAATGTGGCAAACTTGCAAAGACCTTAACTAAATAAATCTCATTCCACAAATAATTAGTGACTGGATTAAATGACCTTTAATATGTCTTCTAATTCTGAGAGCTAGGAGTCCACAGGCAATTATATTCTTTACAATAGACCTTCTATATCAACCTCTATTTTTTTATTAGCTGTAGCGCTTAATGGTTAAGAAGCTGTGATCTGAAGTGAATCAGAATCACAGTATTCTAAGTAGGTCAATTATAATATAGCTTTAGGCAAGTTATATAATTTTACTGAATTTCAGTTTTTTCATCTGTAATTTGGGGATAATAATAGTAATAGTAATAAATACGTATATATAAAGTTCTTACCAAAGTACCTAGGGCATATTAAGCACTCAATAAAAATTAGACGCTATAATGAATGTTGCTGTGCTACTGTTATCATTGTTATTACATTCTAGGATATATTTGTACTTTTAGAACTATGTTCTATGAGTATTAAAAATAAACTAGTTAAATGTCTTCCCTATATGAATTTTATATAAACCAGGGTCATGAAATATAGTTAGCCAATTGACCATTCATGCTGTAGAAGACAGAGCATTTATATGCTCTGGAATAGGAATTCAACCATGAATTAAAATATCTAGTCTGCTCACTGTAATAAAGACAAAATCTCTAGTGGAAATGGTTTACCAAGGATTTATTAAAACTTTCTTGCACGAGAAAAATATTCAGTGGATTTCAGTATATTTTAAGAGGGAAGTATGCAGAATCAGAACTTAAACCTCAAGGCTTTGATCTTTCTTTATAAAATTCAATACAAGTCCTTTCAAAAAATATAATCCATTTAAATATTTACCAAACCTTATGCTAAGGTGAAACTGCTGTCAAGTCTCAAATTAGAAAGTCTCCTTTTTAGTTAACCCCCATTATATTTGGTTGCAGCATTTTCTGTTATTTGCATTGTAAGGAGAAGAGCATTTACACAAAAGCTTCAATATCATTGATGGAAACTGACAACCCAATGGAAATGAAAACACAACAGCAAAAGACAGAATGGATTTCTTGTGTGCTCTGTAAAAGGGAAAACCACTTCTTTGGTTATTAAGAATGCAATTAAAGAAAAGTTTTAAGGTAATATTTTCTATCAAAGATTAAAGAGATGAATATTAAATCCCTATTATGAGGCAAGTATATAAGTATATCCTATCAATTACTCTTTCTACAACTTTATAACAAAAAAGTATTATTCCTTATCAACCTAAAATGGTGCAGAGACTCTTAAAGGGGGTTGAATTTCAAAGATGCACCAATGACACCATGCAGATTTATAAGCATGCAAACTATGAGCACATCATCGTTTAACTTCACTAGCAGGGCCCCAGTGATCCAATCCCTAAGCATACATCCAGAGTTGATCTCTAGGGATGTTCCTGAATCTTAACCAGTCCTTCCTGAGTTCCTAATCTAGTATGAACTTTCAGGCTGAGGATGAGAAGAATAATGAGAAAGAAGGTAGATGACTCCACACAACATATTGAAGCACAAAATCAACTTCCCTTCAGAAATACTTGTTAGCTTTCAAAAAAGAAAAGAGAGGGGCGCCTGGGTAGCTCAGTCCGTTAAACGTCCAACTTCAGCTCAGGTTATGATCTCATGGTTTGTGAGTTTAAGCCCCACATCGAGCTCTGTGCTGACAGCTCGGATCCTGGAGACTGCTTCCGATTCTGTTTCCATCTTTCTCTGCCCCTTCCCCGCTCATGCTCTCTCTCTCTCTCAAGTATAAATAAAACGTTAAAAAATTAAAAAAAAGAGAGAAAGAAATACTTTTTACCTTTCAATATCTCAATTAAAATTTAAAGGACACTGTTCTGTTTTGGTTAAAGGAAAGTACAGATTCACATGATAAGGGCAAGTAGATCAGAGTTAACTGCTTTATGCTCTCTCCCACATTAGCACACCAGCCAGACTAATGGGGGCTAAAGCTATGTTGAAACTAGAGTGAGCTCAAAATTATAAAAGCTCACACATAGTTTTCACAATCCACAAATTCTCTCCTTCCATGACACAGCTTTTCCATACACTGTCGTTATCTCCTCCCCATAGTAATCACTATCTTTTGTGCCGTGTTCCTTTACCTAACCAGGATGTTAGGGTGTTCAGTTCCCCTTTGTTCACTCATCATCAAAACTTCACTGTGATTCTTTTATGTGTCAGGCAACATACTATGGGCTGGAAATATCAGAATGACGGGACCTGTCTCCTCCCACATACATACCAACTAACAGTCTACCACCTGAGCAAATCTTCCTGCTTACATGGTGGTAGTAAAAGATGGCTAAAGTGCTTCAACTAGCCCAGGACTGTCAAATATGGAGAACAAGGAGAACAATTAGGTGCACTAGTGTCAGCCTGTTGATACTCAAATCCTCGAGATGGCCTGGTTATTTGACCTTGGGCAAGTAATTTATGTCTTCGGTGCCACAGTTTCTCCATCTTAAAAATAAAGATAATAATAGCTTCTAGCACATAAGATGATGTGAAGATTTAAAAAGAGAGGATGTGAATGTTTAAAAAGAGAGTACATATTGATTATCTAGAACAATTCCTGACACATGATACGTGCTCAATAAGTGTTAGTGTGTGTCTTTTCCTGCAAAGCTGGCTAGTAGTTATGCTGGCTGGGATTATTTGGATGCAGATGTGATACAGGGATGCAAAAGGTTTATTAAGAAGTAATATCTGTGAAAGGAAATAGAGAAGTAGGATTGAACAAAAGGAGCTATCTTTGCCAGCTAGCCATGGTAGCTATAGCGGCCATCTAACAGCTCTGGAACACAGACTGACCCTTAAAGTCGTCTCAGATTGGGCAGAAATGGCCAGGCCCTTATGCCCACAACTCTGCTCAGGGCTTGAAAAGCAGCCACCCAGAGAAGAGTACAATCTAAGCTCAAAAGCAGAGAGACCCCGAAGTATCATACTCTTGGCAGCTGGGCAGCAATTCTTTTCCTAAAAGGAAATGTGAGGAGCATGTAGGTGGCTCAGTCAGTTAAGCATCAGACTTTTGATTTCAGCTCAGTTCATGATCCCACAGTTTGTGGGTTAGAGCCCCGCATCGGGCTCTGTGCTGAACCTGCTTGGGATTCTCTCTCTTCCTCTCTCTCTGCCCTCCCCTTCTCGCTCTCTCTCTCTCTCTCTCTCTCTCTCTCAAAATAAACTTTTTAAAAATATTTAAAAATAATAGACTTGAGCAGACATCTCCATGTTGGTCATAACAGCCTGTATGGGGTTCTGGCTCAGAAGGATTATGAGGAAGTGCTGGAACTCAATGAGCAAAGGCAAATGGAGACATCAAGATTAAGATGTAAACCATGGTTCTTGAACAAAGAGAGTCCCCACCTGCCAAAAATATGCCCTACTCAAGTAGACTGTTTCAAAAGGCTCCTCCACCTCTGAAAAACTCAGTTCTTTATTCCTTCTGCAGTAGTTTCTCTGAGACCCCAAGACTGGCAGGAAATAATGCCAGAACACCACTGCCCCCCAAATACTGCAGTATATACCATGCTCTTCTTTTTTTTTTTTTTTATTATATGAAATTTATTGTCAAATTGGTTTCCATACAACACCCAGTGCTCATCCCGAAAGGTGCCCTCCTCAATACCCATCACCCACCCTCACCTCCCTTCCACCCCCCCCATCAACCCTCAGTTTGTTCTCAGTTTTTAACAGTCTCTTATGGTTTGGCTCCCTCCCTCTCCAACTTTTTTTTCCTCCCCCTCCCCCATGGGTTCCTGTTAAGTTTCTCAGGATCCACATAAGAGTGAAACCATATGGTATCTGTCTTTCTCTGTATGGCTTATTTCACTTAGCATCACACTCTCCAGTTCCATCCACGTTGCTACAAAAGGCCATATTTCATTTTTTCTCATTGCCACGTAGTATTCCATTGTGTATATAACCCACAATTTCTTTATCCATTCATCAATTGATGGACATTTAGGCTCTTTCCATAATTTGGCTATTGTTGAGAGTGCTGCTATGAACATTGGGGTACAAGTGCCCCTATGCATCAGTACTCCTGTATCCCTTGGATAAATTCCTAGCAGTGCTATTGCTGGATCATAGGGTAGGTCTATTTTTAATTTTCTGAGGAACCTCCACACTGCTTTCCAGAGCGGCTGCACCAATTTGCATTCCCACCAACAGTGCAAGAGGGTTCCCGTTTCTCCACATCCTCTCCAGCATCTAGAGTCTCCTGATTTGTTCATTTTGGCCACTCTGACTGGCGTGAGGTGATACCTGAGTGTGGTTTTGATTTGTATTTCCCTGATAAGGAGCGACGCTGAACATCTTTTCATGTGCCTGTTGGCCATCCGGATGTCTTCTTTAGAGAAGTGTCTATTCATGTTTTCTGCCCATTTCTTCACTGGGTTATTTGTTTTTCGGGTGTGGAGTTTGGTGAGCTCTTTATAGATTTTGGTTACTAGCCCTTTGTCCGATATGTCATTTGCAAATATCTTTTCCCATTCCGTTGGTTGCCTTTTAGTTTTGTTGGTTGTTTCCTTTGCTGTGCAGAAGCTTTTTATCTTCATAAGGTCCCAGTAATTCACTTTTGCTTTTAATTCCCTTGCCTTTGGTGATGTGTCGAGTAAGAGATTGCTATGGCTGAGGTCAGAGAGGTCTTTTCCTGCTTTCTCCTCTAAGGTTTTGATGGTTTCCTGTCTCACATTCAGGTCCTTTATCCATTTTGAGTTTATTTTGGTGAATGGTGTGAGAAAGTGGTCTACTTTCAACCTTCTGCATGTTGCTGTCCAGTTCTCCCAGCACCATTTGTTAAAGAGGCTGTCTTTTTTCCATTGGATGTTCTTTCCTGCTTTGTCAAAGATGAGTTGGCCATACGTTTGTGGGTCTAGTTCTGGGGTTTCTATTCTATTCCATTGGTCTATGTGTCTGTTTTTGTGCCAATATCATGCTGTCTTGATGATGACAGCTTTGTAGTAGAGGCTAAAGTCTGGGATTGTGATGCCTCCTGCTTTGGTCTTCTTCTTCAAAATTCCTTTGGCTATTCGGGGCCTTTTGTGGTTCCATATGAATTTTAGGATTGCTTGTTCTAGTTTCGAGAAGAATGCTGGTGCAATTTTGATTGGGATTGCATTGAATGTGTAGATAGCTTTGGGTAGTATTGACATTTTGACAATATTTATTTTTCCAATCCATGAGCAAGGAATGTCTTTCCATTTCTTTAAATCTTCTTCAATTTCCTTCATAAGCTTTCTATAGTTTTCAGCATACAGATCCTTTACATCTTTGGTTAGATATATTCCTAGGTATTTTATGCTTCTTGGTGCAATTGTGAATGGGATCAGTTTCTTTGTCTTTCTGTTGCTTCATTGTTAGTGTATAAGAATGCAACTGATTTCTGTACATTGATTTTGTATCCTGCAACTTTGCTGAATTCATGTATCAATTCTAGCAGACTTCTGGTGGAGTCTATCGGATTTTCCATGTATAATATCATGTCATCTGCAAAAAGCGAAAGCTTGATTTCATCTTTGCCAATTTTGATGCCTTTGATTTCCTTTTGTTGTCTGATTGCTGATGCTAGAACTTCCAGCACTATGTTAAACAACAGCGGTGAGAGTGGGCATCCCTGTCGTGTTCCTGATCTCAGGGAAAAAGCTCTCAGTTTTTCCCCGTTGAGGATGATGTTAGCTGTGGGCTTTTCATAAATGGCTTTTATGATCTTTAAGTATGTTCCTTCTATCCCGACTTTCTCAAGGGTTTTTATTAAGAAAGGGTGCTGGATTTTGTCAAAGGCCTTTTCTGCATCGATTGACAGGATCATATGGTTCTTCTCTCTTTTTTTGTTAATGTGATGTATCACGTTGATTGATTTGCGAATGTTGAACCAGCCCTGCATCCCAGGAATGAATCCCACTTGATCATGGTGAATAATTCTTTTTATATGCCGTTGAATTCGATTTGCTAGTATCTTATTGAGAATTTTTGCATCCATATTCATCAGGGATATTGGCCGGTAGTTCTCTTTTTTTACTGGGTCTCTGTCTGGTTTAGGAATCAAAGTAATACTGGCTTCATAGAATGAGTCTGGAAGTTTTCCTTCCCTTTCTATTTCTTGGAATAGCTTGAGAAGGATAGGTATTATCTCTGCTTTAAACGTCTGGTAGAACTCCCCTGGGAAGCCATCTGGTCCTGGACTCTTATTTGTTGGGAGATTTTTGATAACCGATTCAATTTCTTCGCTGGTTATGGGTCTGTTCAAGCTTTCTATTTCCTCCTGATTGAGTTTTGGAAGAGTGTGGGTGTTCAGGAATTTGTCCATTTCTTCCAGGTTGTCCAATTTGTTGGCATATAATTTTTCATAGTATTCCCTGATAATTGTTTGTATCTCTGAGGGATTGGTTGTAATAATTCCATTTTCATTCATGATTTTATCTATTTGGGTCATCTCCCTTTTCTTTTTGAGAAGCCTGGCTAGAGGTTTGTCGATTTTGTTTATTTTTTCAAAAAACCAACTCTTGGTTTCGTTGATCTGCTCTACAGTTTTTTTAGACTCTATATTGTTTATTTCTGCTCTGATCTTTATTATTTCTCTTCTTCTGCTGGGTTTGGGGTGTCTTTGATGTTCTGCTTCTATTTCCTTTAGGTGTGCTGTTAGATTTTGTATTTGGGATTTTTCTTGTTTCTTGAGATAGGCCTGGATTGCAATGTATTTTCCTCTCAGGACTGCCTTCGCTGCATCCCAAAGCGTTTGGATTGTTGTATTTTCATTTTCGTTTGTTTCCATATATTTTTTAATTTCTTCTCTAATTGCCTGGTTGACCCACTCATTCGTTAGTAGGGTGTTCCTTAACCTCCATGCTTTTGGAGGTTTTCCAGACTTTTTTCTGTGGTTGATTTCAAGCTTCATAGCATTGTGGTCTGAAAGTATGCATGGTATAATTTCAATTCTGGTAAACTTATGAAGGGCTGTTTTGTGACCCAGTATATGATCTATCTTGGAGAATGTTCAATGTGCACTCGAGAAGAAAGTATATTCTGTTGCTTTGGGATGCAGAGTTCTAAATATGTCTGTCAAGTCCATCTGATCCAATGTCTCATTCAGGGCCCTTGTTTCTTTACTGACCATGTGTCTAGATGATCTGTCCATTTCTGTAAGTGGGGTGTTAAAGTCCCCTGCAATTACCACATTCTTATCAATAAGGTTGCTTATGTTTATGAATAGTTGTTTTATATATTTGGGGGCTCCGGTATTCGGCGCATAGACATTTATAATTGTTAGCTCTTCCTGATGAATAGACCCTGTAACTATTATATAATGTCCTTCTTCATCTCTTGTTACAGCCTTTAATTTAAAGTCTAGTTTGTCTGATATAAGTATGGCTACTCCAGCTTTCTTTTGGCTTCCAGTAGCATGATAAATAGTTCTCCATCCCCTCACTCTCAATCTAAAGGTGTCCTCAGGTCTAAAATGAGTCTCTTGTAGACAGCAAATAGATGGGTCTTGTTTTTTTATCCATTCTGATACCCTGTGTCTTTTGGTTGGCGCATTTAATCCATTTACATTCAGTGTTATTATAGAAAGATATGGGTTTAGAGTCATTGTGATGTTTGTATGTTTTATGCTTGTAGTGTTGTCTCTGGTACTTTGTCTCACAGGGTCCCCCTTAGGATCTCTTGTAGGGCTGGTTTAGTGGTGACAAATTCCTTCAGTTTTTGTTTGTTTGGGAAGACCTTTATCTCTCCTTCTATTCTAAATGACAGACTTGCTGGATAAAGGATTCTCGGCTGCATATTTTTTCTGTCTAGCACACTGAAAATCTCGTGCCAATTCTTTCTGGCCTGCCAAGTTTCAAAAGAGAGATCAGTCACGAATCTTATAGGTCTCCCTTTATATGTGAGGGCACGTTTACCCCTTGCTGCTTTCAGAATTTTCTCTTTATCCTTGTATTTTGCCAGTTTCACTATGATATGTCGTGCAGAAGATCGATTCAAGTTACGTCTGAAGGGAGTTCTCTGTGCCTCTTGGATTTCAATGCCTTTTTCCTTCCCCAGTTCAGGGAAGTTCTCAGCTATTATTTCTTCAAGTACCCCTTCAGCACCTTTCCCTCTCTCTTCCTCCTCTGGGATACCAATTATGCGTATATTATTTCTTTTTAGTGTATCACTTAGTTCTCTAATTTTCCCCTCATACTCCTGGATTTTTTTATCTCTCTTTTTCTCAGCTTCCTCTTTTTCCATAACTTTATCTTCTAGTTCACCTATTCTCTCCTCTGCCTCTTCAATCCGAGCCGTGGTGGTTTCCATTTTGTTTTGCATTTCATTTAAAGCGTTTTTCAGCTCCTCGTGACTGTTCCTTAGTCCCTTGATCTCTGTAGCAAGAGATTCTCTGCTGTCCTCTATACTGTTTTCAAGCCCAGCGATTAATTTTATGACTATTATTCTAAATTCACTTTCTGTTATATTATTTAAATCCTTTTTGATCAGCTCATTAGCTGTTGTTATTTCCTGGAGATTCTTCTGAGGGGAATTCTTCCGCTTGGTCATTTTGGATAGTCCCTGGCGTGGTGAGGACCTGCAGGGCACTTCCCCTGTGCTGTGGTGTATAACTGGAGTTGGTGGGCGGAGTCACAGTCAGACCTGATGTCTGCCCCCGGCCCACCGCTGGGGCCACAGTCAGACTGGTGTGTGCCTTCTCTTCCCCTCTCCTAGGGGCGGGATTCACTGTGGGGTGGCGTGGCCCGTCTGGGCTACTTGCACACTGCCAGGCTTGTGATGCTGGGGATCTGGCGTATTAGCTGGGGTGGGTAGGCAAGGTGCACGGGGGCAGGAGGGGCAGGCTTAGCTCCCTTCTCCTTAGGTGATCCACTTCAGGAGGGGCCCTGTGGCAGCGGGAGGGAGTCAGATCCGCTGCCGGAGGTTTGGCTCCTCTGCAGAAGCACAGAGTTGGGTGTTTGCGCGGAGCGAGGAAGTTCCCTGGCAGGAACTGGTTCTCTTTGGGATTTTGGCTGGGGGATGGGCGGGGGAGATGGCGCTGGTGAGCGCCTTTGTTCCCCACCAAACTGAGCTCTGTCGTCCGGGGGCTCAGCAGCTCTCCCTCCCTTTGTCCTCCAGCCTTCCCGCTTTCCGAGCAGAGTTGTTAACTTATGACCTCCCAGACGCTAAGTCGCGCTTGCTGTGGGAACACAGTCCGTCAGGCCCCTCCGCTTTTGCCCGCCAGACTCGGGGACTCTGCTTGGCCGGCGAGCCGCCCCTCCGCCCCGGCTCCCTCCCGCCAGTCCGTGGAGCGCGCACCGCCTCGCCGCCCTTCCTACCCTCTTCCGTGGGCCTCTTGTCTGCGCTTGGCTCCGGCGACTCCGTTCTGCTAATCCTCTGGCGGTTTTCTGGGTTATTTAGGCAGGTGCAGGTGGAATCTAAGTGATCAGCAGGACGCGCGGTGAGCCCAGCGTCCTCCTATGCCGCCATCTTCCCTCCTCCCTCCTATACCATGCTCTTCTAAGAAAGGGGTAAGCTGCCAACTCTCCAGAACTCCAGATTTATAGAATCATTGATCATTGCTCAAGGCCTGACCACCAGCTTTGGTACTGTGAGTCCTTCTTAGAACCTCATCTAAGGCCCAGAGTTTTTCAGTTGCATTCAGACTGTCAGGCCAGCTCTGGAAGAATGACAGCTTGAGTTAGAGCACCACTAATTATTTACACCCAACCTTATTTCAAAATATAAGTATTCAAAACAGTGTAACTTCAAAAACAGTATAACTAGGCTAGTTCATCTTACAAAGACTTTTATCTAAATTAATGATGTGCTAGTGCAAGAAACTAACAAAATATAGACAGAGTACAACTGCAGGGAAGGTTTCTGCAGAAAAGAGACTTTGGATAAGAGGAAAATGCTATCAGGGAACAAAATCAGAGTTATCAGCTCAAACAGGTAATGGATCATTTAGCACTCAAGTATTTTCTTGTTGTTTTGCAACTGTGCTTTCAGCAGGAGGGATCTGTGATTTAGTAATAGGGCTCATTTTTGCTGTCCACCGTATTTCATTTATAGGTAAGCACAGTGAGAATCCGGGCTATGGCGGGTGTGTGTTCAGCTGCACCTGCCAGAGAGCAGGAAGGCTGAACAGCTGATGGCAAAATCTAGTTCCAGGTCTCACCTGGTGGCAACCACCTGCAGTGAGGTAAATCTCCTAGGAAGAAACTAGAAGTCTCAATTGCAATTTTAAAGTCTTAAACCTCCAAACTCCAACTGTACAAAGGAACTAAAACAACCCCTAATGTTAATACCTGAATTTAAAGTTCCAAATATGTTTAAATTTTTAAAAAATATGTCTTTATGAAGCATTTTGGTGGTCATGAACAGTGCTAGAATGGAGCTGGCTTCTCAGTTTCATAACTGCTTGCTGACTCTGCAAGAAATAACAAGATAAAGTTGTCCTCTATCCTTGAAGTTCATGATGCAGATTTACTAAGTTTAAAACCAACACCTCTCGGGATGCCTCGGTGGCTCAGTTGGTTGAGCGTCCGACTTCGACTCAGGTCATGATCTCACAGTTTGTGAGTTCGAGCCCCGCATCGGGCTCTGGTGCTGATGGCTCAGAGCGTGGAGCCTGCTTCCGATTCTGTGTCTCCCTCTCTCTCTGCCCCTTCCCTGCTCATGCTCTGTCTTTCTCTGTCTCAAAAATAAATAAAAACATTAAGAAAAATTTTTTTAAAAAAACCAACACCTCTTATCCACTATCTGTTCACCCTAACGTCTTCTCTAGGGTTCCAAATCATGGAATCATCACTCTTCTCCCACTTACTCCCCACCCTCAATTCCCTACATGTCATCAACGTCTCGTTGCTTCTTGAGCCCTTTAGGACACTTGCCCCTGACCTTTGTTCCCAACACCTTATAAAAACAGCTGAGCTCAACAAGGACACCCATCAAAATCCCTGGTTTGAGCTTCCCACAGCTTACCTCAGAAATTTAGACTGCAACTCATTCTTAAGGTCAAGAATGTAAAGGATCAAGAGGTGAACCTTGGGAGAGCTCCAACTAGACTTCTAATGGGATTCTTTCAAAATGCCACAGCCATAGCTTGGGCACCTTTCCCACTTCCAGGCAAAAAGCACCAGGGAATACTCTGTGACTCATCCTCAGCAGCTGGTTTGAGGGCACCTGAGCTCCACAGGCTAAACAGGTGGGGGTTGTCTTCTCTCATTTATCTGACAGAGTTTTCTAAATAGGCAAGTACTAGGAGAAATGAAAATTGTAGTCACGGCTCTTAACCTTCTAAAGATACACAAGGTTAGCTTTGGGCAAATTTTGATCTCAGGACATTGGGCTTTTAAGGCTTTCCAACTTCATTTTTTGACATCCTTTTTACTCTATGATGCTTCTGAGTATTACTCCAACTCTCCACTGACATATACTCCCATATCAGAAAATATCTATGAACATCTGAGAAGGTTTCTCTGACCCCAATGGGGACTAGTTGTTCCCCTCTATGTAATGTTATTGGAACATACTGTAGCCCAACTTATATTGCATTATTGCTGGTTATCCATATATTTGTCCACCTTGATAGACTGTAAGATCCCTAAATGCAGGGACCAAGTACTACCCATCTTAACATAGCACATAGTAAACTAGCTGAAATGTAACTGATTTGCACTGAAGCATTAGAAGGAAATTATGAAGGAAAATATTGGTATGTTTGGCTATACTAAATTTAAAGATTTATAAAAATAAAGATATCCTTTTACTCATTTAACAAATGAGCAAATTAGATGAAACCAACAATTCACCAAATGCAAATAAACAAATAAAAATATTCAACCTTACCAGTAGTTAAGAAAATACAGTTATAATTTTTTGAGTTACTGCGAAACACACGCACGCACATACATACATATACCCTTTTTTAAGAATTTCAATGTACTGCCAGCAGTTTAAGGAGAGTAAGGAGAGGCCTTGTTACCATAGAGTGTGTGTGTGTGTGTGTGTGTGTGTGTGTGTGTGTGTGTGTGTATTTTGCCCATGTGTGAGAATATTGGCCCTTTAATTTTCATTTAAAATCAGTTTCTTTAAATATTTTGGTTACAAGGTCTCAATAGGGAAGTCATAGTAGATGCTGCAGGCACTCAGTATTGGTGTCCATTCCTTCCCCCTGATACACCCTCAGACCTTGCTGCTTCACTTAAGATACAGATGAGCACTCTGCACTAAATAAATGGCCTCTAAGTCAAGTGTCAGCAGCCTCAGGCCTGGATGAAAGTTGGAAACAAAGATAGGAAGCCCAACAGTTTTTATGACAAGATGGATGCATTTAACCATGCTCCAAGGAATCCCAATAATTAATCACAGACATAATTGGCAGTACCACAGAGGTGACATCAGCCATTTCCCCACTGTACTAATAACATGGGGCTGGTTTCCACTATAGCTCATCTGCACCCAAACCTGTGTTCTGCAGAAGAAGAATCAAGGCCTCACTCCCTAAGGAGTGATAATGCAGGCCCTCCCTAAGGGCCATAATGCAGGAAAGAACAGAACTGTCTCTTCAAGCCATGTGCTTACAGCAATGGAATTTAGAATTTCAAGTCAATCTGAGCCAGTCCACAGAAAGCCTCCCTCACCACAACCCCAACACACACACACACACACACACGTAGAGAGAAATAGAGAAAGGGAGAGAGACAGAGAGCATGAGAGAGACAGAGAGGTAGAGATACAATAATAATCCTGCATCTAAGAATCTGACCTAAGGAAAAATCAGACATTCAGAATTACAAATAATATGCTTGCAATGTTCTTTGCAGTAGTTGGGGGGGGGGTGGTGAAAACAGCTTGTCTAACCATTGGGAAGTGGTTAGATTAACCAAAGTTCATTCAACTGAATATGAGTTTTATAAGAATATTTAGTGACGTGAATGAAAGCTCATGATAAAAATGTTAAGTGGAAAAATACCAATATTTTTTTAAAGAGGAAAATAGTAAAAACGCTATACAAAAGTCATGTAAGACAAAGTTTAAAAAGGGAATAGCGTATCAATTTGGCAGTTTAGGAAGTCAAACTTACCCTCACAAAAGTATTTTCTCTTGAGTGGGGGAGTGGGAGCAGAGGAGAGCTCTAGGCTCACTCATCCCACAAATACAACTAGATAACTATTAAATGTCCTAAATACCCCAGAAATCAACCTGAAGTATGGCAGCATAAACTCAACAACTAACGGTATAGAAGTGGCCACATTGAAGAAGGTAGGTAGTTCAAAGATGTGCTTTGGGAGAGAAATGAATGGTGGCCATTGTGGTGGGAAGGGAGCCATGGTCATGGAGAAGGGTAAGAGACAGACACATTGGGAGTGCATGGGGAAAACAAATCCCCATAGCAATTGGCTTGGAAAGCAAGAGGGACCAAATTTCATGAGTTCTTGCAATCAATGGGGCTTAAAGCCTGGTGTTCTAAAGATCAGCAGGCTTGGCTCAGGGAGAGCCCAAAGGCATTAGGGCTGCTCTTGGCAAGAAGGAAGGACAAATGGCAATCTAAAGAGCACCTGGGACACACAGAAGGGAGGTTATTCATGCATTCCAGAGAGACAGCATTCTTGGAGAGACCCCTCTGGGAACAAAAGAACTGGAAGATACCATTTCCCTCACCTGTCCCTCAGCATAAACACAGGACCACCTGTGGGAACCAGCACAGGACTGACAAATGCTCCCTAATTTGTTACACCGCCCCCTACAACCTTGTGCTCCAGTGGAATCACCCTTCCTAGTCATGCTTGCCTCAGTCCCAGTGCAGAGGGCCCTATACCCCAGAAGAATAGCCTAAATCCCTGTCAACACCACATCTACTGACTCAGGAGTCTGTGGAGCCTTGGTTCCAGCAGCAGAGGCAACAGGCCTTATTTCACAAGCACATCAAAGAACACCTAGTCAAAACATATCACATTCAAGCCAGGGACCAAACACTGCCACAACAGGCAGAAAGAGCCTCTGTAGACGACTGACCTGAAGGATAAAGTGGCCAGGACACAACACCAGAGCACATGCAGAACACAATGGAGACATTCTCGGAAGCACCAGGCCCTGGGAACAGGGGACACTACACTGCAGGGCACTACAGAACCTCTTCTTCATAAGGCCATTACCCTCAAGAACAGAAGATGTAGCTGATTTTCCTAACACAGAGAAACAGGCAAAACACTTAGACAAAGTGAGAAGACAGAGAAAATTTTCCCAAATGAAGCGGCTGGAAAAGTAACAGCCAGAGATCTAAGCAAAATAGACATAAGTAACATGCCTGATGTAGTATTTAAAACAGTGATCATAAAGATACTCACTGGACTTGAGAAAAGAGTGAAAGACATTACTGACACAGACATAGAGCACAGACATAAAAAAGAACCAATCGCAGATAAAGAATACAATAAATGAGATTAAAAACATGCCTGATGCTATGAAGCAGAGGAATGAATTAATGACCTAGAAGACAGAGTAATGGAAAGTAATCAAGAAGAACAAAAGAGAGAAAAAAGAATTATGTAAAATGATAATAGACTTAGGGAACTCAGTGACTCCACTAAATTTAAGAACATTCCCATTATAGGAGTCCCAGAAGAGGAGAGATAAAAGGGGGCAGAGAATCTATTTGAAGAGAAAATAACTGAAACCTTCCCTAATCTAGGGAAGGAAACAGATATCCAGATTCTGGAGGCACAGAGAACCCCCAGTAAAATCAACAAAAGCAGATCCACACCAAGACATACTATAATGACAATGGCAAACTATAGCGATAAAGAAAATAATTTTAAGCATCAAGGCAAAGGAAGACAAAGAAGACAGTTACATACAAGAGGAAATCCCATAAAGTTATCAGGGGATTTTTCAACAGAAATTTTCTAAGCCAGAAGAGAGTGGAATGATATATTCAAAGTACTAAATAGGAAAAATTTGCAGCCAAGAATATTCTATCCAGCAAAGCTATCATTCAGAATAGGAGGAGAAAGTTTCCCAAACCCAGCAAGGCTATCATTCAGAATAGAAGGAGAGAGAGTTTCCCAAACAAACAAAAACTAGAGGAGTTAATGACCACTAAAGCAGATCTGCAAGAAATATTATAGGGGACTCTTTGAATGGGAAGGAAAGACCAAAGTGACAGTATGAATGTAGGAAATATAAAAGCAATAAAAATGAATATTTTTGTAAAATATCAGTCAGGGAACTCACAAAATAAAAAGGATGTAAAATATGATAATATACCTAAAACATGGAGAGGAAAGGAGTTAAGTGATGGGTTAAAATATAAACAACCATCAAATCAAAATAGACTGCTATGTACAGAAGATGTTATATACAAACCTAATGGTAACCACAAATCAAAAACCACTAATAAATATGTAAAGAATAAAGAGAAAGAAATCCAAAATTATCACCAAAAAAACCCAGCAAATCATGAAACAGAGAAAGGCAAGAAAAAAATCAGAGAAAATCTTCAGAAACAGCCACAAAATTAATAAAATGGCAATAAATACATGTCAATAATCACTCTGAATGTAAATGGACTAAATAGTCCAATCAAAAGGCAAAGGAAGACAGAATGGATTAAACAACAACAACAACTAGACCTAGCTAATTGCTGCTACAAGAGGTTCATTTTAGACCTAAAGACACCTGCAGATTGAAAGTGAGGGGATGGAAAATATTTATCAGGCAAATGAATGTCCAAAGCTGAAGCAGCAAAATTTATATCAGACAAAATAGACTTTAAAACAAAGACTGTAACAAGAGACAAAGAAGGAAACAACATAATAAGAAAGGGGACAATCCAACAAGAAGATATAGCAATTGTGAATATTTATGCACCCAACCAACATGGGAGTACCCAAATACATAAAACAGTTAATAATAAACATAAAGGAACTGTCCACAATAATACAATAATGGTAGGGGACTTTAACACCTCACTTACATCAATAGACAGATCTAACCAGGAAATCAACAAGGAAACAATGGCTTTGAACCATACATTGGACCAGATGGATTTAACAATATATTCAGAACATTCCATTCTAAAACAGCAAAATACACATTCTTTTCAAGTGCACATGGAACATTATCCAGAATAGATCACATATTAGGCCACAAAACAAGGCTTAGCCAATTCAAAAAGATTGTATTCATGCCATATATCTTTTCTGACCACAACACTATAAAACTAGAAGTCAACCACAAGAAAAAAATCTGGAAAGACCACAAATACATGGAGGTTAAATTACATGCTAAACAATGAATGGGTCAACAGCAAATCAAAGACAAAATAAAAAAGTACATGGAAACAAATGAAAATGAAAACACAAGAGTCCAAAACCTCTGGGATGCATCAAAAGTGGTTCTGAGAGAGAAGTTTATAGTAATAGAGGCCTACCTCAAGAAGGAAAGAAAAAAAATCTCAAATAAATGACTTAACCTTACACCTAACAGAGCTAAAAAACAAACAAACAACAACAACAACAACAACAAAACAATAAATGAAGCCTAAAACCAGAAGAAGAAAGGAAATAATAAGATTAGAGCATAAATAAATGATATAGAAACTCATGAAATAATAAAACATATCAATGAAAACAGGAACTCAATCTATTTTTGTTAAGGTTTATTTATCTTTGAGAGAGAGAGTGTGAGTAGGGGAGGGGTGGAGAGAGAGGGAGACAGATGATCCCAAGTAGGCTCTACGCTGACAGTGGCAAGCCCAATGTGGGGCTAGAACTCACAAACTGGGAGAGCACAACCTGAGCCAAAGTCTGACACTCAACCAACTGAGCCACCCAGGTGCCCCAAGGAGCTCATTTTTTGAAAAAGAAATCAATAAAACTGATAAACCTCTAACCAGACATATATAAAAAAAAAAAGAGGAAGGAATAAAATAAATAAAATCACAAATGACAGAGGATAAATAACAGCCAACACCATAGAAATACAATTTTAAGAGAATATCATGAAAAACTATATGCCAACAAATTGGACAACCTAGAAGAAATGGATAAATTCCTAGAAACATAAACTACCAAAACTAAATCAGGAACAAAGAGAACACTTGAACAGACTGATAACCAGCAAAGAAATTGAATGAGTAATTAAAAACTTCCCAACACACAAAAGTCCAGGACTAGATGTCTTCACAGGCAAATTCTACCAAATATTTAAAGAAGAATCAGTACCTATTCTTCTCAAACTATTCCAAAAAAAAAACAAAAACAAAAAACAAAACAGAAAAGGAAGGAAAACTTCTAAATTCATTCTATGAGGCCAGCATTACCCTGATACCAAAACCAGATAAAGACATCACACAAAAAAGAGAACTACAGGCCAGTGTCCCTGATGAACATAGATGCAAAAATCCTCAACAAAGTACTAGCAAACCAAATCCAACAATTTTTTTTAAAAATCATTCACTACTATCACAGGAGATTTATTTCTAAGTTGCAAGGGTAGGTCAATATTCTCTAATCAATCAGCATGATATATCACATCAGTAAGAGAAAGGATAAGAACTATATGATCATTTCAATAGATACAGAAAAAGTATTTGACAAAGTATAACATCCATTCATGAGAAAAACCCTCAACAAAGTAGGTTTAGAAGGAAAACACCTCAACATAATAAAGGCCACTTATGAAAAAACACAGCTAACATCATACATAATGGAGAAAAACTGAGAAAGTTTCCCTTAAGGTCAGGAACAGGACAAGGATGTCCACTCTCACCACTTTTATTCAACATAGTACTGAAAGTCCTAGCCACAGCAATCAGACAACAAAAAGAAATAGAAGGCATCCAAATTGTAAGGAAGAAGTAAAATTCACTATTTGCAGAGGACATGATACTTTATATATGAAACCTTAAAGACTCCACCAAAAAATTGCTAGAACTGATAAATGAACTTAGTAAATTTGCAGGATACAAAATCAATGTACAGAAATCTGTTGCATTTCTATACACCAACAATGAAGCAGCAAAAAGAGAAATTAAGAAAACAATCCAATTTACGATGGCACCAAAAATAATAAGATAACTGGGAATAAACCTAACCAAAGAGGTCCATACTACCCAAAGAAATCTACAGATTCAATATAATCCCTATCAAAATACCAACAGCATTTTTCACAAAACTAGAACAAGAATCCTAAAATTTGTATGGAACAACAAAATATTCTGAATAGCCAAAGCAATCTTCAAAAAGAAAAGCAAAGCTTGGGGGCCGCCTGGATGGTGCAGTCGGTTAAGTGTTGGACTTCAGCTCAGGTAATGATCTCACAGTTCGTGGGTTTGAGCCCCACGTCGGGCTCTGTGCTGACAGCTCAGAGCCTGGAGCCTGCTTCAGATTCTGTGTCTCCCTCCTGTCTGCCCCTCCCCCTCTTGTGTGCTCACACACGCGTGCACTCTCTCTCTCTCGCTCTCTCTCAAAATTAAACATTAAAAAAAATTTTTAAACAGAAAAGAAAAGCTGGAGGCATCACAATTCCAGACTTCAAGTTATATTACAAAGCTGAAGTAATCAAAACAGGATGGCACTGGCGCAAAAACAAGACACACAGATCAATGAAACAGAATAGAAAATCCAGAATAAACCCTTAATTATATGTTCAATTAATCTTCAACAGAGCAGGAAAGAATATGCAATGGGAAAAAGTCTCTTCAACAAATGGTATTGGGAAAACTGGTCAGCAACATGGAATGAAAGAGAGAGAGAGAGAGAGAGAGAGGAAGGAAGGAAGAAAAGAAGGAAGGAAAAAAAGGGAGGAAGGGAGCAGGGAAGGAGAAAACTGGACACTTCCTTATACCATACACAAAATTAAACTCAAAATGGATTAAAGACCTAAATGTGAAATCTGAAAACATAAAAATCCTAGAAAAGAGCACAGGCAGCAGTAATTTCTCTGACATTGGCCATAGCAACTTTTTCTAGATACATCCCCTGATGCAAGGGAAACAAAAGCAAAAATAAACTACTGGGACTACATCAAAATAAAACCTGCACAGCGAGGGAAACAATAAAAATAAACTTGAAAGGCAATCTATGGAATGAGAGAAGATATTTGCAAATGACATATCTGATAAAGGATTAGAATCCAAAATAAATAAAGAACTTTTAAAACTCAATGCCCAAAACCAAATAGTCCAATTAAAAAATGGGCAAAAGACATGAACAGATATTTCTCCAAACACATACACATGGTCAACAGACACATGAAAAGATGCTCATTATCACTCATCTTCAGGGAAATACAATGTGATATCATCTCAAACCTGTAAGAATGGCTAAAATCAACAACCTAATTAATAACAAATGTTGGTGAAGATGCAGAGAAAAAGTAACCCTCTTGCATTGTTGGTGGGAATGCAAACTGGTGCAGCCACTGTGGAAAACAGTATGGAGTTTCCTTAAAAAGTCAAAAATAGAATTACCTTATGATCCAGCAATCAGACTACTGGGTATTCACCCAAAGAATACAAAAAAAAAAAAAAAAACAAAAACAAAAACAAAAACAAAAAACCCCCCACTAATTCAAAGGGATACTTGCACCCCTGTTTATAGCAGCATCATTTAGAATGGCCAAGATATAGAAGCAGCTCAGTGTCCATAGATCGATGAATGGATAAAGAGGAAGTGATACACACATACACACTGGAATATTATTCAGCCATTAAAAAGAATGAAATCTTTCCATTTACAAAAACATGGATGCTTAGCATTATGGATGTTAAGCAAAATAAGTCAGGGAAAGACAGATACCATATGGTTTCACTAAATGTGGAATTTAAGAAACAAAACAAAGGAGCAAAGGGGGAAAAGAGAGAGAGAGAGAGAAACCAAAAACAGACTCTTAATTATAGACAACAAACTGATGGTTACCAGAAGGGTGGTGGGTGGGGGGATGGGTTAAATAGGTGATGGGAATTAAGGAATGTACTTGTTGTGATGAGCACCAGATGGTGTACAAAAGTGCTGAATCACTATATTGTACACCTAAAACTAATAAACACTGTATGTTAACTAACTGGAATTTAAATAAAAACTAAAAAATTAAAAATAAATAGAATAGATATTATCCAGTTATTCTCTTAAAAAAAAAAAAGGAAGCCTATCCTGTCACATGCTACAACATGAACGTTGAGGACATTATACAAAATGAAATAAGCCAGTCACAAAAAGACAAATACCTTATGATACTTCTAATAGGAAATATCTAAAACAATAAAATTCACAGAGAGAAAATAGAATGGTGGTTTCTGGGGGGCTGAAGGGAGGAGACATGGGGAGTTAATGGGTATTTGGTACAAAGTTTCAGTTTTACAAGATGAAAAAGTTCTGGAGACCTGTTGCACACTACTGAACTGTAAGCCTAAAAATGGGTAAGATGGTAAATTTTATGTTATGAGTTTTTCCCACAGCAAAAATAAAGTGTTAAAAAACAAGAAAAATGTAGTTTTTCTTTGTCTATACCTTCAAAAACAGCCATTTGCTTTTCTGAGTGTTTAACCAACTTCTGGGTTCTCTGAGAGCTAGATGCAGAGGAAAGTACTCCAGTAGGGTATGGGTTTAAGTCTTAATTCCAAAACACATTACCTATGAGACTTTTGAGATATTACTTCAGCTTTGAGCCTCATTTTTCTCACTATAAAATTAGCATAATAGTTGTAAAGAGTCTAATACAGTAACTAGTAAATACAAATGTTAATTTTTTTTCCTTTTCTTGCATATAGGATTAAATATATTTATAATTACCTGTCCCACTCTCAGCTCCTGCTAATTAGACATTAACCAAATCAATCTAATCCTTGAACATAGTTGATGGGGCCAGGTCAACTGACCTTAAAGGAGGCGCATCCATAAACTGATTTAATTCAATTCAAACATCTATTACCTGAAAATCTAAATAATAAGAGGGCAAAATTCCAGTAAAAGAAAGAAGGTGGAGCTAAAAGATCAGCATATAGAGTTAAACTGATAGCTACACAGTCATATATAGAATAAATAACAAAAGCCCATTAAAAGAGAAGAGGAAAAAGATTGAAAAGAAAGGAATCAATAGACTAATTGTATCTGTTTGTTGTAGCTGCTGTAACAAATTACCACAAGCTTCTCAGGTGCATCAACCCAGAACCTAGGGGCTTCTGTAGAGCTATCCTCCCCTGTGGGCCCACTGGCCCCTCAAGCCTGTAGAACCCCCACCCTGGGGTACGCTTGCCAATCTCTCCCAGGAAGACTCAACCCTTTCTTTTGTCCTGGGGATGCTGGCTAGGCCGTCCTTGCTGACACAGGCATCCCAATCAGGTGCCACCCCACTCTCCTTCTCCATTCAGCCACTGGCCTTGGTAACTTCTGCCCCTGCATCCACTCTCTAACTGAGCTTTGCATTATCCACCAATCCAGGCAGACAGTGGGTAGAGACAATAGCCTCTGGCTGCCCTGGCTCTGTGAAGGCAGAACTCCAACTTGACCATAAGTACGGTCTCTGTGGCACTTGCCACCAATAAAGGCAAATTCAACCTTATCAAAAAAACTATTAGGGGTGCCTGGGTGGCGCAGTCGGTTGGGCGTCCGACTTCAGCCAGGTCACGATCTCGCGGTCCGTGAGTTCGAGCCCTGCGTCAGGCTCTGGGCTGATGGCTCAGAGCCTGGAGCCTGTTTCCGATTCTGTGTCTCCCTCTCTCTCTGCCCCTCCCCTGTTCATGCTCTGTCTCTCTCTGTCCCAAAAATAAATAAACGTTGAAAAAAAAAAAAAATTAAAAAAAAAAAAAAAAAAACTATTGTAAGTTCAGTGACTTAAAGCAACACAGATTGATTTATCTTACAATACTATTTAGTATCTTATCATTCTAGAGGTCAGAAGTCCAAAATGGGTCTCACTGTGTTGAAATCATGGTGTTGGTAGAGCTGCATTCCTTCTGGAAGCTGGAAGCTTCCTTTTCCAGATTCTTTGAGGCCACCTGCATTCCTTGGCTTGTGGCCCCCTTCCAGGTATAGGATCACTCCAACCTCTGCTTCCATCACCATAATTTCTCTTCTTCTGTTGTCACATGGTCTCCCCTATTATGTCTCTATTATGACCCTCATGCATCTCCCTTTTGTAAGGGCCCAGATGATTACATTGGACCTATCCAGATCATACAGGATAGTCTTCCCATCTCAAGATCCTCAATCAAACGTCCAGAGTCCTTTCTCCTGTAAGGGAATGTAGCTGGCTAAGAGAATTAGGATGTGGACAATTGGGGTGGGTGGGGTGGCCTGTTAGCCTACCATGGTGAACCATTCAGCCTTAGAGATCATTTCCAACCCTGACTTCATACTGCTGCTTACTGCAGTTTCATGGGACAAAAATAATGCCTCTTCCTGGGCACATAGTTTCTCAATCTCTTTGCAGTTGGGTTGGGGTCAAGAGAAGGACTCAGACTAACAGGGTGTATTTAGAAGGGAAGTAAGCACTATTTTCTCAACGTGTGGTCTGCAAGACAGCAGCAGCAGCATCACACTGAAGCTTGTTAGAAATGCAGAACTCCAGGCTCCACCTGCAACCTCCTGAGTCAGAATCCTCCTGTTAGCAAGATCCTGGATGATTCTACTGCACATTAAAGTTCAGGAAGAACTCATCAGACCACTTCCAACCCCTAGCACTTAGAAATGTGCAACACCCAATCCTCCAGCTGTCTCTTCCTCTACTGCAGTGACCTCAGGGACCAAGAACTCCAGGCAGCAAGGCCACAACACAGAGGCCACCCAACCCACAAGAGACTGTGACACAAGCAAAAAATAAACTTCTGAGTCAAGGCACCAAGACTTTGGAAATTGCTTGTTGTAGCAGCTACTGTTAATTACTCTGGTTTTCAGTAAGACATTTATCTGAGTTAGCTTGTGCAGATTCCCGTTTCTCTTGATCAAAAAAGCTTTGCCCACAATGGCGATTCTCAAGCAAGTGTGCATCAGGATCACCTGGAGGACTTCTGAAAATACTGCTTGGCTTCATCTCCTACAGGTCCTGATTTAGTAGCTCAAGGGTGAGGCACAACAATTTGTCTTCCTAACAAGTTCCCAGATGAGACTGATGCTGCTGGCCCTGAGACCACATTTTGAGAACTGTTGGTTTACAATTTCACTGTTAGTTGCTCTCTATCACTATACAGCTCAATTCAGAAAACATAGACCAGGAGTCTGCACACTATAGGCAACAAGCCAAATCTGACCCACTGCCGGTTTTCACACATAAAGTTTTATTGGAACTTGGGAACCTAACTACACCTATTTATTTATGTACCATCTGTGGCTGCTTCCTCACTACAAAGGCAGAGTTGAATCACTGCAGAAGATATGCCCTGCTGCTATGGACTGAATGTTTGTGGATTAGTTTAGGGCTTACCTACTAGATTGGTGAGCTGGCACATATTAGTCCCTATATAAATTCATTTGGTGAAACCCCAAAATGATGATATTAGGAGGCAGAGCATTTGCTTAATGCTCAGATCATGAGGGTGGGATTATGAATGTTATTAGCGCTTTTACAAAAGGGACCCCAAAGAGCTCCCTTACCTTGTCTGCCATGTGAAGATGCAGCGAGAAGATGGCCATCCATGAACCAAGAAGCAAGTTCTCAACAGAAACTGAAGGTATAAAGTTAATTTATTTATTGTGTGTGAGAGAGAGAGAGAGAAAGAGAGAGGGAGGGAGGGATCAAGCAGGGGGAGGAGCAGAGAACAAGAATCCCAAGCAGGCTCTGCACTGTCAGCACAGAGCCTGACTCGAGGCTCCCACTCACAAACTGTGAGATCATGACCTGAGCAGAAGCCAAGAGCCAGTTGCTTAACTGACTGAGTCTCCCAGGCATCCCAACAACGACTGAATCTTCCAAAGCCTTGGTCATAGGCTTTTAGCCTGCGGAACTTTGAGAAATAAATTTCTGTTGTTTATAAGCTACTTAGTCTGTCATAGTTTGTTACAGCAGCACAAATGTACTAAGATATACACGAAACCGAAAGTATTTACTATCTGGCTATTTACAAAAAAAATGTGCCAACCCCTGATAGAGACTACAATAAAGTTTTCCTTATAATACCCTACAAAACACTGAATAGAGAATACAGAATACCCTGCTTGAGGATATTCATTGATTATTCTCTATTTCCACTATGCCCTTTTCCACTTTGGCAACAACCACAAGAAAATTCTTTGAGAACTGGTATTTACTATTACTATTATGTCCCTAGTAAGAGCCACTTGTTATCAAGCACAAATCTCTCCAGTATGGAACTGGAAATATTCTGGGGAAGCAATAAAGATTTTCAAAGAACTTCGTGTGTGAAAGCTGGGTTGTGTTAGCATACCTGATTACAGAGGCAGAAGGGAACAAAAAGCAGGCAGTTTCCAATGCTATGAACACTCTTAATGACCTTATGACCTTTCTGCTTATGTTACAAATCCAAATGGGCTTTTCTGACTTTCATCATGCTAGGGTCAACTTATTTTATTAAAACTAAGCTGCCTGTCATCTTCCAGAATGGTACACAAGACTATAATATATTCTCTCCACCCACTTCAAAAGCCCTATGACCCATTTTTTTTTATCCTTAAATATGCCAACCCACACAAAAGCACTGTCTTTTTTTTTAAACTACTCTTTCAGGTTGTGCCTTTTAAAACAGTAGTGTCTGCAGAAATGTCACATCAAAAGAAATTGCTCAGAGGAAGAAGTACTTAACTGAAACTGCTTTTATTAGTATATTGGAGGAAATTTGCTGGTCTGAGAAAGGAAAGAAGGACTGATGCTGAATAAAAACACAATGTTGCCAAAAAGGGAGATTTTTTTTCTATAAAAAACTCACCTTATATTTTAAAATCTAAATAAGAAGATTCGCTATGGACCGTAGCTAGTTGTTTTTTTTTTTTTTTTTTTTTTTAATAATAACCCTTTCCTAGTCTCCCCAGAATTCTGATGTATAAACGAAGCTTAGGGCTAATCCATTAGGCTGGTAGGCTGGCACATCCACTGGTCTCCAGAGGAAGTCACAGTCTCTGCTAAACAGTTGTCAACTATGTCAAGCCTCCACATGACCCGGTGGAGCTACTCACACCAGAGCTCTTAGTAGGCACCGAGCTCTCAATTTTCTCTGGGCTTTGCACACTCATCCTTTTGAAAAATGTTAAGTCCTCTGTTTTGAGGAATCCTCATTCAACCACTTATGATTCACCATACGCTCAGATTTTGATGGCCATTAGCCCCTTCCCCTTCCAACCATCTCAAGGAGAACCCTAACTCCCACAAGCGTCCCTAATTCTTTAGGAGGTTTGCAAGAAGATGCTTCCGTGCCCATAAACCAGTTATCCAACCCCATTCTTTACCCAGGGTCTGCCCTGTTTCCTCTCATGCTGTGGCTTTCCCTGTCTAGAATTTGAGAGTAGTCCCCACTGCAGATGAATGCCAGTCACATGATCCCAAAGTTCATGCCATGGATGTTGCTGAAAGTGCTAAAATGGGAAAGAGGGATACTGGCTTTCCTGTTGAGGTAGGAGAATGTTCTTCTTCTCTAACCCTATGCCATACTTTGTCACTTGGGCTCCAAAGAAAACATTTCTTTCATCTTCCCGGAGCAAGTCCCCAAAGAAGAATCCATACATCTTTCTCTGACAACATGCAACAGTTCTTCCTCAGGTTAGTCTAAATCTAGTCAATTGAAAATATATTTCCCCCAAGTTCACATTTAACCAACAGGGCATTTTCCTTCCAATCAGTGCCCCAGTAATGCCTCCACAAACATGTCCATTTTATTAGAGATGTTTAGATTTATATAACCCCTTCTCCTATCACCTACAGCACTGGGCAGACATAAAGGTGAGTAAATATATTAGAAAACATCTTGGGGCGCCTGGGTGGCTCAGTCGGTTGAGGGTCCGACTTCAGCTCAGGTCACAATCTCGCGGTCCGTGAGTTCGAGCCCTGCGTTGGGCTCTGGGCTGATGGCTCAGAGCCTGGAGCCTGCTTCCGATTCTGTGTCTCCCTCTCTCTCTGCCCCTCCCCCGTTCATGCTCTGTCTCTCTCTGTCTCAAAAATAAATAAATGTTAAAAAAAATTAAAAAAAGAAAACATCTTATTAGTCTCTTAGGAATACCCACCACAGAGAGACACCTAAGTATCTCTCCACTTTTCCTGATCACTTTCATCCATACTGAATCAGCCTCAGATGGACACCTGGACATCTCTCTCCTGATCTCCCTCTAGCTTCTCTTTTCTACCCTCTTGCTCCTGGCCTGCTGGTGTCCATGTTCTCTCCTAGATCAAGGCCATGCACACCTTTCTTTCTCACTCCTCTATAGTTGTAGCTTGGTTTTTCAAATATTTCACAGCTGACCATCTGTAGTCAAAAATCCCTTCCTCATCTCTAGTAACATCACGTCAATGCACTGTATCAAAATATCCCCCTTACTACCAGTGCAGAAAATGAAAAAAACAGAGTAAAGGAAACACAAATCCGTCACATCACATGCATTTTTGTCTAACTAAAAGTTTCTCCACCAAAGATGATTAAAATCTTCATATTTTAGAAGACAAAAACAAGCAGTTTTTTAAATGGCAATTTCCCCATTTTGATGTTCCAAGGTATTAGAGCCAAGAATCATTCTTGGGGTCATCTCAAGGTATCGTAGGCTTTCCCTACTCTCCAGACTCTATAAAACCTAGTTATCCTATGTATTTGACCTAAGAATTGGAGCTCTACCCTGAGATAATGGCTGTGAGACTATACATATTAGTTCAATTCATTCAGCTTCAAGTAATAGAGACCCAAAATAATAGTGACCTAAACAACATAGAAATTGTTTTCCTCTTCATGCAAAATTCTAAAATTATGCAGATTGAGTCTGGACTGGAAGCTCTACTCTGAAAAGTCCTCCGCACCTCATGTGCTCCCCAGGTCACTGTAACACCAGCTCTACAGTGCAGCCTTCACCCTCCTAGCCCAAAATGACATATCCATATTACAAGGAACAGGATGAAGGAAGAATGAAAAAGAAGAAAAAGGGGCATAAAGTTGCTTGCCACCTGTCTCCTGAAGTTCCTGAAAGCTGTCACACAACATTTTAATCACATCTTTTCAAACATAACCATTCCTGGCTGCAAGGGAGGTGGGTACATTTTACTCTTTCTTCCAGGCAACCATATGCCCACCTAAAAAATCTACTGCTATGGGAGAATGGAGAAAGAATGGATATCAGGAAACAACTAGCAATGTCTGTCACTCGGGCTCCTCAACTCACTATCTTTTTCTGGGCTAATAATAAATTCTGGAGTCACCTAAAATAGAATGCTTTAAATTCCATATTCTTAGAAAAAGTTGAAGTAGAAGTCAAAATTCTGGCATTTGATGTAACTGTCGGGAAGTCACTCAGTGGTTTAACACTCTGCCTTACTCGATTGGGAATACACTGAGATGATAAAGGTGAAAGAAATTTTTGAAATATGACATAAATAACTCTTGAAGAAAAATAGAATTAGAGCAATAAATTCTCTTTTGTCTCCTTTAAACATATGTCTCTCATTCAAATTATCTCCATTATCCTTTTAGGTCTCTTAATAAAATGTGGCAGATTTATTTGCATACAGCAAAAGACCAGAAACAAAGGTATGTGGTCTGATACTAGGTGATTCGGATAGGGTCACTGGTCTATCAGAGAAAGAAAAGGAAATTCTCTAGAAATTGCCAAGATTTATGAAGTATCACACTATCAACATGGTCTCTCCAACCTACTTCCTATATTTAATTATTATTAGATATAGGATTAGATCTTCATAACAGAAGTTATTGTTTTTCAAGCAAAATTCTAATAATTACAGTTCTAGCAACTGTGTTTTGCAGAGAAAGCTATCCTGGCCATTTAGGGCAAGCAGAACAGCTAAAAAACAAGCTTTTATAACTTTCTGGAGTGTTTAGTTTTGCTACCACTATTATTGCTTCTTCTGTGGTTTGTTGAAAAGCACTAGAAAGATGGAATGATTGGAAATCACCTAGTGATTCTAAACTGCTTTAAGGGAGGGAATGAATCAAAGGGAGTCTTGGTAAAGGTAACTTGTATTGATGCTATGTTTTGCCATGCTCTGCTGGAGGAAGAAAGAGAACACAGAGTGAGCAAAAGGTGTGGTGATGATTGAAAGCTTTGGAAACGCAGAGGGTGATTCTGAAAATCATATTAGAACAGATTCCAGGCTTTGAATGTATTTTTCTTCCTCTCCTTGTGGTTTGGAATCCTATAGTGTCCAGCAGACTACTAACACGCCCTCCAGGGAACCTGGTAGAGGCCTCTTAGTCAGAATAGGCTGGGTAATGGTGCAGTAACAAAAGAACCTCAAATTCGCAATGACTTAACACAATAAAGGTTAACTGCTTTCCTATACTACATATCTAACATGAGTCACAGGCGACTGTGCTCTACACATTCACCCAAGGACACAGGCTGTCAGAGTCTCTCCTAACTTACAGCTGCACCGCCTGGAAGATGAAGACTCTGCAGTACCCACAGAAAGAAGAGAGCATCAGAAGTCATGCAAGAGATTTCTACTGGCTCAGCCCAAAAGAATAGCAGGGACTCTGGAGTCTTCTTGCATGGTCTGGTGTTGAAGCTCTGCCACTTACTTACTGTGACATTGGGCATCCTAATGCACTGCTCCGACCCTCATTTCTTTATTTACAACGTACAGATATTAGTAATATGTACTTCAGAAGGCTTTTGGGAACATTCAATGGTTCCATGTATGTAAGTATTTACCACAGTGACTAGTACAGAGTAAGTGTTCAGTAAACATTTGTATTCTGTAAGATGAGGACCATAATACTACTCTCAAAAGATACACATGAACTTAAGGAAGCTGTGAAAGCACCATAAATGGTTATGTCAGCATTTTCTATGTATGTCTACATGTGTATGTGTGTGTATACATATATATGAGATGCTCCCTCCGAAAACAAAAGATGTACAAACAACTGGAATCTGCATTTCATGATGGGGTAACTGCCACTCCAACATTTGATTATTATCTTTTCACATTATTTTCAGTATAGGCCACATCAAGAATCGATATATTGTTAGCACTTAGATGTCCATTCTATTCTTAGTGCTTCATTCTTTAGTTTCTAGAAATTTGCCAACTAGCATCAAAACAAAAATCAAATCCATAAGTATTTACTGAATGCTTACTCTATGCAAAACACAATTGCTATAAAGCTTAGGAAATATTTTTAGCTTCATGCATTATCAGTTGACTGATACCAAATGTACTGCCTTCTTACTGGAACACTATCATGGAATATTCTGAGTGCCATTACTGCTTTTAAAAGACTTTCTATCAGGAGAGCTCTATGCTACTATATTCCATCTTGCTCTGAGGAAAAGAAAATGCAATAAAGATGAACATTAGATTTCATTTCGTTGTTCACAGTATGCTACTGTCTCAAAGAATGAAATAAATTAAAGTTCCATCTGACTGCCCCAGTGGATAAGAACAAGTAGTTTACCTGCTAACATGAAGACTGACCCTCCTGACCCCATCACTGAAAAATATAAAGTGCATTATTGTATCTTCATGTTAATAAACATGTCAACCAATAGAATTTTCACTTTATTATTTTTTAGTTCTATCAGTTGACCTAGACTGGCAATGTGTAATACACAGAGCCAGACATTAGACCAGTAAACAGGTCTTATAACTTCTGAAAATTTACTCATTAGCCAACATGTTCTATACTTGTGCTGTCCAATAAAAATATAGCATGAGCGACTTATGTGATTTAAAATATTCTAGTAACCACATTTTAAAGTAATTTTAGAGTAAAAGGAATAAGTGAGATTGACTTAGTAGTATTTTATTTAGCCTAATATATCCAAAATAATGTCATTTCAATGTAACCAATAGAAAAATCATTGAGATAATTTATATGCTTTCTTTGAAATCCAGTGGGTATTTTATACTTATAGTACATCTTAGTTTGGACTAGCTGTGTTTCAAGTGTTTAATAGCCACAAGTGGGTGGTGCCTACCATACTGGACAGTACAACAGCTCCATACTATTGTTGGGTAATTCGGTAGGGTAAAATATAAAAATTTAGTACTTAACATGGAAATATCCCATAATATATATTATATATTACTGTGTAATTTAAATAAAGGAATTTTTTTTTATTTTGTTAACATTTTTTTGAACAAAGAGAGAGACAGAGGGTGAAAGCGGGGAGAAAGAGAATCTGAAGCAGACTCCAGTCTCTGAACTGTTAGCACGGAGCCTGACATGGAGCATGAACCCATGAACCATGAGATCATGACCTGAGCCAAAGTCGGATACTTAACTGAGCCACCCAGGCACCCCTAAAGGAAATAAATTTAAATAACTAAGACTAATTTGAATAACTAAAAATGACACGTTTGAATTAGAAATTATTTAAAATACATTAAGCATTTTTAAAAATCTACATAATGAAACATAATTCACATAGGCAAAGAAAAGGAGAAAAAGGATACCATAGAAGGAAAAAGTAGTTTATCAAAATACAAGCATGAGTACTTAATTTCCTGTTTTTTAAACTCAAACATTTAAAAATGACTTTACAAATTCTTTTTTTATAATTAAAAAAAAGTTATTTTTGAGAGAGAGAGAGAGAGAGTGCAAGTGGGGGAGGAGCAGAGAGACAGGGAGACACAGAATCCAAAGCAGGCTCCAGTCTCTGAGCTGTCAGCACATAGCCTAATGAGGGGCTTAAACCCATGAACTATAAGATCATGACCTGAGCTGAAGTCAGACACTTAAGCAACTGAGCCACCCAGGTACCTCTAAAAATTCTTTATAAATGAAAGAAGAATGTGAGTCATTGAGCATATGTACAGGTAGAAATTCTAGGAATATTAGACAGTTGAGGTCATTGGTTCACCAGAATTCACAAGATAAGTCTGTTTCACATTTAAATTATAATGTGATAAGGGGTGGCTCAGTCGTTGAGTGTCCAACTCTTGATTTTGGCTCAGATCACGATCCTAGGGTTGTGGGATCGAGTCCTGTATTGGGCTCTGCACTAGTCTCCCCCACATATTTAATTATGTAAATATACATATTTATTTTAAATATATATCTAAAATATATATATTTAAAATAACTATATATATACACACACATACATACACACAAATAAACACATACACATAGAATATGATGAGTGTTAACATTGAGATAAGTCCTGGGAACTAATGAAACAAAACAGAAAGCACTGGACTGAGAATAATGACTACTGTGTAAGGTGGAGTGAATGCACACTAAAGAAGCTACATCTAAATGAAGTCTTATAGTAGTGCTTGTAGGAGTAGCTTAGATGAAAAGGAGATCTAGCCTAAGGAACAGAACCTTTTGTCCTTCAAGGAAGAGGGAAAAAATACATGGTATATTGGGAAGTGGGGAGGTGCTTCAATAAAGTAAGAATTTGACATAGGGTCTCCCTGAATAATGTTCAATATTTCATCAAATATGGAATTAATAAAAACAATATAGAGCTAGAAATAAAGGCGGGTGTTATCAGCTTCCAACCAGGAAAAGAGCAATGACCCCTAATACAAAAAACAGAAATTTTAAACAGGAATTTAATCCAGAGAGTTGACTACCAAGTGTTAGAATTGCTAAGAACCCAGGCAGGGAAAATGAGGCAACCCAAAAATCAGCACAGCACAAGAAATCCGCTTACCCTCAGGACTGGAAGACACAAGTGGGGTTTCCATAGCCAAAATGTAAGACCACCCAGCAGAAGCTCAAGCCATAAGAGGAGTTTCCTCACAGAAGCCGGAAACACTGAGGGAGGAGCTGTCTGATATGACCTGGACCCAGAGAGAAAATGCAGCTACTGCCAAGAAAAGAAGAATGTAAAGGAGAGAAATACTCTGACTTCTTTCTTTTCACTCTCCAGTCTCCCTCCACAGAGGTGAATCCTGCTGACAATGGAGCTTGGAAAGACAGCCTGCAGAGGTCTTCCCCAAATATTTTCCTCTCTCTACATAACCCTCAGCAATTCCTCTACCATCCTTATTCTCAGATGATGATCTTACTTCATACTTTACTAAGAAAATGAATTAATCACAGGAGAGCTTGCACAGAGGCGTTCACCACACCTACCACTCCCCATCTTCTGCACCCACCACATCTCCACACCCACCAGCACCTGCCCTCACAAGCTCTGCCTCCTGCCTGATACTGGAATAATCTCTCCATCCTCCTGTCTAAAGCCAGTCCCTCCACTTAGGCTTTAAAGTCAGTTTCTTCTTACCTACTCAAGAACACTCCAGAAATTCTCCTCTCTTCTTCCAATATAGTCATTTCTCTCTTTCTACTCAATCATTTGTATCATGATGCAAACACACAGTTATTCCTTCCATCTTAAAACAAAGATATCAAAAGAAAATTATCTTTACACTATTTCCACTTTACCAAATCACCTACTTCTTTGGTCATCATTGTATCAAAACTCCTGGAAAAAGTTGTCTATATTCACCTTTTTTTTTCTCTTGTCAATAACTAAAATACACATCAATCAGGGTTTTATCCCCCTCACTCCAGAGAAAGTTATCTAGCCAAGGACACTAGTGACCTTAACATTGCCACATGTACTGTACAATTCACAGTCCTCATCTTAACCTGACAATACCATTTATCACAGCTGTCACTCATTCCTTGATACACTTCCTTAGCTTCTGGGACACCACATTCTCTCCATTCCTGTCTTTCCTCAACAGGCCTTCTGAGTTTCCTTTAGAAAAAAAGCAGCAAAGGGGCACCTGGGCGGCTCAGTCAGCTAAGCGTCTGACTTCGGCTAAGGTCATGATCTCACGGTCTGTGAGTTCAAGTCCCATGTCAGGCTCTGTGCTGATGGCTCAGAGCCTGGAGCCTGCTTTGGATTCTGTGTCTCCCTCTCTCTCTGTACCTTCCCCACTAGCTCTCTCTCTCTCTCTCAAAATGAAATAAACATTAAAAAAAAAAAAAAAGAAAAGGGCAGGAAAAAAAAAACCCTTCATCTTATCCCTGACCTCTTAACGTTGGAGTATACCAGGCTCAACTATTGGTCTTTCTTTTTTCTCTATTGTACCCACTCCCTTGGTAATCTCTTTCTAGGCTCACGTCAACAACTCCCAAATGTATACCTTCAGCCAATATATGTCTCCCAAAATCTAGATTCAGCATTCTATTTAGATGTTTTAAAGACATCTCAAGCTTAACATGTCCATATGGAACTCTATACCTTTGCTAAAAACTTACTACATTGACAGCCTTCCCATTTCAGTTGATAGCAAGTTTATCCTTAAAGTTGCTCAGGCCAGAATCTCTAGTCATCCTTGACTCTTTTCTTTCTCTCACACTCAACATTCATCTGTCAGAAAATTCTGTTGGTTCTACTTTCAACATATATCCAGAATCAGATTATGTCCCATTACCTTCATTGCCACCACACTACTGTGAACAAATATTTCTCACCTGGGTTGCTGCAATAGCATCTAATAGGCCTTCCTGTTTCTACCTTTCTTCCCCTACCTTAGCAAGGGATCCTTTTAGAACCAAATCAGAACATGTCACTCCTCTACTCAAAATCCTACAATTGATCCCCTCTCACAGACAGTAAAAACCAAGGTTCTACATGATTTGACTTCTGTTATATCTTTGAAATCATATCCTAATATTTCTACCATTGTTCTTTTGTTCCAGCCACACTGCTTAAATAATAGATATTTGTTAAACAAATAAATCCCAGTCTCCAAGGAGCTCATACTCTACTGGGAGAAACAGAGAGATATTAATGATTCCAAAACAGAAGGTGGTGATTAAAGCTCTCCTCCATTTCCCATCCTAAATTCTGGCAGGTGAGTGTGGAAGGTTGAGAAATTTACCAGGGATGGGAATGATGTTGGAGAACACAGGTAGGAAGCAAAGACATTTCAGGCAGGACAAACACGACACATGTAAAGATCTGGAGAAATGAATCAGCAGAACATTTAGAGAATTACAAGTAAAGCATAAATTAAAGAATAACATTTGAGATTAGAGGATCTGGACGTGGGAGGTAAAGACAAATACAATTTACTTTAGATAGGAGTCAGATCATGAAAGACTTTCCATTTGTTTGTTTCCTCCCTTACAGCTTTCAAGCTGCTCTCAGAGTAATTTATTAATCATATCTTTTTGATGCACCCTCTCAACAGGGCTAAAACAATAATACTTGGAAAGGATTCTGATTTCCCTGAGTTAAAGATACAAAAGAAAAACCTAGAGTCACATTTAATTTGACAAGGTAAAGGAGTGGGTGTGCTACTATATCAAATTTAATTTGTACAAAATCATAATCTCTGGTAACATTATTTTTCCTGATCTACTGCGTTTAGACTACTTTAGTAAGGCTTGATCTCCCTGTCTACCTAAACACTGATTCACTTACAGCAAGCTTCAGGGTAACATTGGTCTTATTAATACCCAACAAATCCACAAGGTGTTAGTTGCACATGATTTTGTATAAAAGGTGAACTCAGATGACTCAGTCTACAGCTTTCACCAGACTAGGTAGCCAACCAAAGGTGAGTCTTGACATCTATAGTTATCAAGTGGTGATGGTTACTTTTAAAATTATAGGTTTTCCAGGATCTGGAGAACAAATCAAGACCTTTTCAACTAATGTTGTGTAGACAATTTGTGCTTGTCAACTTGATTCTTAAATATGGTTAATATGCTGTAGTCACTCTTAGCAAGCAATTGAACTTTACATAGACCAATTCACCTGGCTTCTTAAAATAGTCTTATTTTAAACAAAGGTGAGCAAAAGCAAATGATGATATTTATGAGATGCTAAAAATGATGAGGTAATTTTATAGTATAAAATTTCTTCTTTTTAAACAAAAATAGTCTTTAAAATGGTAATGAATGGACAAATATGACAATCACAAATTACCATCCTCAGAATAATCACTTAAATACTCTAATCTTTATATTATTGCTCTGCTTAAATCATTATAATGGAGTTTTGACCTGCAATATGGGTTTACTTTGACAAAAAAAAAGAAAAAAAAAACAAGAAGGAGTATAAGAGGAAATGTTTGTTCAAGAAACAAAGAAGGAAAGAAAAAGGAAGGAAAAAATTGCTGAAGCAAAATGTGACTGGGGAGGATGGGAAGATCAATTATTTTTGGTTTGGCCAACTTACATAATGATTATAATTATTTGTTTTTTTGTTTGTTTGTTTCTCATAGTCTTAATTGTTTGCTTTACAGACCAGGATGAAGTCAGTCCAGTTTTGCTTCCTTTTCTGTTGCTGGAGAGTAATCTGCTGCAAGAGCTGTGAGCTGACAAACATCACCATCACAGTGGAGAAAGAGGAATGTCGCTTCTGCATAAGCATCAATGCCACTTGGTGTGCAGGCTACTGCTACACCCGGGTAGGAACTTTGCTTTGCTGGAAGTGAGGGTGGTAAGGGTCTATACAAGGCTGGCTTCATTAATTCTCACTTTATGAATATTTTAACTTTTCAAAATAATAGCCATGAGTCCTTTAGCCAATACTGCCTGTGTTACGATTGCGGTTAATTGCCATGATATCAGTTAGATGTTTGGGATTGGATTTGATTAGGATAAATCTAGGGAAGCCTCAGATTTGATCTGATCAACTTGGAAATATGCCAATTCTTCATTTCCAAAAAAAAAAGAAAAAAAAAGTAGTGCTATGGTAGATTTTACATATAGAGAGATAAACACGTAAACATGCATATATTTAATAATAGATCTAAAATATTCCCAAAAAGCCATTTTCTGTAATTGAAGCCATATCTTTGCAAGAGATAGTATCAAAATATGTTTCTACACCACATAAAAAACATAAACAGCCATATTTTTTACAGTTATTTATTTATTTGAGAAAGAAAGAGAGAAAGAGATACAGCATGACTGGGGGAGGGACAGACAAGAGGGAGAGAGAATGCCAAGCAGGCTCTGCACTGTCAGCATGGAGCCCAACATGGGGCTTGAACTGGTGAACCATGAGATTATGACCTGATCAAGAACAGACTGAGGCACCCAGGTGCCCCACAAACAGCCATATTATAAAAACTGCCTTATTGGTCCACCTGATTAGAAATGGCAACAAGTAGCCTGAGAACACAGTCAATGCATACAGACTATTAGAACCAAAATGAATCAGCAATCCTACTCACTTCTTCATGTCTTTGAGAAAAACAAAGCACAGAAGCATTAAAGCACTAGTTTGTATTCACTCAGCTTCTTTGCATTAACTCAAGTAAAGAGTTTCTACTTTGTTTACTTTGTTCTCCTATAATACCTGGTTATCTATGCAAAATTTCATTCTATAGACTGAAACTGAAAATAACTTTTTAATGAAATATATTTATTGGGCAGTAAATGAGTTTGATCAATAGACCTGGTAGCATGATACTGAAACAAATTAAGCAGCACTGCAAATTTCCTCTCGTGATGCAAACAATTTTTCTAGAAACTATTAGAACAAACGTATTCTGCCTGGATTAAAAGTTCTCATATGCAGGGGCAACTGGGTGGTTCAGTCGGCTGAGCATCTGACTCATGATCTTGGCTCAGGTCATGATCTCACTTTGGGATCAAGCCCCACCTCGGGCTGGGCTCTGTGCTGACAGGGCGAAACCTGCTTGGGATTCTCTCTCTACCTCTCTCCCATTTCATAGTCAATCTCTCTCTCTCTCTCTCAAATTAATAAATAAACTTTAAAAAAATGTTTTCATATACAAACCGTGTATGTTTTGAAACTGAAAGCCCTGCAAAATATACAACACTTAAGGGAGGGAAATGTCTACAAAACAGTAAAATATTTAAAATTTTCCATGAGCTTTCATAGTCATGTTAAGCTAAGCATTAACATTTCCTATTATGTCTTTTTTGGCCTTTTATAAACACCAAGGGACAATGTATTTGGAAACATTTTCTGAGAAATTAAACTTCAGTATTTTATGGTTCAAGTTGTCATTAATACAGCTTTTGACTAAGTACAAAAATCAACTTAAAATTTCTGTTATATTTCACTTTTCATCTTTTTCTATATTGAAATTTAAAATTTCTCTACAGTTTGAGAAATATTTAAGATTTGATATTGACATAAGGAGTAGGAAAAGGAATGACTTATCTTTTCTGTATGATTTCCAGAACCAGGAAATAGGATATTTATAAGATCATATTTCCTTGGTTAGGAATTCCTTAAGTGAGCTTTAATGGGTAAAAGTTAGAACAAGCAATATTAAGTTTCCATCTCATTTTGATTATGCTACATAGAAACTTCCAGCATATTTTAACCTAATCCTCTCCTTTCTAAACTCCTCAGGATCTAGTGTACAAGGACCCAGCCAGGCCCAACAACCAGAAAACATGTACCTTCAAAGAGCTGGTGTACGAGACAGTGAAAGTGCCCGGCTGTGCTCACCAGGCAGATTCCCTGTATACATATCCAGTAGCCACTGAATGTCACTGTGGCAAGTGTGATAGTGACAGTACTGACTGCACCGTACAAGGCCTGGGGCCCAGCTACTGCTCCTTCAGTGAAATGAAAGAATAAAGAGCAATGGATATTTCAGGTGACCTATCCTTGTCCTAAAGGACCAAAATATCCAAGAAGTCTGTGTGTGTCCATATGCCCAGGCTGCAAACCACTGTGGACCAGGGGATCATTAGACCCCTGATCCCTGTTCTCCAGGCAGAGGAGGTCCAGGAATTAAGAATGCTGGGGCCAGGAGCCTGTCACCACTCAACCCTGTATATCTGGTTCCATAAATTTTATTCAGACTTACTTAACTTATAGACATGTGGGTGCTTTCCTATTTAATAGCCTTAGAAATCCTCTCAGGCAACCCCTTTCCTTAAAAGGAAGGGATTTTAGGCCCAAAGGGCAGAAATAAGATGGGAATGGATCAGAGTACTAAAGGTGGCCTTCTAGACATTTGAGCCCTCAAAAGCAGGGCCAGCATCTTCATGATTATAGTCTCAATGCCTAGCACCATGCCTGAAATTTAGTAAGAAATTCAACAATGGCTTCCTTAAGGAAAGTAAGATCTGAAAGGCAGGGATAGGAAACACTCTAAGAGCATGTTTGACTCTGGCTGATGAGATTGCCTTCAGCAATGCCAATCAGTCCATGAAAGTGGGGGCATTAACCCCACCTCACCTCTCCTTCTCTGTCACATGAAGTACTGAGATACGATGCATCTTGCATGAATTGCTTAGTGTATATGGGGGTTACCAGAGCTCAGGATTTCTAACTATTACTACCAAACCCTTCAGCTAAAGGGCAAAAGCAAGAAATGTTAATGAGGGCCTGGGAAAATTAGCCCGTATCTATTTCATCATTTAAACAAATTGAACAAATATTGTCAGGCTCCTGCAAAATTCCCTTTGAGAAGTAGAAAAAAAAACTACATCACCCTGCGCTCCAGGCTAGGATCCACTCCTTTGAAGAGAGGTGGATTTGAAAGTAGATTGGAAAGCAATTTTGTCAACTTAGTAAGTACATTTATCCTATCTACAACCACATTTGTGTAAAAAAATATCTTTTTTAGAAAGAGCTAGGAGGAAAAAGAAAAACTACCTGTTTTCTAGAATCCTCTGTATGTCAATCTTTTCTTTTGTCTATCCATGTTCTCCCATATCTGCTTCTTTCAAGAGGATAAATATTAAAACTATTTCATGAGTTGATTTCTTTTCAAGGTGTTACCTCTCTTAGTCATGGAGTTATTTCATACTTATATTGTTTAATTTATTTAAATCTTATTTTTTTAATAAAGATGCTAGCCACAGAGTCTTAGATTTAGATTTTTCCATGTATAAGCAAATTACTAAAATATGTCTTATCTTTATAATATTAAGAGAAAGAATATTAAAAAATAATTCCTAGTTCTTCTGTAATATTTAATTGTCCTCACCTTTGAAAACATTAAAATTAATTTTGTTGCATTTCTAGAAGTGTTTACTTAAATTTCCTATCATTTTTTGAACTCAGTTTCTGATGGAGTGGGGGGGGGGGCAGTGGGAGACAAAGAATCACAGAGTGGGTGGGGACATTAGAGATTTTCTAGTTCATTTTTGAATTTTTGAAATGGAAAAACTGAAGTCTAAGGATATTAATTGACCCACCCAAGATCACAAAGACAGTTCATGGCAGAACCAGGATTAGAACTCTGGCATCGTAGGGGCCTGGGTGGCTCTGCTGGTTGAACATCCAATTCTTAATTTTGGCTCAGGTCATGATCTCAGGGTTGCAGGATCAAGCTCCACATCAGGCTCGACACTGAGCATGGATCCTGCCTGAGATTCTCTCCCTCTCTCTCTCTCTCCCCCCCCACACACACCTCCCCGCCTTGCACATGCACAGACACTGTCTCTATGTCTCTAAAACGAAAATTAAAAAGAAAATAAAAGGAACCCTGGCCTCCTAGCTCTTAGCCAGCTCTCCTATGACTACTCTACCATATTAAGAAGTCATTTTGACAAAGATTGAAGCAAAATTGTATGTATTGATAATCAAGCTATGCCCATTCAAATCTGGTACTGATCGTGTCTTATTTATACTCTCTACAATATTGTGACACACTGAAATTAGGGCTTATTAAGCAAAGTTGAATAAAAGCTTTAAATTATAACAACATTTTCCTTCTCGCTATACTTTTAGAAATCAAAATAATTGCCTTCTTGTTAGAGACAGTACAGGGCAATGGCTCCAGAGTTAACTTGTCTTAATCACCTTGTCCAGATGTAGCATCTTAAACAAGTTACTTAAATTCTCTGGATCTCTTTTTCCTCAGCTGTAAAATGAGGATAATAATATTTACCTCAGAGGGTTATACAGATGATTAAATGGGAAAACACATGTAAAGGGCTTAGAACAGTGCCTGGCACACAGCATTCCTCAATAAATACCAGATGTTATGCTTTAAAAGAGATGATGTGTCAAGATGGTAAGTCAGACCTAAGTAAAGCAATAATATAGCTTAGGTTCTTTCTAGTAATATTAGGCAAGCTATTTAACTACTCCGGGCATCACTTTCCTCACTTTTAAAATGGAGTAAAGATGTTAACTATGCCACAGGGTTGCTGTAAAGATTAAAAAAGATAATGAATGTGAGGTGCTTTAGGAGTCCTGCAGAAGGACTATAATCTTGATGTAGAGAGATCTCTACAACTTAGCTTAGAACATCAAGGTGAAAATGCTAGGAAGGAGCAATATTTTCCACCTGAGACACCCCCATGCCAAACTGAAGTACAATCCTTTATGAAGCAGCAAGAAAGAACATTTGTGAGCTCTCCAAGTGCTTGAGAGCCTAACCCCATGGACCACTATTTTAGTTGAAGCCATATTATCTCTCCTTAGCATTATAGCAAGGGTCTTTCTACATCTGAGAAGTCCTCATGGCTCAACTCCTCACAAATCACAACTTTGATCATGTCTAATAATGAATGGGATTCCTCTTTCTTTTCAAAATAAAATCTTAATATTTAGCTGACACATGAGGCTCATCATGGCCTGACCTATGACTACCTCTCAACTTCCTATCTCCCCATTCCCTCATTCCCAAGAGGCTGCTATACCTGAGACCATCTACGAGGGTTGAGGGATGATTTTGTATCTTCCACCGTGGAATGCTTTAACCAGAATACCATGCCTTTCCTCCCATGAGAGATTTTGCCGTCTATCGTAGAATTCAGTAGTGCTGACTTACTGACCAGTTTAAGTGATTAAAAATGTGGTATCATTATACAAGATTAATAAATACTAAGTTCACAATAGCGAGGAAGGATAAAGATGAATGGAACTGGAGGAAAGTACTTAAGGAACCTCAAACTAGATTTACAATGTTTATATCTTAACATAAATCAAAGTCACAAATATGGTATAATGTTAACGTATATATAATCTGGGGAAGAGCTATCCAGGTACTCATTATATTCTTTCATACATACAAAGTGTTTGCTAGTTAACAAGTGACAAAGCATCTTTATATGCTTTATACATTTAATCCTGAATTTATGCCCATTATAAGAAAGTTGAGATGGGCCCTGAGCCTAAAGTCACACAGCTAGTGTGCAAGGCTCAGTCATTAATATTCATTTAGGAATTGAGGCAGAATTTAGGATGTTCACCAAGATCTGTGCTTACTTCTTCCTGGCTATAAAGCTGAACTCCATTTCCTAGCCTTCCTTGCAATCATGTTATATCCGTGTTCCAGTCAATAGAATGTGAGTGGAAGCACTAGGAGATATTCCATATCTGTCCCCTGAAATCCTCTCATAAGCTAGATGTCAACACCCATTCTCTTCCTATATCAGCTAGATGTCAACACCCAGGATGACCTTGAAAGCTTTGTGTTGATGATAACAGAGCCACTGCCATCCTGGATTCCTGCATGCTTGCATGGAGTAGTATGCCCCAACATCAACAATCCTTACAGCAGACTGGATGGACTTTAGATCAATGAAGAAATTTTCTACTGGGTTAAACTACTAGCATTTGTGGGTTTATCAATTAAGAAAAATTGCATTATTTTAAGTAATATATAAATTGGCACTGGAAGTAGAGTGCTGCATTAACAAAAAAATTAGCAGATGTGGCATTAGCTTAGTGGTTGTACAATAGGATAAAAAAAAAGTGATAATCAGAGTAAAACTTTCCGCTGTAAAAACGTAAAGGCCAATCACATGTTTACTGAGCTTTTAGCAAATTTATGGCCTATGGCCCAAATCTGGCCCATCAACTTTTAAAAAAAAAAAAAAAAGTTTATTGGTACATAGCCAGTTATCTATGGCTGTTTTTGCACTACAACAGAATTCAATAGTTGTGACAAAAACTGTTTATGGTCCACAAAGTCTAAAATAATTTACAATTTAGACCTTTACAGAAAAAGTTTGCCAAAAGGTTTACAAAGAGTTCAAATGTTAACAGAATTGGCTTTTACCCTCTAGTTATTAAAGCTATGGTTTGTTTTCAAATAGACATAAAAGGGAATGGAAAAAGTCTAGGAATTTGAAGACTTGAGGTTTATAATAAAAGGTTATTGCTTCTAGACCCTAAATAGTAAGAGATAAAATGGATTTGAGGAACAAAGATCTATTAGGATTCAGTCCTGAGGTAGGCAGATTTAAGGTGTGGCCTTATCACCTAGGTCTTTTATCTCAGATAGTATCCACAATAGAACCACTAAGTTGTAAGGAAGCAAAAAAAAATAAATAAATCAGGATTTAGGATCATGTTTAGGAAAAGAACTTTAGATATTTTTATAGGTGCCAGGAACAACATGAAAGTAGTTAAGAGAGTTGTCAACAAAACCAAAAGATTAGACTAAAAATGCCTTTGATTATTCAAACAACCCTTGAGTCCTAAAAGTTGGTGAGCAGAAAGTACTCTACTAAACTTGTACAACTCCAAGGAGGGCCACTTTCCATACCCTACTTCAAGTGTGATGATAGAGCCAGAAGCTATGGAGAACAAGGACATGGAAAAAAAAAAAATGTTCCTCTAGAGAGAAGAATCAGCATCTAATTAAGGAATTTCGTCAACTGCCAAGGCAGAAGGATTTCATAAAGCTTGTCCAGTAGGATTTGATCCTTGATTCCATGAGCTGTGTCTCCTAGTCTTCCCTTTTATGAATGGGAATGTTATTGTGATTAGTATTATGGTGTAGAAGTGCCACTACTTCATCACTGAATACTAGGTGGAGAGGGAAAAGGAAGATAACTTGTCTTTTTAGTTCATGGGTTGCTAGCACATAAGAAGCCACTTGTGGAATGATGGTGAGAACTTTATCATCTGGAAAGTAGTGACCTGGAACTGGACTCAAGTATGGATGAGCTCTTTGGAGAGGCAAGGAGGTAGTTTGACATGAGGGAGAAGGATGAACTTGTATTGTTCTTAGATATTTGGACTGTGACAGAGATTGTTATATGCTCACCAGAACCCTTTTTCTTTTCTTCTTGGGACCATAACTAGTCTACCTTTCTCAGTCTTACCTGTAGAAAGGTCTGATAATGTGACTAAGTTCTACCAATGGAAGGTTATCATAAATGATGTGTGCTAATTCTAGGTCTGGCTCACAAATCCTTCCCATAAATGAATAATACTTCCTCTCTTTTCTGGCTGAGTTTTATGCTTAAAGCAATCTTGGAAGTCATGTATAGAAGATGGCAGAACATCCATCAGCCTATCTCTGAATGACCAGAGGATCCACATAACCCTACACACCTGTTCCCTCTGAGAGGACTTAGTATCAAGAATAAACTTCTCTTGTGTTAAGTCACTGAAACTTGAGGGTTTACAACAGGTAATGTTACCTTAACTAATCTAGGGATCCACAGTTCTCAAGAAACTTAATGTTTAATACCAATCCACATGAACCAAATACAAAGTCAGTTATCTAATATTGTTCACATATATGCCCATAGATTACTAGCTTCTAATGAAAAATTTGTCAATTAGTATTTTAACTTTGAGCCTGGATGTGTGTGTGTGTGTGTGTACACACGCATGCACAATTTCCCTAAATGAAACTTCCTTTGTCTTTCAGTCTGAAAGTAGATTCAGGGAATGACACTGAAGAGCCCTGATGACCAGTAAAAAGACCTCCCCAAAAAAGGCAAGCTAGTGCCTCCTTCCTGTTTCCCTGGTAAAGTCTCTTTCCTAAGGCATTATGATCATAGAGATATTAAGTGGGGAATCCAAGAGTCAGGAAGTTCCCATGATTTCCATGCCTGTGTGTACACAGTAATGCTCCACTGTTTCTCCACAGGCTTCATTGTGAGGGTAATTTGAGGGTCCACTTAGAGGTAGACCACCTGGCAACATTTGAGTAGGCCTTAAAATTCAACCTCAGGTCACTGATAAATTTTAATGAAGCCAGGAATTCATATCACACTAAGATATGATGCTGTCTATTGAATATAATTATTTCAAAGCCTCACCTCACCTGGGAAAAGAGAGGGTGACCCTGAGGGAGAGGTAATAATGATTAGACCAAATGCTAGAGATTAAGTCCAGTGAGAGTGATAAAGTACAGAGGAACTAGGCAAAGAATTTCAGTTATTAAGCAATAAGTCCTCAAAGGCTCCCATATGTGGAATACATTTATTTCCATCTAGAGCAAGATAGTCTATTCCTTTAGCATTTTTTCTCAAGCTCCAATACAGATCCTGAAAAGATCACCAAATAACATCAATAATAACAAAACAATCTGAGCCACTTTGAACCAATATACATAATGATCATATTAAAAGTCCATACATAGAATATGGTCTGTTGGCCCATGTGATGACATGGATATACAGACAATCAGCTCACACTAAACAATGAAAATAATAAATATCCACTCAGAACCAACTGAAATAATAGATGTTACATTCAGGAAGTCAGCTGTCCTTAAAATAAGCAGGAAAACAAAAGTCCATCATATAGCAGCTCAGACAGGTGAGCCCTGAAGATGTGGCTATGTTAAGTGTGCAATGAAATTGGTGCCAGTTTACCACATTCCTCCAGACAGGGCCTTTTTTGGTGTCAAAGGACAGACACCCATCACGTTTCTTTATAGTAAAGAATGACTTTACTTTAAGAATGCTGGGGCGCCTGGGTGGCGCAGTCGGTTAGGCGTCCGACTTCAGCCAGGTCACGATCTCGCGGTCCGTGAGTTCGAGCCCCGCGTCGGGCTCTGGGCTGATGGCTCAGAGCCTGGAGCCTGTTTCCGATTCTGTGTCTCCCTCTCTCTCTGCCCCTCCCCCGTTCATGCTCTGTCTCTCTCTGTCCCAAAAATAAATAAACGTTGAAAAAAAAAAAAAAAGAATGCTCATGGAATTGGAACTAAAACACTTAAAAGGATCAAGACAGCATCCTTGTTTAGAGGTCCCCAAGGTTCATTTCTAACATATCTCTTTCTCTGCACAATAGCTCCAATATCTTCAGTATGGATGTGGCTGTTAATTAGAGACCCCTTTCAGCACAGCACCCAAAATCCATCACAACTTCTCTTTAAGTCTCTTAGTTTAAATCCCCAAGAGAGAAGATTTGATTGACTCAAATGGTATCATCTCTACTTGGGCAGAGTTCTTCACACAGGCCATGATGAAGGTCACTAGATGCCCCAACAGTGGGCTTCTGAGTTACCTAAAAGCAGGCTGCCTTTGAAAGCAAAATATAACCTTTGTCCCTTCAGTATCTTCCCATAAGCAAAGAGCAGCCTGATGTTGTTTTCTTGAGCAAGGCAGAGGTAAAAAGCCAGTATAATCTCAAAAGGGAAGTTGAACATGGCAGGTAGATTGACTGCCAGATCTCAAATAGATATTGCTGAAATCATACCCAACAATTTTAATGGACTTGAAAAGCCTAAGTAATTGTTCTGCACTTGAAAAAAGAATTAATTAATCGAGTTCAAGATAGGCATATTGATCTGATTTCAGGCTACTTTCTATACATTGGCCCCAACATATAAATATTATAGGCTATTGTCATCAGTACACTGAAAAAGTAGGGTTCGTGGAGTGTGATCCTAAAAGCAATTTTATTTGTTCTCCCACTGTCCCTTTGAATTTGTTCAGAGGCAGCTGTCCCTTCCCTGCCACTGCATAAAAATTTATCAGGTTACATGGCATCACAGGTCACTCTTGGGTAATAAAAAATCTTCATTATCATTTCACAAACACAATAGCAACCCCAAACCTCCAGTCCCAGCTAACAACAAAAACTTCAAACAGGAGCTGTTATTAAACTTTTTCCATCCTTGCTGGAGTGGGTGGTTGATCCTTAACTCTCCCTCTCCATATAGATTTCCTGCAGGTTGCTGGCACCCCTGGATGGGACTACAGAGTAGGGAAAAGAAGGACAAAAAAGATAACTGCATGCTTTTAGGACCTGACAACTGTTTGAAGCCGACTCTCTCCGAGCATATGTCTGTGTTCTCCAGAGGCGACTCTGCTGGGACTCTCCAACTGCAATTCCCTGACATGGGTAGTGCATCACCATAGGCATGCCTGTCCTGAGCCCTTACCGTCTTTATCCAACACTGTATCTCCAGCCTCTGACACAACCTCTTGAGCAGTATCCTTGATTAGACAGACATTCCTAAAGTGGCCTTCCCATACAGACCCAGAATTTTTGAGTCACTAGTCCGATATCGGAGAGGAGAGAAGTTACTTTCCAGATCCTGACCTTCTACTCTGAAGTCACAGGAAGCTTTAGCCAGTTTCTTAATGTTTAGCTTTCTCAGGCATGACTCAGGTGTCAGTCATACAGTATATGCATCAAGTCTAGAGAATGTATATTAAGCTGTCTAAGGGGTCACATTGAAGCCTCCCATCCTTGAAGTAGAAATGAGGAGAGAGTACCTTTGTACTTTGCAACAGGGAATAGAGTGGGAATTTCATACAAGCTCCTCCAAAGCACTCATCTTCATAAGACCCTCTTATTTCCAACCATCAACATTTAGTTAATTCCTTAATGATAGTGATGCTCTCTAAAAATTTTTTGGATGTCTGCTCTGAAATTCCTAGGGGATGGTCAGTTTATTTTAATATCTGAAACCTATTATATCTCAATGTCTTGAAACCTTCATTTTAACATCCTGTTATACTGCCTAATACATTGTGAGAAATCAATTGATCAAAAAGAAACATTATGCTCATAGTTTTTATTTTTCCCTATCTTCAGTCTGATGCAGGAACCCACCCTTAGCTATGCACTTACCTTCAAATCATTCTTAAGTAATTTATTCTTGATGATACCAAAAGAAATGCAGTAGGGAGTACTAGTACTGATACATGGAGGAAACGGAAATGGAAATGATCTCTAGATAGACACAGGCACTGTGAGATAACTACATCTCCACTCAAATGCAATTTTACCATCTCCTAAATTCCATTTTCCCCTCAAGTTCAGTTAATATGCACCTGCAGAATGCTGTCTCAAAATTTAATTTTCTTCTGGGTAAAATTCTCATCCAGCCTTGAACATGTTTTATGTCCTTCTGTACTTTCTTAAATAAAAGTTGTAACAAAGACAAATGGGCAGAAGTTGGAAGGGGACACATGGGCCAATGAAAGAAAAAGAAAGAGGGGAAAAAGCAGTCTCAGGAATTGTCTTAGTTCAGGCTGCCATAACAAAATACCACAGACTGGATGACTTAAATGACAGAAATTCTGGAGGTTAGAAATCCTATATCAAGGTGCCAGACAATTCAGTTCCTAGTAAGAGCATTCTTTCTGGCTTATGGAAGGCCACCTTCTCACTGCATCCTCACTTGGTGGAGGAAAGGGGAGGAAAGGGAACAAGTGAAGAAAGGAGGAAAGTGAGGAAAGGAGGAAAAAGAGAGAAGTGGGCAAGGGGGAAGACAGAGGAGGAGAGGAGGGGAGGAGCTGGGGAGAGAGGGAGGAGGGGAGGAGACAGGCAAGAGGAAGAGAGCATTTTTGTGTCTCTTCTTCTGTTTTTTAAGTTATTTGAGTATGGCTGCCACATAATCTTACATTAGTTTCAGGTGTGCAACACAGTGATTTCATAATGAGTCTATATGTTATGTTCACAACTGTAGCTATCGTCTGCCACCATACATCTCTATTACAATATCAATGACTATTCTTATGCTGTGCCTTTTATTCCGATGGTTTATTCATTTCATAACTGGAGGTGTGTATCTCTCACCCCCCATCACCCATTTTTCTCATTCTCCCACTCCCCCCCCTTCTGGCAACCACAAGTTTATTCTCTGTAATGGCCAGCCTGATTTGCTTTTTTAAAATTTACTCATTTATTTTTTAGATTCACATATGAATAAAATCATATGGTATTTATCTTTCTTGGTCTTACTTCCTTTAGCATAATACCCTCTAGGTCCATCCATGTTGTCTCAAATAGCAAGATATACTTTTTATGGCTGCACAGTATTCCTGTGTGTGTGTGTGTGTGTGTGTACCACATATTTCTTACCCATTTGTCTACTGAGGGACACTTAGGTTGCTTCCATATCTTGGCTATTATAAATAATGCTGCAATACATATAGGGGTTCATATATCATTTCAAATTCATGTTTTCATTTTTGGGGGGTAAAATGCCCAATAGTGAAGTTACTGATTCATATGGTATTGCTATTTTTAATATTTTTAGGAACCTCCATAGTGTTTTTTCTACAGTAACTGCACCAATTTACATTTCCACCAAGTTCCGTTTCCCCCATATCTTTACTAACACTTGTTATTTCTTGTCTTTTTGATTATAGCCATTCTGAGAGGTCTAAGATGGTATCTCCTTGTGGTTTGGATTTGCATTTCCCTGATGATTAGTGATGCCGAGCATCTTTTCATGTGTCTTTTGGTCATCTTATGTCTTCTTGGAAAATGGCTATTTAGTTCCTTTCCCATTTTTTAATCATATTGTTGTTTGTTTTTCAGTGTTGAGTTGTAGAAGTTCTTTATATATTTTGGATAGGTAACCCCTTATTGGATATATCATTTGTAAATATCTTCTCCCATTTACTAGGTTATCTTTTTGTTTTGTTGATGGTTTCCTTTGCCATGAGAAAGTTTTTTCTTTTGATGCAGTCCCAATAATTTATTTTTGCTTTTGTTTCCCTTGCCTGAGGAGACATGTCTAGAAAAATGTTTCTGTGGCCAAAGTCAGTAAAATTACTGCTTATTTTCTCTTCTGGGATGTTCATGTTTCAGGTCTCACATTAGGTCTTGATTCCATTTTGAGCTTATTTTTGTATATGGTGTTAGAAAGTGGTCCAGTTTCACTCTTTTTTACTTGTTGCTGTCCAGTTTTCCCAATACCATTTATTGAAGAGATTACCTTTTCCCCATTATGTATTTTTGCCTCCTTTGTCATAGATTAAATAACCATATAAGTGTGGGTTTATTTCTGGGCTCTCTATTCTGTTCTATTGATCTATGTTTCTATTTTTGTGCCAGTACCATACTGTTTTGGTTACTACAACTTTCTATATAACTTGAAATCTGGAATTGTGATAACTCCAGGTTTGTTTTTCTTTCTCAAGATTGCTTTGGCAATCTTTGGCAATTCAGGGTCTTTTGTGATTTCATACAAATTTTAGTATTATTTGTTCCAGTTATGTGAAAAATGCTATTGGTATTTTGACAGGGATTGCTATGAATCTGTAAGTTGCTTTGGGTAATATGTACACTTTATTTATTTTTTTTTCAACGTTTATTTATTTTTGGGACAGAGAGAGACAGAGCATGAATGGGGGAGGGGCAGAGAGAGAGGGAGACACAGAATCGGAAACAGGCTCCAGGCTCTGAGCAGTCAGCACAGAGCCCGACGCGGGGCTCGAACTCACGGACCGCGAGATCGTGACCTGGCTGAAGTCGGACGCTTAACCGACTGCGCCACCCAGGCGCCCCAATATGTACACTTTAATAATATTAATTCTTCTAACCCATGAGCAAGGAGTATCCTTCCATTTATTTATGTCATCAACAACTTCTTTCATTAATGTTTCATAGGTTTCAGATTACAAGCCTTACACCTCTTTGGTTAAGTTTATTCCTATGTATCTTCTTCGCTTTAGAGCAGTTGTAAATGGAGTTGTTTCCTTAATTTTTCTTTCTAATACTTAATTATTATTGTGTAGGAATACTAATGATTTCTATGTATTAATTTTGTATCCTGCAACTTTAGTGAAACAATTTATTATTTCCACTAGTTTTCTAATGGAGTCTTTAAGACGTTCTATGTATGTCATATGCAAATAGTGAAAAGTTTAACTTTTCTTTACCAATATAGATGTCTCCTATTTCTTTTTTATTTAATGTTTATTTTTGAGAGACAAGGAACAACCAGGGAGGGCAGAGAGAGAGGGAGACACAGGATCCAAAACAGGCTCCAGGCTCTGAGCTGTCAGCACAGAGCCCAACGCGAACTGCGAACCCACAAACTGTGAGATCATGACCAGAGCTCAACCAACTGAGCCACCCAGGCGCCTTGCCTCTTATTCCTTTTTCCTGTCTGACTTCTATGGCTAGGACTTCCAGTACTATACTGAATACAAGTGGTGAGAGTGCACGTCCTTGTCTTATTTCTGACCTTAGAGGAAAAACTTTCACTTTCAGTTTTTTACCATTGAGTATGATGTCAGTTGTGGGCTTTTCATATAAGGCTAAGCCCACTTTGATGAGAGTTTTTAACATGACTGGATATTGTACTTTGTCAAATGCTTGTTCTGCATCTATTGAGGTGATAATATGATTTTTAACTTTCATTTTGTTGATGTGGTATATCAATTTGATTGATTTACAACTATTGAGCCATCTTTGCATCACGAGAATAAATCCCCAATCATGGTGAATGATCTTTTAATGTACTATTGTATGCTATTTGCTATTATTTTGTTGAGAATTTTTGCACCGATGTTAATAAGGATATTGGTCTGTAGATTTTTGGGGGTCTCTTTGGTTACGGTATCAGGCCTCATAAGATGTATCTGTAAGCTTTCCTTCCTCTTCTGTTTTTTGGAATAGTTTGAGGAGAATAGTATTAACTCTTCTTTAAATGTTTGGTAGAATTCACCTGTGAATCCATCTGGTAGTTTTACTTTTTGGTACTTTTTGATTACCAATTCAATTTTTGTTAGTTATAATAATTCTGTTCAATCTTCTAGTTCTTCTTGGTTCACATTTGGAAGACTGTATGTTTCTAGATATTTACCCATTTCTTCTGGATTGTCCAATTTGTTGGCATATAATTTTTCACAGTATTTTCTTATAATCCTTTGTATTTCTTTTTTTTTTTTTTTTAGTTTATTTTTATTTATTTTTGAGAGATAAAGAGAGAGCACGCAAGCCAGGGAGCAGCAGAGAGAGAGGAAAAGAGAAAATCCCAAGCAGGCTCTGCATTAACAGCTCAGAGCATGACACGGGATTTGATCTCATGAACCACGAGATCATGACCTGAACCAAGATCAAGAGCTGAATGATTAACAAACTGAGCCATCCAGGTACCCCTAATCCTTTGTATTTCTATGGTTCCAGTTGTTAGTTCTCCCTTGTTTCTGATTTTATTTGGGTACTTTCTCTTTTTTTCTTGATGAATCTACAACCAGGTCTCGGTTTAATTTATATATATTTGTGTGTGTGTGTGTGTGTGTGTGTGTGTGTGTGTGTGTGTGTGTGTATGATCTCTGTGTCATGTACTTATGCTCTGATCTTTATTATTTCCTTCCTTCGACTCACCTTGGGCTTTCTTCTTTTTCTAGTTCCTTAAGTGTAAGGTTAGATTGTTTATTTGAGCTTTCCCTTGTTTCCTGATGTGGCCTATATTGCTATATATTTCTCTTGTAGAACTGCTTTTGCTAAATCCCAATGATTTTAGTCCATTGTGTTTTTATTTTCACTTGTCTTCACGTATTTTTTTTATTTCTTCTGTGACTACTTCATTCACCCATTGGTTATTTAGTATCATGCTGTTTAGCCTCCACGTTTGTGTTTATTCCAGCTGTTTTCTTGTCATTTATTCCTAGTTTCATAACACTGTGGTCAGAAAAGATACATAGTACGATTTCAGTCATCTTAAATTTATCAAGGCTTTTCTTGTGGCCTAATATATAATCTATTCTGGATAATGTTTCACATGTACTTGAAAAGAATGTGTATTATGTTAGTTTGGGATGGACTGCTCTATATATATCTGTTATATCCATCTGGTCCAATATGTCATTCATAGATACTATTTCCTCATTGATGTAAGTGGGGGATTAAAGTCCCCTATTATTGTATTGCCATCAATTTCTCTCTTTGCTTTATATATTTGCTTTATATATTTAGGTGCTTAACAATGGGTGCATATATATTTACAATTGTTATATCCTCATGCTGAATTGTTCCCTTTACCATTATATAATATCCTTATTTGTCTCTTGTTACAGTCTTTGTTTTAAAGTCCATTTTGTCTGGGGCTCCTGTGTGGCTCAGTCAGTTAGGTGTCCAACTCTTGATCTCAGCTCAGGTTATGATCTCAATCTCAGGGTTGTGAGTTCAAGCCCCATATTGGGCATCATGCTGGGCATGAAGCCTAAATAAATAAATAAAGTCTATTTTTCCTGATATAAGTATTACTATCCTGACTTTTTTTTTCTTCCATTTACATAGTAAATGTTTTTCCATCCCTTCACTTCAGTCTGCATATATCTTTAGGTCTGAGGTGAGCCTCTTATAGGCAGCATATTGATGGGTCTTAATTTTTTTATCCATTCTGCCACTTTATGTTTTGATTGGAGCATTTAGGCCATTTAAATTCCAAGAATTATTGATAGATATGTACTTATTGCCATTTTGTTATTTGTTTTCTGATTATTTCTGTAGTTCTCTATTCTTTTCTTCTCTTGTTCTCTTTGTTTTTGTTTGTTTGTTTGTTTAAATGTTTATTTTTTTTTGAGACAGAGAGAGACAGAGCATGAGCAGGGGAGGGGCAGAGAGAGAGGGAGACACAGAATCTGAAGCAGGCTCCAGGCTCCGAGCAGTCGGCACAGAGCCCGATGCGGGGCTCGAACTCACGGACCGTGAGATCATGACCTGAGCTGAAGTCGGACGCTTAACCGACTGAGCCACCCAGGCGCCCCTCTCTTGTTCTCTTTGTGATTGACAAATCACTGTAGTGTTATGTTTGGCTTTCTTTCTCTTTATTATTTGTGTATCTGTTATAGGTTTGAAGTTTGTAGTTACCATGAAGTTGATATATTCATAATATATACAAGTAATTAGGAGTCTATATTAATTTGGTAGACATTTAAGTTCAAACACATTCTACTAAAAATGGAGAGGGAAACTTTCTTTTATTTTTTTCCTTTCTCTTCTTTCTTTTCTTCTTTCTTCCCTTCCTCCCATTTTCCCTCCCTCCCTTTCTTTTCTTTCTCACCCCTCTGTTTTATATATGTCCTGGATGTTCTTATACAAACACTATTTCTATCACTATTACATTAGGGCTCAGACCTTATGATTTCATTTAATCTTAATTACATGCATAAAGGCCCTATCTCCAAATATAGTCACACCGTGGTTTGAGGTTCAATATATGGATTTTGGGAAGACGAGTCTATAATATTATTCCATATCTGGCAGACCAAAATTCATGCCCTTCTTATATGCAAAACACATTCATTCCACCCAATAGCGCTCAAAGTGTTAACTCATTCTAGCATCAACTCTAAAGACTAAAATCTCATCCAAATATCATCTAAGTCAGATATGGGTGAGACTCAAGGTGTGATTCATCTTGAGTCAAAATTCCTCTCCAGCTGTGATCCTGTAAAACTAGTTATGTGCTTCCAAAATAAGACAGTAAGGCAGGCAGAGAATAAACATTCCCATCCAAAAGGGAGAAATAGGAAAGAAAAAAGTAGTGATGAGTCGCAGACAAGTCCCAAACCTAGCAAGATAAATTCCAGTAGGTCTTAAGGCTTGAAACTACTCTCCTTTGCCTCTATATCCTGTCTTCCAAGTCACTGGGGTGGCAGCATCACCCCCCACAGCTCTGTAGTGACCTTCTCCCCCTCCCCATTAAGCTCCTTGCCCCTCTAGCCCTTGCTCACATGGCTGTCTGCAGAGGCTCTGCACTCTGAAACCAGGGAGGAGAAAATAGCCTGGCTACCTGGGCCCCTGGTGAAAGTGGCAGCCCCGATGATCTCTGAATAGCCTCTGGGTCATTGTTGCCCTTCCCTGAAGAATAGCACATGTTCACAGGCAAACAGCTCTGTGCTCTGGTCCTACAGAATCCAACAAGTCAGACAGCCTTAATTCATTCCACCCACTTTCTCTGCCAGTTTATTTCTTTTTTTTTTTATTTTTTTCTTTTTTTTTATAATTTATTGTCAAATTGGTTTCCATACAACACGCAGTGCTCATCCCAACAGGTGCCCTCCTCAACGCCCATCACCCACTTTCCCTCTCCCCCACCCCCCATCAACCCTCAGTTTGTTCTCAGTATTTGAGAGTCTCTTATGGTTTGCCTCCTTCCCTCTCTGTAACTTTTGCCCCCTTTCCCTCCCCCATGGTCTTCTGTTAAGTTTCTCAGGATCGACATATGAGTGAAAACATATGGTATCTGTCTTTCTCTGCCTAACTTATTTCACTTAGCATAATACTATCCAGTTCCATCCATAGCATAATACTCTCCAGTTCCATCCACATTGCTACAAATGGCCAGATTTAATTCTTCCTCATTGCCAAGTAGTATTTCATTGTATATATAAACCACATCTTCTTTATCCAGTTGTCAGTTGATGGACATTTAGGCTCTTTCCTTAATTTGGCTATTGTTGAAAGTGCTGCTATAACATTGGGGTACAAGTGCCCCTATGCATCAGCACTCCCGTATCCCATGGGTAAATTCCTAGCAGTGCTATTGCTGGATCATAGGGTAGATCTATTTTTAATTTTTTGAGGAACCTCCACACTGTTTTCCAGAGCGGCTGCACCAGTTTGCATTCCCACCAACAGTGCAAGAGGGTTCCCGTTTCTCCACATCCTTGCCAGCATCTATAGTCTCCTGATTTATCCATTTTAGCCACTCTGACCAGCATGAGGTGGTATCTCAGTGTGGTTTTGATTTGTATTTCCCTGATTAGGAGTGACGTTGAGCATCTTTTCATGTGTCTGTTGGCCATCTGGATGTCTTCTTTAGAAAATTGTCTATTCACGTCTTCTGACCATTTCTTCACTGGATTATTTGATTTTTGGATGTGGAGTTTGGTGAGTTCTTTATAGATTTTGGATACTAGCCCTTTATCTGATATGTCATTTGCAAATATCTTTTCCCATTCTATCGCTTGCCTTTTAGTTTTGTTGATTGTTTCCTTTGCAGTGCAGAAGCTTTTTATCTTGATGAGGTCCCAATAGTTCATTTTTGCTTTTCATTCCCTTGCCTTTGGAGATGTGTCAAGCAAGAAACTGCTGCAGCTGGGGACAGAGAGGTTTTTTTCCTGCTTTCTCCTCTAGGGTTTTGATGGTTTCCTGTCTCACATTCAAGTCTTTCATCCATTTTGAGTTTATTTTTGTGAATGGTATAAGAAGGTGGTCTAGTTTCATTCTTCTGCATGTTGCTCTCCCAGCAGCATTTGTTACAGACTGTCTTTTTTTGGTATCATTGGATATTCTTTCCTGCTTTGTCAAAGATTAGTTAGTCATACATTTGTGGGTCCAATTCTGGAGTCTCTATTCTATTCCATTGGTCTATGTGTCTGTTTTTGTGCCAATACCATAAAGTCTACTAGAACTGATACATGAATTCATGAAAGTTGCAGGATACAAATTAATGAACAGAAATCAGTGGCATTTTTATACACCAATAATGAAGCAACATAAAGAGAAATAATGAAACTTATCCGATTCACAATTGTACCAAGAACCATAAAATACCTAGGAATAAATCTAACCAAAGATGTAAATGATCTGTCTGCTGAAAACTATAGAAAGCTTATGAAGGAAATTGAAGAAGATACAAAGAAATGGAAAAACATTCCATGCTCATGGATTGGAAGAATAAATATTGTTAAAACATCAACACTGCCCAAAGCAGTCTACACATTCAGTGCAATACCAATCAAAATTGCACCAGCATTCTTCTCAAAGCTAGAACAAGCAATTCTAAAATTTGTATGGAACCACAAAAGACCTCAAACAGCCAAAGTAATATTGAAGAAGAAAACCAAAGCAGGACGCATTACAATCCCAGACTTTAGCCTCTACTACAAAGCTGTAATCATCTGCCAGTTTATTTCAAACTGGCAGTGCCTTTGATGGTATTATCTCATCTTTATTCCTGTTTTCTGCTGAGAGGGTTGATTAAATCTATGAATTGTATCCATAATCTCTTTATCAAATGTTTGTTCAGCCACACATTTAATATTCTCTTAAGAACAAGCCTTCTCATTTTTGCATTATGAATAGGCTGAGAATTGTCCAAATCTTCAAGTTCCAGTTCCTTTTTGCTTCACAATTCTTTCTTCAATTCATCTCTTTCCTCTAGCATTTTACTATAAGCAGTAAAGAGGACCCAATCTGTACCTTCAATACTTTGCTTATAAATCTCCTCTGCTAAATATTCAGTTACACAGTTTGCAGATTCTATGTTTCACAAAACACTACAAGACAATTCAGCCAAGTTCTTAGCCACATTTCCTTCAGTTTCCAACAAACTGTTCTTCATTTCCATCTGATACCTCACCAAAATGGCCTTTATATCCATCATTCTGCTGATGATTATTTACATATTCTCTAATAAAATGGAAGCTTTCTCTCCAGCACTCCTTTCTTTCTGAGCTCTCACCAGAATCACCTTTAACATCCATAATCCTACCAACAGTCACTTCATGACAACTTGACTTTTTCTAGCATGTACCTCAAAACTCCTTCAGCCTCTACATATCACTCAGTTCCAAAGTTATTTCCACATTTTTAGTTATTTATTAAAGCAGGACTCCACTTCTTGGTACCAAAATCTGTCTTAGTCACTCAGGCTACCATAACACAAAACCACAGAGTGGGTAGCTTAAACAACAGAAGTTTATTTTCTCCCAGTTCTGAAAGCCAGAAATCCCAGATCAAGGTACCAGCCAATTCAGTTCCTGGCAAGGACTCTCTTCCTGACTCTTTCTTTTCTTTCTTTCTTTCTTTCTTTCTTTCTTTCTTTCTTTCTTTCTTTCTCTCTTTCTTTTTTGAGAGAAAGAGAGAGAGAGCAAGAGAGAGAGTACAGGAGGGGCAGAGAGAGGGAGAGAGAATCCCAAGAAGGTTCTGCACTATCAGTAGTGCAGAGCTTGTTATGGGGCTCCAACTCAATAACAATGAGATCATGATATGAGCCAAGATCGAGAATCAGATGCTTAACCAGTTAAGCCACCCGGTTTCCCCTTCCTGGCTTGTTAATGGCTATCTTCTTGCTGTATCCTCATGTAGAATACAGAGAGGGAGAGAGAGGGAGAGAGGGGTGGAGAGAGAGAGAGAAAGAGAGAAAGAACATGCAAGTTCTCATATCTCTTCTCAAAAGGACACTAATCCTATTGATCAGGACCCCACCCTTGTGGCCTAATTTAATTACCCATTTCCAAATACAGGCACATTGAGGGTTGGGACTTCAACATATGAATGTGGCAGAAACACAAATATTCAGTCCAAAACAAAATGATTATATCTTCAGCCAATTTAACATTATTTTGCCCCATGCTGTAAAGAGACCAGCAACCTCTACAGTTGGAATGGCTAAATATAAAGGCTACAAGGTGATGAATTTCTTTTAGTGAATCATAGGCCACATTAGAATGCTCTAAGCTTATAAAACCTACTGTGGTAGGCCAAATGTCCATGTGCCTTAAATATTTGAACCTGAAAATATTATGTTACACAGGAAAAGGGACTTTACACATGTGATTAAGAAACTTGAGATGGAGTGATTACCCTGGATTATCCAAGTGACTTCAATGTCATTACAAGGGTTCTTAAAAATGGAAGAGGAAGGCAGAAGAGGAAAGTCATGGAGAAACGTAACTATGGAAGGTCAGAATGATGCAATGTAAGGACTTGACCTGCCATTGCTGGCTTTGGAGGTGGAAGAAGGAGACCATAAACTAAGGAATGTGAGATGGCCTCAAGAATCTGGAAAAGGCAAGGAAACAGATTCTCCTTTAAAGCTTCAAGAAAAGCACAGTCTAGCTGACACCTTGAGTTTAGCCCAGTGAGACCTATGTTGGACCTATAATCTACACAACTATAAAGTAATATATTTGTGTTATTTTAAGCCACCAAGTTCGTGATTATTTGTTATGGCAGCAATAGAAAACTACTATAGCTGTAAAAAGCTCTCATCCACCTCCCAAAAAAGTGAGTCAAGCTCTTCCAGTCAAGATCCATAGCCGAAATCTGTTACAGGTGCAATGTGCCTCCAGCTACACTCTGGGTGGATTGGCTAGACACATGGGGCCTCAACCAGAACAGTTTATCAGATGTCTACACAATTTCATAATAGCTTATAAAGCAAACAGGCTGGTGGAGGTAAAGACTAAAGTCAGGATCCTTTGAGGAGATAACTTAATGTCTATTTCTGATGCTAAATCCTCTAGATTATAAGCACTCCTTGAGGGTAGGAACTACCTCTTCCTCTCAATTCAGTCTTCAGAACCTAGAACCTCAGTGTTTGACATATGATAGGCACTGAATAATTATTTGTTGACTATTAAAGTAACCATCACAGACTCTGATTGAAATTTTAGGAGAAAGGTGAAGCCTGAAGATACTTTATGAAGTGCCTGGTGGCTCAGTCGATTGAGCATCTGGCTCTTGATTTGGGCTCAGATCCTGATCTCATGGTCATAGGATTGAGCCCCACGTTGGGCTCAGCGCTGGCAGCATGGAAGCTGCTTGGGATTTTCTATCTCTATCTCTCTACCCCTCCCCCCATCTCTTGCTCTCTCTCTCTCTCTCTCTCTCAAATAAACATTAAAAAAAAGATACTTTATGATTTTTCATTCTCAATTTTATTGTAAATAAATATATTATATTTGTCAGGGATTTTTTTTCACTTAGTTTATAAGAACTAGAAACCCAAGCAAATGAGGGAGTTTGTAATAATATGATTAAGAATAGCCACCATAGTTCCAGTTTCATGTAGTGCTAAGTCCAGGGTAGTTCTCACACTAAGTCCTCAGGATCCTCTCTGTTGTTTGAAAACTTATTCCATTACTAAAATTGAAAAATTAAAAATATAGATCATTAAACTAAATAACCCGATGATTCCTTTCTTTTCTGACAGCTTATTGTTTCATAAGAGAATGTCACTTGCTTACCCAAGAAAAAACAGGATTAAAATGTATTTGCAGTTATATATCTGAAATAGCTCTCAAATAAACATGAACAAAACAGATTTTATCATATCCACTTTTAGAGATATTCATTTCCCACACCTAAAGTCAGCAGATATGACCATTATTTTTTAAGATAAATCATTATAATATAGATTTAAATATTTTATGAGTGAAATTATCTCTCTTCTTCTCTCTCCCCTAGGTTTTAGTTTTAGCAACAATGGAAACTGTGATAAATATAATCTGATATTCTGTCCTCTAATATATTATAATCTAACCAGGGACTAAACTAGCACTATAGATAAGATGAATTTATTTTCTGAACCAAAAATTGGTCTGAAACACATCCCTCTAGCCATTGCCTTCAATATAAATATGACCATCTATTGCTAGCTCTGGAATTAGAGCAGAAATCACATATCCTTGCAAATATTAAGAGAGTTCATCTTGCCAAAGAATTACGGTATTACTTCAATTATGAGACCTAGTTTGTTGGCTCTGATTTATACATTGTAGTCATAGAATTGTGGCTAATGTTGATGGTTTATCCCATTTTGTAAAGATTTTGAGATCATGGCCTGAGCCAAGGTAAACGACTTTAAATTAAGACTGGTCACAAAGTCTTAAATAGAAGATCATCTAATCAAAAGAAAAAGTTGAAAGGACCCAGGAGAAAGCAGATAAATTATGAGACTTCATTCTGATCCATAAGCAGCTTATATATAGTGGAAAAGTAAAATAATGTAAACCAGAGGAAAAAACAAACACTAGAAAACAAAATACAGTCAAAGTGCTAGGATACATAATACAGAAGATGAAAGCTACAGAAGAAAAGAGAAATAGCTATCCACTTCAGATATTTTGCATTCACTTCTTGAATTTCAAGTGATTGTATGTATTTTCTCTCTTCACAGTCGCTTATCTCAGCTTAGTAACTGGGATTTTTATTAAGCAAAAACCTAGCCCCTAGTCCCCTTTCCAAATGACAGCCCATGAGAATAAACCTTTTATCCTACTCACTTGGAACAGAGCCAGCCTCTCAATGACTTCAGCAGATCAAAAAATTAAACCTTTTAGAGGAAATATATTTGTGAAAGAAATGTGCTAACTGGAATACATAGCCACTGATCATGTATTATATAATAGCTACCAGGATGGCATTGTGGAGGAGAATTTTAGCCCACTTAAAAAATAAATTGAAGGGGCGCCTGGGTGGCGCAGTCGGTTAAGCGTCCGGCTTCAGCCAGGTCACGATCTCGCGGTCCGTGAGTTCGAGCCCCGCGTCAGGCTCTGGGCTGATGGCTCAGAGCCTGGAGCCTGTTTCCGATTCTGTGTCTCCCTCTCTCTCTGCCCCTCCCCCATTCATGCTCTGTCTCTCTCTGTCCCAAAAATAAATAAACGTTGAAAAAAAAAAATTTTTTTTAAAAATAAATTGAAGGCTCAAAGTTCTCTGAAACATGACAGACAAATAAACAACTGAAATTGTTATGGGAAAGATAATTATATGTAACACTATATAATGTGTACGGTAAGACCAGAAAAACAAACCAGTATATCTCAACTCTAGCAGAGATCAAGTCAAGTGAATTCAACAATGTTAAAGCAAGCCACATGGCTAATCTACTTTTAGTTGAAAACAGTGTTTTTAAAAACCAATCTCTCATGTTCTACTTACAAAATCTCTAGATCTTTCCCTCTATCTTCTTGCAGCTGACTTTTAAATAAATATTTTGTCTATTTCAGAATGTAAAATTTAGTTTATCAGGGTCCCTTTCTCATATTAATAGTTTACTTTTATGATCTTTAATTTTTACAGATTCTGGGTTACAAGATCTGTAAGTAACCTAAAAAATCCTTTCAAGTTGAAGGTCCTACAACCAACATAGAGAAATCTTGAAAGAAGTGCAGGACAAGCAATGTTACAATGATGGTGGCAACCACTTCAAACTTTGCCAAAATGATGTAAAAGTATCCATTTAATAATAAGATTACTATTCAATCTGAAAACAATTATAAATGGGCATTTAAATCCATAGTTATTTGGTCTAGAAATAGCTAAAAGTTCATAATTGTAAACATTCCCACTAAAAATTGCAAATATTTATTGAAAAGATATAATATACTAGAAACTGTAGTAGGGACTATGAAAGACACCAAGTATAAGGCAGATCTTTCACTCAGTAACTCTATATAATCTAGTAAGGTAACATACGAAATATAATGACTTGGTGGGGACAAGATGGTGTAGACCTATTTCTCCCTGCTCCTCCTTCCTGCTAAGCATAACTATGAATCCTGGAAATAACATAAAACACAAACAAAGGAGAATTCTGAAAGGTATTCAGAAGAAAGTGAACTTATGTAGGATCTCATTTAGAGGGACAACTGCAGCAGGGCATCTTATATCCTTCCAACTAAGAGAAGAAGGCAACCCAGATCTATTTACTAACCCCCAGCCTCATTCCTCTCCATGATCCAGCTAGGGCCCCTTAGACAACAACAGGCAAACCCAACCCAACCACCGGGTTGACCAGAAGGTCTGACAACAAAAAGGGGCCAGAAAAGCACTTATCTCTACTTTCTACCAACCCCTCACACCCTCTTCAAGAATGTGTTTAAAAAGACCCAACTACATCCTACTCACAAGAAACTCATTTTAAATTCAACATAGGTAGTTTTAAAGTATAAGGATGCTAAATAGTATGCCATGGAAACGTCAATTAATTTTTTTAAAGCAGGAGTGTCTATGTTAATATGTAATAAAATAGATTTAGAGCAAAGAAAATTACTTAGAGACAAAGAGGACGGTGGCATAATGACAAATCCACAATTAGAGCTGAATACTTCAATAACTCGTCTCAGCATCTGACAGAAGTACTAGAGAGAAAAGCATCAAGGATTTAAGAAGTCTGAACAACACAATCATTCCATCACCAATAACAGAATACACCTTTTTTCTCAAATGCTTGTGGAACATTCACCAAGAAAGACTATATCCTGAGCCATAAAGAAAACCTCAGCAAATTTAAAATAATTGAAATCACACAGAGTGTGTTCTCTAAACATAAAGGAATAAAACCAGAAATCATTTTTTTTTAAATACAAGAAAATCTCTTATATGAAACTTAAACAGAAAACTTCCAAATAATCAATGGATCAAAGGAGAAGTCCCAAGAAAAGTTAAAAATTCATTGGACTGAATGAAAATGAAAAAGTAGAACATATCAAAACTTGTGGAATACAACTAAGGCAGTGCTATTTTTATCACTAATGCTTACATTAGAAATGGCAAAATTCTTAAATCGCTAATCTAAATTTTTTATCTCAAAAGAAGAGGATAGCAAATAATCTGAAATTAAAGACAAGAAAGGAAATAATAAATATCAGAGTAAAAATCAATACATTAAAAAATAGGAAAATAGAGAAAATCAATGAAACAAAAAACTAGTTCTTAAGAAATTTTCAGTAAATTAACTTCTACCAAGTCTAAAAAAAAGACACAAATAACCAATATTAGGAATTAAACAGAGGTTATCACTATACATTCAGCAGAGATTAAAAAGATAAGGTAATACAACAGCTTTATGCTCAGACATTCAACAAATTAAAAGATACTGACCAATTCCTTGAAAGCCACAAACTACCAAAACTCAACCAAGATGGAATACGCATCATGAATACCTTATAACCATAAAAAACTAAATTTGTAATTTAAAAGCTCCCAAGAAAACAAATCTCCAGGCCCAGATGATTTCACTGGATAATTCTAGCAAAAATTTAAAGGATTAACACCAATTTTACACAATATATTCCAGAAACGGAGGAAGAGAGAATATTTACCAAACCTCTGGGTGAGAATACCTAAACCTATGCATTTAATAAAACTGCAGAGAATTAAATACACATTCACAAATATATGAATTCAAGTGAAAATGGGAAATCTGAATAAAATAGGCAAATTGTATTCAATGTCAGTATCCTGGTTGTGATATTATACCATAGTTTTGTAAAATGTTAGCATTCAGGGAATCTGGGTAAAGTGCACCCAAGAGCGCTCTGTATTATTTCTTATACCTGCATGTGATTCTACAATTATCTCAATAAGAATTCCCCCAAAGATATTATCAGTCATTGCTGCAAAGCACAAGTTTGTTCTCCAGGCAAGTGCTTGTCATAACCATTCTCAATGCACTTTAGAAAACTAAACTCCCAGAAATTACAGGGCCTTTATAGATTGCATTCAGTTTTACCAATATCTAATTCCCCTTCTTGAAGTCACATTTGGCCTTAGCCCTAGATTTGATCTAGGAGCACCTGAGTGGCTCAGTCAGGTAAGCATCTGATTCTTGATCTCGGCTCAGGTCACTGTTCATAAGTGTGAGCCCCGTGTTGGGCTCTGCGCTGACAGCGTGGAACCTGCTGGATCCTCTCCCTATTTCTCTGCCCCTCCCCTGCTCCTGCTCTCTTTCTCTCTCTCTCAAAATAAATAAACTTAAAAAAAAAAAAGCTAGCTTTAGTCAACATAATATGTAAAAAAGTGACACGTGTCACTTGTGGGCAGAAGTTTTAAGAGCCAATACATGCCCAAATTTGCCATGTTTTTTTTTTCCCTCTGTCATGGCCATACCAGTGTTTCAGGCAGTGGCTGCTCTGTCAGCCTGAGCCCCCAAGTGAGGATGATGATGACTTGGGAGCAGAGATCCCAGTCGACTCATGATGGTTATATATAGTGGGAGCAAGATATAAATTCTGATTGTTTCAAGCCCTGTGATGTGGGTGCTCTTTATTACTGTGGCATAACTTAGCATACCTTGCCTGATACACAGTCCAACACGTCTCTTTTATTAGCTCCTAGCTAATAAAACTAAGAGCCAAGGGGCTAGAGCCCAGGTACCTAGGAAGTTAGTGATAGAGATAATACTATCACCTGGATAGCGACAGTCCCAGACTGGTGCCCTTTCCAATACAAATTTTATCAGTAAGCCTCAGGTTATTTTGTTCATAAAAATAAAATTAAAATACAAATAAAAGCTCGGCACCAAATTGAATAATCAAATTAGTTGCAGTTAATAAGCCAAAAGTGAAAGAACATATTTTTAAAAGTAGACTGAATGAAATGCTAGCATTTCAAATTTTATCATGTATTTATGAATCAGTAGCCCGTCATTCAGAGGGAGAGAAAAAAGCACTTGACTCAAATGAGTCACGTCAGAGAAATCCTTGATATTTTGAAAATTCAAATGTCAACAAGCCACATAATATGAAACATGGGAGTCATTGGCTCCAACCTTTTGAGCAATATCTACAAAATGAATCAAAATCAAATATCAAGACTAGAGGTTTATTAACCTACAAAAAGATGTCTGGATAATTCTGCAAAGAGATGCTTCCATAGTGGTCATGACCATTTGTAAAATTAAAAGAGAATATGTGAGGGGCACCTGGGTGGCTCAATTGGTTGAGCGTCCGACTTTGGCTCAGGTCATGATCTCATGGTTCATGAGTTCAAGCCCCGTGTCAGGTTCTGTGCTGACAACTCAGAGCCTGGAACCTGCTTTGGATTCTGTGCCTCCCTCTCTCTCTGCCCCTCTCCTGCTTGTGTTCTGTCTCTCTCTCTGTCTCTCTCTCTCAAAAATAAACAAACATTAAAAAAAGAGAGAGAGATGGGGTGCCTGGGTGGCGCAGTCGGTTAAGCGTCCGACTTCAGCCAGGTCACGATCTCGCGGTCCGTGAGTTCGAGCCCCGCGTCGGGCTCTGGGCTGATGGCTCAGAGCCTGGAGCCTGTTTCGGATTCTGTGTCTCCCTCTCTCTCTGCCCCTCCCCCGTTCATGCTCTGTCTCTCTCTGTCCCCCAAAAATAAATAAACGTTGAAAAAAAAATTTAAAAAAAAAAAAAAAAAAAAGAGAGAGAGAATTTGTGAAAGTATGGAGCATGTTTTCTTCTAAGGAAGGGAATGTTTTATTCAGCCATTTTTTGTGAATCTGCTTAAGACCCAAGAGACTTCTTGTGGTATGCATTAACATTTGAAACTCGATTATTAAAAAAATCTTAAGAGATAAACCTATTCCAGAATCATTTAAGAAAATATTTACTCCATCCTCATTTGCTGCATATCACATAGGAAAAAAAAATTACTTCTCTATACAAAAGAACCTCCTAAAAATTGCCAGTCACCAAGTCAGTCAGGCATTAAGGCTTTATTGCAAATATTCTACTATAAAACAGCAAGCAGTTCATGAAGAGAAAAAGATGTAGCTGAAATGTTCTTTAGGGAAAAAAAAAAAAAACACTTCACCTTGTCTTTATTTAGCTATTCTATTTATAGATCACTTCTTAAAACCAAGAATTTTTTCTCTTCAATTTTAATTCTGATGATAAACATAATAGGGTCATTAAAGAAAATTTGGGAAGGGCGCCTGGTGGCTCAGTCAGTTGAGTGTCCAACTTCGGCTCAGGTAATGATCTCACAGTTTGTGAGTTCAAGCCCCATGTCGGACTCTGTGCTGAGAGCTCAGAGCCTGGAGCCTCATTCGGATTCTGTATCTCCCTCTCTCTGCCCCTTCCCCACTCATGCTCTGTCTCTGTCTCTCAAAAATGAATAAAAAAATTTTTTTAAATAAAGGAAATTTGGGAAGTTTAAACAAGATAAAATGAAAAAAAAAAAAGGTTTCCTACAATCCTTCCACCTCAAGCAAATAGTAGCATAATTTTAGAAAATTTCCTTTGACCTTTTTTCCGTATACTTTTCAAATATAGTTGAGAGTTTATAATTCTGAATATTTCTGTGTTCCAGTCATCACTATGTCAAAAATATTCTCTCATATTAAAAACTCATGAGTAAGCTCATGTCATTAGATGCACAAAATTCTATTGTCATTATACACTGTTACTTATTTATTCAGTCCTGAAACACAGGACATCTTAGTAATTTCTTCTCTTTCATCATCATAAAGTATCTGAGTTAATTCAACTTTATTTCACTTTTATTCAGTATTGTTTTTATTTATCCTGAGTTTAAAAAAATTATATAATATAGACCTTTCATTTCCATGCTGCCCTGCTTCCTTCCCCCTTAAGCTGCTGCTTCTGTAGATTGTCCTAAGAATCTTGAACAATCTTCTCTCCACAGATATAGTTAAACCTTGCATTGCAGCAAGGTTGAAAAAAAAGCATTTGATTTTTGGTGCTCTCACTAGTACTGAGAGAGAGAGAGAGGAGAATACCTCACATTTGAAAAATAAATAAATCCATCAGTAATTGCCTAAATAAAATAATCCTTTATGTCTGTTCCTTTTTGAAGGTAAATATAATGTGATGAAAATGGAAAAGCATTGGATTAAAGTCAGATTCTTTTTTTATTGAAGTACAGTTGATACACAATGTTACACTAGTTTCAAGCATACAACATAGTGATTCCACAAGTCTATAGTTCCTGCTACCCAAGCATGGCTACCATCTGTCACCATACAACACTAGTACAATACCACTGACCATAGTCCATATGCTGTTACCTTTTATTCCTGTGACTTATTCATTCCATAGCTGGAGGCCTGTATATCCCACTTTCCTTTACTCATTTTGCCCATCCCAACACCTCCCTCCCCTCTGGCAACCATCAATTTGTTCTCTGTATTATGGGTCAGTTTCTGATTTTTGTTTATTCATTTGTTTTGATTCTTAGGCTCACACATGAGTGAAATCATATGGTATTTGTCTTTCTCAGTTTGACTAACTTAGCATAATACCCTCTAAGTCCATCCATCTTGCCTCCAATGGCAAAGTCTCATCCTTTTTAATGGCCTCATAATATTGCATTGTGTGTGTGTGTGTGTGTGTGTGTGTGTGTACCCCCACATATTTCTAATCCATTTGTCTATTGATGGACATTTAGTTTGCTTCCATATCTTGGCTATTGGAAATAATGTTGCAATAAACACAGGGGTGCGTATATATTTTCAAATTAATCTTTCCCTACCTAAGTGAACCTTAATCTTAGCAATTTGATTACGATGTATCTTGTAAAAGGAGATTTCAAAATGAAGCAAGCTAGCCTAGATAAGAGAGTCCCTTTTAAAATAGGGTTGAGGGGCCAGAAGGGAAGAGAAATGTATGCATGTACTACTAGGAAGAAATACAAACATTTTGCCAGGAACAGATCCTCAGCCTGGACTTAACTACCTCCTCACCATGACACCTGAATCATTGGCTTTCTTCACTTCCAAAGGAGTCTATGCAGTTTAACAAATCTTAATCTCTCATTTGCATATTAACGCAATCAATCTCAGCTAACCTAGTTTCAATCCCTGTTTTGCATAAAGTACCTTAAAGAGAACTGCACTCATGAACTTTTGTCTTCATAACTCTGCCCCCTCTTTGTCTTCCTCAGAGCACAGGTCAAGTTTCTACCTGAATCTATGTCTCCCAAATTGCTACTCTAATTGCCCAAATAAATGCCTGTTTGCTTAAATTTTCAGTGAATTCTTTCTTGGTGGACAACTTCCATATGGTTTTGAGTCTAACCTACTTGGGGTTCACTGAACTTCTTGGGACTGGGTTTTAGAATTTTCATCAAGTTTGAATTTGAATATTTTCCAGCCACTATCTCTTCATGTATTTTCCTGTCCTATAATCTTTTTTCTGGGGACTCCAAATAAATTGATATTTTCTACAGGTTACTGAGGCTCTGTTGATTTTTTTCAGACTTTCTTCTCTGAGTTTCAGTTTGGATAGACTCTATTTCATATATATTAAAGTTCACTGATGTTTTTATTTTATACTATCTAATCTGCTATTAATCTCATCCAGTTAATGTATTAGGTATTGTATTATTCTGCTCCAAAAGTTCCATTTGGTTCTTTTTTATAGTTTATGATTCTCTTATCATTATTTTCATGTTTCCAGTACCTTTAAAGATATGAATGATAGCTGTTTTAAAGTTCTTTACTGCTTTAATATCTTTTATCGGATGTCAGTCATTGTTAATTTTATATTCTCGAACACTAGATTTGTTTCAGCTTTTAAATAGTGTTGCACATTGTTCTGCCAGGCAGTTAATTTACTTGCAATAATGTTGATCTTTTCAAAGTTTCCTTTTCGGCTTTGTTATGAAAAGTCTAGAGTAGCTTATGTTAGGGCCAGTTTTGCCATACTTCTAAACTATGACCTTTCTGGGGTTTCTATGGAAATGTCCTAGGTTTTAAATGAGGACTCTCCACTCTATCTGGTCAGAATTTTAACATCTCCGAGCCCTGTGTGAACTATGGGAATTCTCAGCTAATATCTTTCCCTGGCGTCACTGTTTTCTATCTACAAATCTCTAGATTTGTATTTGGCATCAGACCCCAGGGACTCATGTGCAGATTTCTGGAGCTCTCTTTCTGCATAGCTTTCTCACCTCTCCTGTACTCTGGCCTGCAAATCCCAGCTATCTCATCTCTTTTCCACACTGGAATCTCTCTCCTGAAATCAAGGAGCTCATTCTGCTCATCCTGGGACTCCCATCCCTGTTCCTCTGGCAGGAAACCAAAGTGATTTTAGGACTCACCTTATTTGTTTCCCTTCTCAGGGATCAGAGTTGTGGGATGCCTGTTATCTAGTGTTCTTAAAAGATGTCATTCTATATATTTTGTCCAGTTTTCTATTTGTTTAAAGTTAGAAGGCTCAGCTGGTCCCAACTTCTCCATCAAGCCCAGACGTCAAAAGCCAACTCATTTTCTTTTTATACTGCAAAAAGTAGAGCTTCCAACCATCAACAGCCTCAAAGAAAACTTCTTACAAAAGGTGTACGTGAATTGTATCTCTAGCACATGAATTTCAGGAACTGACACACTATACTCCTGAACTGAATTCAGGAGACAATTAATTTTTCACAGAAAGTTCAGGAGAAGAGTAGCTATTTTGGAGTTCTTTGCTGCCAGCAGAGAATCACAAATGATTTTTTTTTTTTTCCTGCCTGTAACTATTTTTGGCTTAGGTCACTGAATTCAGGCCCTTTTTTGTCAGAACTCTTTCTTCAGCTAGTGGAACAAGTATATTCCATAGTTTGGCAGTTGGATAAGCTGCTGACAGGTACTGTCATTTGGTTTGCAACTTTGGTGATGGCGCAAGGGAAAAATGCCTCATCCAGGGTAACCAGATGGAATACCCAAAGGCGGGAGAAACAGAGAAGACATAATGAACGAAAGATGGATTTATTCCCTCATTGTTTCTGTCTTAGGGAAGAAATGCCATGGGAGGTGTTGGCAGAAGTTTGACATAAAAGAGTGGAGTATAATCATTTCGCTCCTCTTGGCAAAGGGTAGAGCAGTTGGCTTCTCTAAGAAAATAGAGAGAAGTTTCAGGGGAAAGCAACAAAAATATTCAGGCAATGAAAAAAAAAAAAAAAGAATCCGTGGGGAAAAAGGTTTATGAATTGACGTTGTTTATACTATGAAAAACTACTAAAGTGACTTCACATGTAGATTAGATTGCATTTATGCAACACTTTAAAACCCTTTCACAAAACACTGCTAGATTATCTGATGTTATCTTCGTAATAACCTGTGAGTGCAGGATCTTATTTCTATTTGTAGAGACATAGACTAAGGAGCAGAATTTAAGGGATTTGGCTCAAATCACAGAGCCAGTTGATTACAGAGACAAAACCAAATAATCAAACAACAACAACAAAACAGTTCAGTTCATTCCACAAGAGTATTTTGGCTACTCATTCTTCATCTCCATAAAGGATGCCACAAGGGAGATTCATTTTAATAAATAAAATCAGAAGCACAACATCACAACAGACTCCAGAAAGAGTATCTTGACATTTTCTGGACTTCTGGGTAAAGTTGGAAGACTGAATACACATACCAACTTCCACTACCTATCAAATATCCACTAAAATAGTAAAGGGATTTTTTTAAAGGTACAAATCCACAAAAACATGGATAACATGAGAAAAAACAAAAACAAATTGGAGGAGAATACAAAGAAAAAGAAAAAGAAAGAAAGAACTTAGCTGCCCTAAGAAAACTGAATCCTCAGCTGGTAGCAAAAGACTCAGAAATTGTCAGTATCAGGCATTTCTGAAACTGTGAATAAAGGAATAAAGGCTTTAAAAAGGGAAATTATCTAAAAGTCTAGTAGGCCTCAAATCCCCAACCTACTATGAATAGTCAGGAAACTAGCAATGCTCTGTTCCAGCAAAGATTGGAGGACCTGGCTTTAATGTAAGATACAAATAAAAAAAAAAAAAAAGTAAGATAGAGGCACCTCCCTTCTGGACTGATGTCACTGACAACTGTGACATCAGCTGACCTTAAGAGACACCTTATTAAAAACAGAGGAGATCTCTACCCCACTGGGCTCACATCATGCTGTCAGCTAGCCTTCACCACCCAGGAAGGGACTGAAGATTCTCTGCAAAATCTCACCAGCCCTGGAGGATATAAATGTCAGAGGTTCCCATTCAGAGACCTTGACAGAACAGCCTGCAAGGGAGCTCAGTCAACAAGCCATATTCATGTTTTCATATTTTCAGTTAGCTTCTTAGTTCCCTCTTAAAACTACACAGAAAGCCACAGACCAACACGCATGTAAGGAAAGCTTCTTCCAATGGTGTGGTTTTTTTCTAACACCACCAAGCAATTCTCCAGTTCTTATGAAACAGTCACTGGGTATCCTACAATTTAACTCAATTTTGATAATTTCTACCTGGAGATAGCATCAGATCCCACAAGTTAAGGATTCAGTCCTAGAAGACTTACCCTGCTCTACTCCAATCCCAAGTCCAGGCTATGCTTTTAACCAACTGGCTATAAATCAGAGGTTCCCACAACTCCCTGGTTGGATTCAATTAATTTGCAAAAACTGCTCACAGAACTCGGAGAAACATTTGCTTATGTTTACTGGCTTTTTTTTTTTTTTTAAGTTTATTTATTTTGAGAGAGAGAGAGAGAGAGAGAACATAAACAGGGAAAGGGCAGAGACAGAGGGGGAGAGAGAGAATCCCAAGGAGGCTCTGTGCCTTCAATGCAGAGCCAGACATGGGGCTCAAACCTACAAACCACGAGATCATGACCTGAGCTGAAATCAAGAGTCAGATGCTTAACTCACTGAACCACCCTGGCACCCCATGTTTACCAGCTATAATATAAAGGATATTATAAAGGATATAGATGAACAGCCAGATGAAGAAGTACATAGGGTGAGGTCCAGAAGAGTGCCTAGAGCAAGAGTTTCTGTCCCAGTGGAACTGGAGTGTACCACCCTCCCAGTATATAGAAAGTTTATCAATTTAGAAGCTTATCAAATCTTACTGTTGGAGGGGCGCCTGGGTGGCGCAGTCGGTTAAGCGTCCGACTTCAGCCAGGTCACGATCTCGCTGTCTGTGAGTTCGAGCCCCGCATCAGGCTCTGGGCTGATGGCTCAGAGCCTGGAGCCTGTTTCCGATTCTGTGTCTCCCTCTCTCTCTGCCCCTCCCCCGTTCATGCTCTGTCTCTCTCTGTCCCAAAAATAAATAAACGTTGAAAAAAAAAAATTAAAAAAAAAAAAAATCTTACTGTTGGAAAGGTTTTATACAGTTTAATCTGTAGCCTTCCTCAACCCTCGGCCTAGAGGTCGGTGGGTGGGGCTGAGAGTTCCAACCCTCTACTTACTTAGTCTTTCTGGTGACCAGCCCATCCTGAGACTGACTAGTGGCACCATCCTAAGTCACCTCATTAAAGCTCAGATGTGCTCAAAAGGGGCTCCTTATGAATGACAAATGACACTCCTATCATTCAGGAAATTCCAAGGGTTTGAGGAGCTTTGAATCAGAATCTGGGAAAAAGACCAAATATATTTCTTGTACCAGAAATCGGAAAAAAGAACAAATGTATTTCTTATACCATACTTCTAAACTAAAGATGCAGGAGGAGGGGAGAAAGGGAGAGGAAGGAATGAAAGAGAGAGACTATGTAGCAGAAGAATCACCCCACTCCTTACCAAAACAAACAAAGAAAAGAAAAACTACTGGGCATTTTTTGATCACTGGGAACAAAGAGAATATCCGTCAACCTACTAGAAAGGAAAAATGGGATTCAAAGTGGCTTAACCTTAATACTGTAAGTGAGATGACAATGGTGAATTCTTTCAAAATTCTGATGAAAAATTATTTTCAACTTAGAATTCATTACCAAGCCAAACTACCACTTAAAAATAAAGGAAAAAATATATTTTCAAACATGAAAAAATTTCAAAACAATTATTTTCTATAAGAATTAAATAAGAAAGACAAGAAAAATCAGAAATAGGCTACAAAACAGAAAGAAGAGGTAAAGAATACCTCAGGATGATTATGAAAGAAGGTCCCAAGAAGGTGATCAAATATATATCAGAGAGGGAGTCAATTCAGACAGGTACAGCTAAGAGCAGTACAAGAGAGACTTCTTCAGGAAGACAAAATAGAAACCTGAATGTGAATGAATGCATTCAGAGGCATTCCAGACAGTTGTAGAAGAGGCTGAGGCTAGACTAATAACAGGTACTTAAAAATTAAGCAAATAAACAAAAGGGGACAAATATTAAAATTGTGTAGTAGAGAAAAGGTAATGATATGTCTATACAGGGCTCAGCTGTGATTACGGAATACAGTCCTAATATAAGAATAGTGAATATATTAAACCAAAATTAGATCATCACTGTATTGAGAATGAAATAAAAAGGTCACATGTATTTAGTGGGGCAAAGAGAGGAAAGGATTATATGATTATTTTTCAAAGAGAGAAATCAACAGCTTGGAAAAATGAAAAAGTATCAATGAAACAATGTTATTTAGAGACACTAGAATAAATGTGGAACCAGCTAGGTTGTATGTCTTGCTTTGCTGGGAAATACTGGGCCTACTAAATCCATATAATATCAAAAAGGCAACACAGCATGATTCTGAAAGGCATATTTGAGAATTGAACACACCTGGATTCTAGTCCTGACTCCACCATCTATTGGCTGTGATATCATGGGCATGGGAAGTTGAAGCTTCCTCATTCATAAAATAAAAATAATAATAATAGTTCTATTAAATAAATATTTTTATTATTTTATCTAAAACATTATCAGGCATATAGTTGGCACTCAATATACATTTATTTAATGAATATTGGTGAAGAAATAGTGCATGTAATATGTTTAGCCTGATATATGATAAATATTCAGTAAAAATTAATATTGTGTTTACTAGCTGGTCTGTTTATAAGCATGTTCTAAATGTAAGCTCTTCCACTTCTCATCAAATTAGTGAGAGAGAATTAGTTATTATACTGACTTTATTCTCAGACACTTTGGAGGCATATTTAACTCCAGACTTTCTTGGCCAACCTTTCACAATAATCACTACACTCTATTAATTCACAATATTAACCACTTTATAGTATCTACCACAACATCTCCTTCCTCTTCTGAACTACCCTTATCTTCTCCTATTTGCCTTTGGCAAAAGTTTCCTAAATGGTTTCACTGCTTCAAATCTCTTACTTCTCAACTATATCTTCCACCTTGCTGCTAGAGTTACCTTTCTAAAAATATATATCTCATCATGTCACTTCTACACTAATACTTTCTAGATCCCCTCATTACTTGTGGCAGGGCACCCCTGCTCTTCATAGTATGCCCACTAAGCCACTATATAATCTCATCCAAACTCACCTTTTGTCTCGTGGTATTTCCCAACCCTCCTCTTTCCAATTAGCTTTCCTCCCCTATATTGCTTAAACACATTCCTTCCACAGTGCCTGCAATGCCATGTTCTTTCTCAGATCTGGGGCTTTGGACATACGGTTCTCTCTGCCTGGAAAGCTTTCCCTTCTTTCCCTTTTCCACTTGGCAAACACATTACAAATTAATTGCTTGTTGGTCTCTCCAGCTACACTATAGATTCCTTGAAGTTTGCACTATCTTACTTCTATGTGGCCCACTATTAGGTGCTAAATAATTGTTGACTAAAGGACTACAGCCCTATAATGACTAGTCATCCATTTTAGGGCTTTTGCTTACTAATAATTAAGGTGGTTGATTATTCCACATTACAAAAATTATATTCCACTTTTAAACAGTCAGATTTCCAGTTTTCCTTATATAATATTCAATATTTAACTTGGTTAAGTATAGAGAAATCTAATATGCTCACTCCTCTGTAAATGAAGACAAGCTTTCCACTGTACCTTACTTCTATCCCCTCCAAGAAAACAAAATCAACTGGTATGCACATGCCCATTTTAATAAACGCAATACCTGCATTTTGGTGACTATTTACTTTCTTTCAATTTTTTTATTGGCTTAATTCCCACCTACCTCACTTCCTGGGAAACCCTTGTTAACAACCAGTATGTTTGCATGTATATCTTTAAGTATTGAGATATGTAGATATACACACTCAACGCATCTATATGCACAACAATCCTCTATTCTACATCTTGCTTTTCTCATTCAGTGGAATCTATGGAAAGTCTTCTAAGTATATTAATTCATGTTGCATTGGCTGCATAATAATCCATTGTATACTTAGATTTTTATGAAAGCTCTGCATTATCTTCTGGCCTTAGTTCGGGCTGATAAAAGAATATCATAGCCTGGGTGGCTTATAAACCACAGAAATTTATTTCTCACAATTCTGGGGGCTATCAACGCATCAGTAGCTTTGTTTTCTGGTGAGAACCCCTTCTTGTTTCATTGACAACAGTCTTTTTGCTGTCTTCAGAAGGTGAAAGGGAAGGGGAAGGTTTCTCTGGAGTCTCTTTTATCAAAGCACTAATCCATTCATGATGGCTTTGCCCACTTGACCTAATCACTTTCCAAAGTCCCCACTCCAAATACTGGCACATTGGTGATCAGGTTTCAACTATGAATTTGGGGAGTCACAAACATTCACTCTATAGCATGGCCAGTGAGAATAAAGCATTAGAACCTTCCTTGCCAACCAAATAAAAGAAAACCTATAGCTCAAAATGTTTGGCAGAGCACTTGAGTGGCTCAGTTGGTTAAGCATCCAACTCTTGATTTCAGCTCAGGTCATGATTTCATGGTTCCTGAGATCAAGCCCTACATGCATCAGGCTTTAGGCTGACAGCACAGAGCTTGCTTGGGATTCTCTCTCCCTCTCTCTCTGCCCCTCCCCACTGACACATGTGTTCTCTCTCTCTCTCTCTGTCAAAATAAATAAATAAACTTAAAAAAATTAAAAAACAAAATGGTTGGCAATTTCATATTTCTGTCAGAATCGAGAAGATGTAAACAAACAAAATCTTAGCTGAATGTAATCAACTATGAAAGCTGGGTTAATGATTTATATACATATGTTGCTAGAAACATTTTCAAACTGTCTCAGGAATTTGCATTTGATTCATTTATATTCACTACAACAAAAACAGTACTGCAATTTATATGGTACCTCCAGGCATTTCATTTGTTAGACTGATTTACAGTAAATTGGTTTATTTCAGCATAATAAAGAATACTCTTTGCTATATGCCACTAAAATAAATTAATCAAGCAATTTAAAATTGAATTTTCACACCACAATCTTGTTTTGTTTTCTCACATATCTAAAATAACAGCATCTATCATCATTTAAAACCAATAATGTGATTTGTGTTTTGCAGAAACCAACAAATTAAAGACCAAACCTTTGCATTAGTAGCAACAGAAACAGCCAACAACGTTTGAGAAATGAGTCTGATATTTCCTTCACTGTTACTATAGCACTTGAAATCTGGGAGCAAATGGAGCCTAGTACAATTTTGTGATTGGTTTAAAAGCTGTAACACTTCAGGACAATGCAAATAGGTTCTCACATTAAAAAGACATTAAATCGCTCAGCAATTTAGAAGAAAAGGCATACAACTGCTCTTGAATTTTAAAATGTATTTCTGTGAAAAATTACCTCTGAGTTGTAGGAGACCCTGAGGCTATTGTGATGTACCCCTTCATGTGTGCTGTAAGTGATGGTAGCCTTCCCCAGGCTTTCCAGGGTTGAGAAAGGCAGCAGTCCTGTTGTTCAAAATATCTAAAATGAGTGATTAATCATGAGCTCTGTCTTAAGCACATAAAGTGACGAAGATGGAAACACTGAAAAGCCAAGAGGCTTTGTGGAGGAGGTATAATCAACCCTCAATTAATTCTGCTAATGGAAAGAAGTGTTACGGATAACACAAACATCATTAAATGCCAAATGACAACCAGCCTGACTTTGTCCCAAAGATATAATGTTGAAACACATTTTCCTCCCATGGAACTATTACCCATGGGGATAGGTCTAAAATTTAACACAAACATTATCTTCAAAAGAATAATGCTTTGCAGTGTTAAAGGAGTTAGAGTGACAACATCTGACAAAGAGAAATACATTCCAGATACACCCCTTTCTAGAATAAGCACAGGTTTCTATGGACAGCCCCCATTCCTATATTCCTCAACCTTAACACAGATGGACTAAAAATTGTAAAGGTGAAACTGTTGGAAAATTAAAATTCTGCTGGAGTTTCCAAAAGCCACTGAGGATAGATGGGTCTGAAAAAACAGATGAAAGTAATCCAGGCTTATTAAAGTTTTTTCTTTTACGGGTATACAAACAGGGCTATACCCACATACACACTCATCAACATAGGGAGAACAGCCACCTATTCATCAGTCATTTTTATCCAGACTTACATAATGAATGTTCATTCAAGCTTCCAAAAATTAATATTCAGCAGGCATTAAGTCCTAGACAGTGTGCTAGATACTAAGGATGGACTGATCAACAAAACAAACTTGGTCACTGCCCTCATGGAGTAAAACACCCAACAGCTCTTAGCATACAAGTTCACAGTAAATATAACTATTGTTTTCCATTCCCCTTAGCTTCTTTTAGCTTGTTTACTCTTTTGTTAAATGGGAATAATGATATATACCTTAGAGCATTACTAAGATTAAGAGTTCTAATAAAATTCCAAAAACTGTTGATTGATTCGGAAATCTCCCTGGGCTGAGCATCCAGCTGCTAAAATATCAACTTATATTAAAAAGGGGGTGGGTATAAGGATCTAGGGCAACATGCTGGCTGTCACTTCCTCTACAATGGCAAGTGCAAATAAGAAAAGAAATCAAATCTAATATAAAATCCATGGGGAAAGATGGGATCTTAGGAGTTTAACTAATGGTTGTCAATATTTAAGAACATGAAAGAAGTGAACTGAAAGGGCATCAGATTCCCAAGGAGATTGTTCTAAGTTTAGTGCCAACACAGAAAAGACCAAAAAAAGGTTGGTAAAATGTCAAAAAAAAAAAAAAAAAAACATACAAAATTAAAAATGATACTTGATTACACCAAGTGAACTTTGAGAGTTGGGAAAGAAGGTAGGAAAATGCCTAGTCAATAAATCAAAGATTATTCTTAAATATTTTTACTGGATTCCTTATTATTCATATTTATTGGTTGGTTTTATCACTGTAGAAAGAAGAATCACAAGATTTTGACAACCTACACACAAACATCCAAGCCTCTAGAATTCTACCTGGAAGATTTCGTTATTTCTCATTTAGGGCCAAATATATGGAAAATGAATTGTCCAGATTTCCACCATATGTTTGAGTTTACAAATCAGTTATTCTCAATGATCTAGTACCCAGCTGAAATAAATACACATATAGCTATGTTCATGTGTAAAGAAACACAGGTGAGAACAAGATTTCTTTAGCCTCCTCTCTGTATAGATGAATTAAAATCCAACTGGAAAAAGGAACATATACCAAAAGCCAGAAATATTCTGAAAAAGAAAATGAGAAAGGATAGCTCATCCTGATAATTAGACATGGTAAAAAGCTAAATTAGTTTGGTACTGAAGAAAAAGCATATAGATCAATAGAATGGAAGAGATCATTCAAAATCGATGTAAATCCATTTGATAAATGAGTATTTCAAATAAATTGTCAAAAAGAATAGATTATTCAATACATCATGTTGAGGCAACTAGGTAACCAATTAAGAAAGTAAGGAGAGATTTGTATCTAGTTTGTAGCAATTAAATAATTTCCAGAAAGGTATAAGATTTAAACACTTAAAAATAAACCCATGTAGCCCCAATAGTTTATTTTTACTTTTGTTCCCCTTGCCTGAGGAATATATCTAGAAATACGTTGGCATGGCTGATGTCAGAGAAATTACTGTGCATGCTCTCTTCTAGGATTTTTATGGTTTCAGGTCTCACATTTAGATCTTTAACCCATTTTGAACTTATTTTGGTGTAAGTAAGTGGTCCAGTTTCCCAACACCTTTGTTGAAGAGAGTGTCTTTTTCCCATTGCATATTCTTTCCTGCTCTATTGAAGATTAATTGGCCATACAATTGTTGGTTTATTTCTGGGCTCCCTATTCTATTCTATTCTATTCTATTGATCTATGTGTCTATTTTTGTGCCAGTACCATACTGTTTTGATTACTACAGCTTTGTAATATAACTTAAGTCTGGAATTGTGATACCTCCAGTTTCATTTTTCTTTTTCAATATTGCTTTGTCTACAGGGTCTTTTGTGGTTCCATACAAATTTTAGTATTATTTGTTCTAGTTCTATGAAAAACAATCTTGGTACTTTGATAGAGATTGCCATTAATGAATCTGTAGATTAATTTGGGCAGTATAGACATTTTAACAATATTTGTTCTTCCAATTCATGAGCATAGAATGTCTTTCCATTTGTTTGTGTTGTCTTCAATATATTTTATCAATGTTTTATAGTTTTCTGAGTATAGGTCTTTCAAAGTACAGCCTTTTCAAAATAAAAGCTTCTGCATAGCAAAGGAAACAGCCAACAAAACTAAAAGACAACCTACTGAATGGGAGAAGTTACCTGCAAATGACATATCTGATAAAGGCTCAGTATCCAAAATATATGAAGAACTCATACAGCTCAATACCCAAAAAACAAATAATGCAATTAAAAATGGGCAGAACACATGAACAGATATTTCTCCAAAGAAGCTATCAAGATGGCGAACAGACCCATGAAAAGATGCTCAATGTCACTCATCATCTGGGAAATGCAAATCAAAACTACATTGAGATATCTATCACCTCATGCCTCTCAGAATGGCGAAGATCAAAAACACAAGAAACAACAAGTGATGGCAAGGATGTGGGTAAAAGGAACACTTGTGCACTTTTGGTGGAAACTTAAGCTGGTGCAGCCCCTGTGGAAAACCGTATGGAGGTTCCTCAAAAAAACTGAAAAGAGAATTACCCTGTGGTACCTGGGTGGCTCAATCAGTTGAGCATCCAACTATTGATTTCGGCTCAGGTCATGATCTCATGGTCCATGAGTTAAAGCCCCACATTGGGCTCTGCGCTGACAGTATGGAACCTGCTTGGTATTCTCTCTCTCTCTCTCTCTCTCTCTCTCTCTCTCTCTCTCTCTGTTCTTCCCTGCTTGCACGCTCATGTGCTCCCTCTCTCTCACACAATAAATAAATAAACTTAAAAAGAATAGAACTACTCTATGATCCAGTAATCGCACTACTGGATATTTACCCAAAGAATACAAAAACATTAATTTGAAGGGATATACACACCCCTATATTTATAGCAGCATTATTTACCATAGCCAAATTATGGAAGCAGCTCATTCATCAACAGATGAATGGATAAAGAAGGGGTTGTATATATACATACATATATATGTGTATGTATGTATATACATATTCAGCCATAAAAAAGAATGAAATCTTGCCATTTGCAACAACATGGATGGATCTAGAGAGTATTATGCTAAGCGAAATAAGCCAGTCAAAGAAAGACAAATATCATATGATTTCACTTATATGTGAAATTAAGGAAAAAAAACAAAGGGAAAAAAGAGAGAGAGAGAGAGAGAGACAAACCAAATAACAGACACTTAACTATACAGAACAAACAGATGGCTACCAGAGGGGAGATGGGTGGGGGGAATGGGTGAAATAGGTGAAGAGGATTAAAAGTACACTTATCTTAATGAGCACTGAGTAATACCAGGACTTGTTGAATCACTATATTATAAATCTGAAACTAATATAATACTGTATTGTTAACTACACTGGAATAAAAATAAAAAATATAAACAAACCCATGAGTGTTCTAGAAGAAGGAATCAATAAATGCAGGCCTTTCTAAACAGGATACAATTTAGAAGTCATACAACTACATTAAAAAATTATTCATCAAAAAATTTTAAAAATAATACTCAAGACTGGGGAAAATCTTTATAATACATATATGAAAGGAATAATTTCCTTAACAAAGAAGTTATAGGAATCAAGATTAAGATAAGTAATCTAATAAAAAATAAACAAAGAATATGAACATATAATTTAAAAATAAAAACAAATGGTCAATAGGCATGGAAAAAATTCATAATTCAAGAAATGCAAACCAAAACAAGATGTTATTTCCACCCATAAGATGAGCAAAAAATTTTTAAAGTTTAACCATGACCAATACTGACACTGTTGGTAGAAGTGTAAATTTATGCAACATTTTGAAGGCAATTTGACAACACCTTCTAAAATTTAAAGTGTATGTACTCTTGGACCTAGCAAGCCATTGGAATTTATCTACAGCCACCCTTGCAAAAGCCAACCAAGATATATATATATATATATATATATATATATATATATATATATATATATATATATATGTATATGTGTATATATGTATGTATATATGTATGTTTATATGTATATATAGATACACTCACACATATATATATACAAGATATATACATATATATACAAACACTATTAACTGAAGCTGAAAACGGAAACACATGTTTCAGCATTATAGTTCTTACTAAATAAAATATGACATACCCAGATTATGAAACACCATGCAGCCCATGACACAGGATAGAAATCTATATTAGCTGGTAATGGAAAGATAGCTAAGCCATATTGTTGAGTTATGAAAGTGCAGAATAGTATATAAAGCATGATCCCTTTGTGCGTAAAAACACAGAAAAATTTCTATATGCTGGTAAATGCATGGATGAAGGACTGTGGATGAAGGACTAGAAGTTATTTAGAATCTTTCTATACTATCTGGGTTTACTATAAGCAGGTCAAACCTTATTTTTTATGTCATAGCAATACAGGCAACTTCCTAAAATATATTTTACCATATGTTTAAAAATGAACAATTTCAGTTAATATTAAAATATTGTATCAGTTATTTGGAACTCAATTAATCATCCACTGAGCAACATAAGGCTAGGAAACCTCCATCTAGTCACACATGCGACCGTATGTTCCAGTCCCTATGTTCCTCTGACCATGAGGAATAAAGGAACAGAGAGAGGATTTTTTCCTTAATAAGGAAACTAGTAATTAACCCTCTGCTAATTAGGATATCTGAAAAATATAATCATATACCTAGGAGTTTGCCTAGATAATTTCCTTAACAAAAAATCCTACTGAGACCTAAGCAAGTCCTAACCCTAGAGTCTAAAAAGAACTCTGCACAAAGGCAGTTGTGTGAGTTATGTTTAGGCTGAAAAGTCTTGCAAGACAGGAAGAGTGAACAATAAGTACTTGAAGTCAAGTGGAGCAAAAATTAAAAAAATAAATAAAATGGCATTTTCTTTAACAAATGAATTGCAACAAGGAAAATAGAGATGGAGGGGAAAACAATAGATCAAAAGAGACTTAAATGATGTATTCACTGCAACAGATTAAGAAAAGGTGTCCCCTTCTTCAGTCTACCCTATGCAATTTAAGTTTGTAGTGCTTTCCAATCTGACACTAACTTGGCAATGTTACTTGCTTTGGCCAAAAGAATGAGATAGAAGTGATGTTGTGCCACATCTAAGCCCAAACTAGCATGCTATTACTGTCTCACTCCTTTGCCACTGCTATGAGAACATGCCTGGAATAGTTTACTGCATGGTGACAGACATATGGATTAGGGCCAAATCATGCAAATCACCCCAGGTATGGCCCATCCACATAGCCAATAGCCAGCCAAACCCAGATATTCAAATGAACCAAGATCAACAGAGTTGCCAAACTGACCCAGCTACACTGTGTTAAAAAGAAACAGACCCAAGGGGCACCTGAGTGGCTCAGTCAGTTAAGAGTCGAACTCTTGATTTCTGCTCGGGTCATGATCTCGCACTTCACAAGATTGAGCCCCACATAGGCTCTGCTCTGACAGAGTGGAGTGTGCTTGGGATTCTCTCTCCTCTCTCTCTGCCCCTTCACCACTTGTTTGTTCGTTCCCTCTCTCACTCTCTCAAAATAAATAAACTTGAAAGAAGGAAGGAAGGAAGGAAGGAAGGAAGGAAGGAAGGAAGGAAGGAAGGAAGGAAGGAAAAAAGAAAGAAAGAAAGAAAAAAAGAAAGAAAGAAAGAAAGAAAGAAAGAAAGAAAGAAAGAAAGAAAGAAAGAAAAAGAAACAGATCCCAAAAAGAAACAGACACTTTTGCTAAAGCCCACCAAGATTTAATACCTGAATTAACTGCAGTTTCAGCCTCCCCCAGTAGTGAAATTTTAAACCAATCAGTCTGGTATTTCTTGATTAGCACTAATGAGTTAATATGCATGATAAGATCCCCTGACTTCCCCTAGGAAAGGAAACCTTGCCTGAAATAATCCACTCTTCTAACTTCCTTGTTCCAATGCTCCTTTTGCCTGTAAAATCCTTCAATTTTGTACCGCTCAGATCTTCTCTTTTGCTAGATGAGATGCTGCCTGACTCATGAATCGAATAAAGCCAATAAGATCTTTACATTTACTCTGTTGCATTTTTTTTTTAACAATTAGCAATAACTTCTTGTTTGTTTTTACCTCAGAAGTATTGTGGGGTTTGTTACAAAGCATTACTGAAGGAATAAATGATACATCCACCAAATTGCAATATAGAGATCTTACATTTTGATTTGAGCAAACTGTTAAAATAAATATGTCAACTGAGAAACCTAACAGTATTTGCTGACATTATGGAAATATTCCCCTTTTTTCTCTCCCATGCTGACACTGAGTTGTAATTCACTTTTTTTGCAGTATGATGATAGTAATGTAACTGTATACCTTAAGAGTCCTGCTCTCTTAAAGACATACTAAAATGATAAGATACCTTGGATTCACTTGAAAATAATTTGTGAACCAGGGTGGGGAAATGATAAGTCAGGTAATTTGATAATCATTGAAGATGGGTGATAGTTATTTGGGGCTTAATACCATTCTCTCTACTTTGATATGCTTGCAATTTTCCATAATTGAGAAGTCATGCCTGGGGGATAAAACAGGTTTATATCAGGAGCAAACAATTAAAACAGCAGTACATCAGGAGAAAAAAATACATAGGTTAGTTGAAATCAAACTGGCTTGTATTAAATATATCATTTATTCATTAAAAAATAATAATATATGTGTGCCTAGTATTTGTCAAGGACTGGGAATAGAAGAGTGAACAAAACAGACAAAAGTACTTGCCCATAAAGGAACTTACATTCTAGTGGGAAACAGATACTAAATAAGTACAAAATTATATATCAGACAGTGATCAGTGCTGTGGAGAAAAATAAAGTAGGGAAGTGGGATTGGGGATACGAGGAGCCAGGAGAAAGTAGTTTTCTGTTTTAAAGAGGGTGGCAAGGAAGGGCTGGCCAATAATGTAGCATTTGAGCAAAGGGGAGCAGGAAATTAAATGCCTGATAATTTACAGAATAGAAAGATACTAAATTTCCCAGACACTTAGAAACATGCATTGGCCTCTCATACTGCAATGCAGCCTTCAGAGATTTTCACACAGCAGTCTGAGCAATGCGAATTTTTTTTTTTTTTTTTTGCTTCATTCTCAAAGACCAAACATTTACTAGCCATATTTCAAATTCCTCAGGAAACCTTGCTATAGTTCTTTATGTTCTGTATTCGTGTATATAGATATTTGAATAAGCTTAATAAGTTATACTTCATAGAGAACGCAAACCTAAACATGAACTGCATACTCTGTCTATATCAAGAATGTGATTAGTATCCCTCATTTCAACTGCTACTACAGGAGCCCAAATTACCATCCACACCGAATTACTACAACAGCTTCCCAACAAGTCATGTGCTTCCACCCTTTCCTACGGTCTATTCCTAAAACAACAGCCAGAATGAACTTTCTGAAATAAAAGTCAAGTTAATCACTCTCTGACTCCCTATTTTACTCATAGAAACATCCAGACTTCTAACATGGCCTAAGAGGCACTAATGCTGCATCCTGATCATTCACTTCCAGCCAGTTCTTACTACCCTTATCCTCATCCACTCTGTTCCAGATGCACTGACATCCCTGACGTTCCTCACTTGTCCCAGACATGCCTCCAACTTGGGTATCTGTACTGACTGCTCCATCTGCCTGGAGAACTTTTCACCAGATAGCTACATGGCTAACTTCCTCACCTCCTTCAATCCTTTGATCAAGTGATAACTTCTCAGTGAAACAATACCCTTTCTCCTCTTCTACAGATTTGCCCTTGGGTTAACATTTTAGCACTGTCCCCTAGAAATCTGATAAAGGTGGAAGAACAGCTATGGTACTAAGAACTGTGATTATTGTAAAAACAACTCCTGATTGCTAAGTAGCATCTGCACTGAAAGTTATGTGTATGAACTATAAATTCAGGTTGGATGTCCCTGAAAGTGTTAACTCTTGTAAGTAAACACGTCCCTTGAAGGAACATGTTCCCATTTCCGAGACTATGAGATACCAGGTCGTATTTGGAACATGAGGCTTCTAAGCCTTGAGTGGATAATGTACTTACCCAATTAAATCTCCTCTCCTCACACCTGAGCTAAAACTTGGGTGCAGGTGCAAAAAAGACTGGCTCCTGGATGACAATGCAGATGGTTTCCAGAACTACTTACTCCCACTGAAGAGAAACATCTGACTGCTTTGCTGGCATGCTATTTTTCCTGACCACTATCCCCATAAGTGAAGCTTATTTTAAGTCTGGCCTATGGTAATTTAGCTGAACCTAAGAAAACTTCCAGGTGGTAATCATACCCAGAGCTAAAGAGTAAACTGGCTGGAAATCAGCCATGAGGCAGGCAGACAGGAATGCGGGAGAACTAAAAAGGCCCTGAAAGAGATATATGGGCATGTGGACAGTCCAGGAATGCAAGACTAAAAGGTCAGGAGCTGAAGTCTGCAGGCACTAAAAGGAGAAACTGTGAGTAAGCTCATCTACATAGCTACCCTGCTGTTACCCACCCACATCTAGGATGTCTGCAACCTGCTTCCTGGCCTTTGGATGGATCCTGTGCAGCAAACTCTTAAACTCCCTATATTGCTTCTTGCACCTGCTGGTGGAACTCAAAATCGTCTGCACCTGGCTGGAGTGGAGGCCACAGCCAATCAGCAGCAATTTCCGGAAAGGCCATCCTGAACAAGTACAGTGGCTGACTCAGAGCCTTAAACCAAGCCAGAGCACCTCATACCAAGGCAGCTCTGGCAACAGCTGGAACATGTGAGAAACTATGGCTCTAGGTCCAGAATGTTGGGTCCAGGGACTCAAGATCTAGCTCTCAGACTTCCTCCTCCTCCGCCCCTGTTTACTGCTCTGGCCAGATTCCTCGTCACCCACCCTCAGTCCAAATATTCTCTGGCTACCACAAAGCAGGTGCCATGTTCTAATATGTTCTTGGCCTAATCTCTCAATTTATATAAAGGGGATTTTTGGAATTGCCTGAAAAAAAATGCTTTTGAGTTGTATTTTGAAGACAATGACAAAAGCTAACCCATAAAATCTCTCTGGCATTAGCCCCTGGGGAGAAGTTTATAATCTCTATTCAGAATGTTCTGTAGGGCTTGGTTTCCTAATCAGCAAGTGGGCCATGTCAACAAAGGAATATCCCATTTCCAGAGACCCTTCACAGTGTGACTCCTATCAGCTTCTCTAGTTTCAACTACCTCCACCCCAGACCTTTCCTGTCCTGCCTACTCCTGACATGCTGCACACTCTCACCATGTTCATTTCTACACATTAGGCCTTTTCACACCTCTCTGCTTTGTTAAATATTATTTTCTCTGCCTGGCATAGACTTTTCCAACTCACCTTCTCCATTTAACTTGGAAAAGGTCCCTGTAGGCTAGCTGAGTCTCTTGACCTAAAGTCACCTTTGCTGTAGGTGGCCCTCTCTCTAGCAAGTGCTTCTTCCCTTTTACCTTCAGACCTGCCCATATCTTCATTAAATTTTTCTCAAATTATTCCATTTTTGTGTGTTCCAACTCCTTCCTACTGGGACTCTAACTACATTTACAAAAATGTGTTCAGCTTTTTTACAGGTCAGTTTTTTAATGACGATTACACTTGCCTCAAAAGTGAAGACTCAATTATTTTATCTATTTGTTCAGTAGCTTAACAAGTATTTACAAGTTCCTCCACTATTTCAGGGATTGTGCTAGACCCCAGGGATAAAATGACAAGCAATAAAGGCCATGCCCTCATGGAATTTACTGTCTACTAACAGTCATTAAAAGACTTCCTTGGGATTTCTTAATTTGGAAGGCCACATCACACATCATATCAAACATTTTTAAACCTGCCAGTAAGAGTTATGAAAGTAGTCTTACAAATTTGTGTTAACATTATTGGATACAAGTAGTACATGTAACTCATAAATTATTATGATTTTATGGCAATTATACTTATTGAGGACTTTTTTAAAAATATAATTTATTGTCAAATTAGCTAACATACAGTGTGTAAAGTGTGCCCTTGGTTTTTGCAGTAGATTCCTGTGGTCCATTGCTTATATACAACATCCAGTGCTCATCCCAACAAGTGCCCTTCTCAATGCCCATCACCCATTTTCCCTTCTCCCACACACCCCTATCAGCCTCGGTTTGTTCTCTGTATTTAAGAGTCTCTTATGGTTTGCCTCCCTCCCTCTCTGTAACTTCCCCCCCTTCTCTTCCCCCATGGTCTTAAATTTCTCAAGTTCCACATATGAGTGAAACATATAATATTCTGTCTCTGACTTATTTCATTTAGCATAATACCTTCCAGTTCCATCCACGTTGCTGCAAATGGCATGATTTCATTCTTTCTCATTGCCAAGTAGTATCCCATTGTATATATAAACCACATCTTCTTTATCCATTCATCAGTTGATGGGCATTTAGGCTCTTTCCATAATTGGGCTATCATTGAAAGCTCTGCTATAAACATTGGGGTACATGCACCCCCTATGACTCACCACTTCTGTATCCTTTGGATAAATTCCTAGGAGTGCTATTGCTGGGTCATAGGGTAGTTCTATTTTTAATTTTTTGAGGAACTTCCACACTGTTTTCCAGAGCGGCTGCACCAGTTTGCATTCCTACCAGCAATGCAAGAGGGTTCCTGTTTTTCCACATCCTCGTCAGCATCTGTTGTGTCCTGAGTTGTTAATTTTAGCCACACTGACCAGTGTGAGGTGGTAACTCAGTGTGGTTTTGATTTGTATTTCCCTGATGATGAGTGACATTGAGCATCTTTCTTCTTTTTAATTTTATTTTTTTTTTAATTTACATCAAAATTAGTTAGCATATAGTGCAACAGTGATTTCAGGAGTAGATTCCTTAGTGCCCCTTACCCATTTAGCCCATCCCCCCTCCCACAACCCCTCCAGTAACCCTAAATTTGTTCTCCATATTTATGAGTCTCTTCTGTTTTGTCCCCCTCCCTGTTTTTATATTATTTTTTTCCCTTCCCTTATGTTCATCCGTTTTGTCTCTTAAAGTCCTCATATGAGTGAAGTCATATGATTTTTGTCTTTCTCTGACTGACTAATTTCACTTAGCATAATACCCTCCAGTTCCATCCACGTAGTTGCAAATGGCAAGATTTCATTCTTTTTGATTGCCAAGTAATATATACATTGTATATATATATACTATATGTTCTTTATCCATTCATCCATCGATGGACATTTGGGCTCTTTCCATACTTTGGCTATTGATGACAGTGCTGCTATAAACATGGGGGTGCATGTGTCCCTTCGAAACAGCACACCTGTATCCCTTGGATAAATGCCTAGTAGTGCAATTGCTGGGTCAAAGGGTAGTTCTATTTTTAGTTTTTTGAGGAACCTCCATACTGTTTTCCAGAGTGGCTGCACCAGTGGCTTGCATTCCCACCAACAATGCAAAAGAGATTCTCTTTCTCCGCATCTTCGCCAACATCTGTTGTTGCCTGAGTTGTTAATGTTAGCCTTTCTGACAGGTTTGAGGTGGTTTTGACTTGTGTTTTCCTGATGATGAGTGACGTTGAGCATTTTTTTATGTGTCAGTTGGCCACCTGGATGTCTTCTTTGGAGAAGTGTCTATTCATGTCTTTTGCCAATTTCTTCACTGGATTATTTGTTTTTTGGGTGTTGAGTTGGATAAGTTCTTTATAGATTTTGAATACTAAGCCTTTATCTGATATGTCATTTGCAAATATCTTCTCCCATTCTGTCAGTTGCCTTTTAGTTTTGCTGATTGTTTCCTTTGCTGTGCAGGAGCTTTTTATTTTGATGAGGTCCCAATAGTTCATTTTTGCTTTTGTTTCCCTTGCCTCCGGAGATGTGTTGACTAAGAAGTTGCTGTGGCCAAGATCAAAGAGGTTTTCGCCTGCTTTCTCCTCGAGGATTTTGATGGCTTCCTGTCTTATATTGAGGTCTTTCATCCATTTTGAGTTTATTTTTGTGTGTGGTGTAAGAAAGTGGTCCAGGTGCATTCTTCTGCATGTTGCTGTCCAGTTTTCCCAGCACCACCTACTGAAGAGACTGTCTTTATTCCGTTGGATATTCTTTCCTGCTTTGTCAAAGATTAGTTGGCCATATGTTTGTGGGTCCATTCCTGGGTTCTCTATTCTGTTCCATTGATCTGAGTGTCTGTTCTTGTGCCAGTACTATACTGTATTGATAATTACAGCTTTGTAATACATCTTGAAGTCCAGAAATCTGATGCCTCCTGCTTTGGTTTTCTTTTTCAAGATTGCTTTGGCTATTTGGGGTCTTTTCTGGTTCCATACAAATTTTAGGATTATTTGTTCTAGCTCTGTGAAGAACGCTGGTGTTATTTTGATAGGGATTGCGTTGAGTATGTAGATTTCTTTGGGTAGTATCGACATTTTAACAATATTTGTTCTTCCTATCCAGGAGCATGGAATCTTTTTCCATTTTTTTGTTTCTTCAATTTCTTTCATAAGCTTTCTATAGTTTTCAGTGTGTAGATTTTTCACCTCCTTGGTTAGATTTATTCCTAGGTATTTTATGGTTTTTGGTGCAATGAGCATCTTTTTAGTTGTCTGTTGGCCATCTGGATGTCTTCTTTGGAAAAGTGTCTATTCATGTCTTCTACCCATTTCTTCACTGGATTATTTGTTTTTTGGGTGTTCAGCTCGGTAAGTTCTTTATATATTCTGAATACTAACCCTTTATCCAGTATGAAACTTGCAAATATCTTTGAGGACTTTGAAATTAAGAAATAAACTTCTCAAATGCAATGAAATGTTTGTGAATAGCCAACTCAATAATGGAGTCAACATTTAATTATTTATTAATTTGGATTTTCTTTCTTTTTTAATTTTGGATTTTTTATTAATTTGAATTTATAAATTTAGATTTTTCAGTTTTATTTTCCCATTTTTGAATTTGGTAGACACAAGAATAGTATTCACCAATATCTGGCTCTCCTCTTTTCTGGATAAATAGAAAGCTATACTTCTCATTCCCTACAGTTGAGCAAAGCCACGTAATTAGTCCTGCCCAATGGAAGGTGAGTGACGAGGCAGAGAAAAGCCTGTGCTGAGCTCTTCAGGCGCTCTCTTATTCTACCTTGACAATCATGAAGGCTGTGTTTTCTACATAATGCAATTTAAGAGATGGTGGAAGTTCTATCAGCCTCAGTTCTTCAGGGACTTTGGGAAGCCCAGAATGCCCTTTTTCTCTCTCCCTTTTTTTTTTAATGTTTATTTATTTGAGAGAGAGAGAAAGACCTCGAGCAGGGGAGGGGCAGAGAGAAAGGGAGAGAAAGAAAGAATCCCAAAGGCTCTGCACTGCCAGCACCGAGCCTAATACAGGGCTCAAACTCACAAATCTATGAGATCATGACCTGAGCTGAAATCAAGAGTCAGATGCTTACCTGACTGAGTCACCCAGGTGCCCCCAAAATGCCCTTTCTCTTGTCATTAACATGTAGCATAAACTAGAAATAAAGTCCTCTGCATTAATACACTAAGACCTGGGAAATAATTGTTAACACAGTGCAATCTAACCAATGCTGACTAGTACAAAGCCCCATTTTGTTTTTTGCAGGTCTTTTACATTTTCCGAGGCCCAGCTTTCAGGCTTTAGACATTATGCCATCACCACCTAGTAAAGGAAACAATCCTAAGTCTAGTAAAGGAAATAGATCAAATGAGAAGTTAAAACTGAATAAATGCAATTCATTCAACAAAGAGTTATTGAGCTCATACTATATGGAAAGAAGATCAGGTCAACTTCCCCTAAATTTCCTAGGTAGCATGAGAGTATAGTGGATACTGGGGCCGATTCATAGTCTACAATTCAAACTTGGAGAAAGAAGAATTGATGCTCTATAGACAAACAGTGTCTGCTACAGGTCCAAAGCTATAATGGCTTCTTTTACCAATGGCCCCAAATAAAAAAAGGGTAAGACATTTCTGATACTAAGGAAATGATTATTTCTCTAGGAAGATAAACTAAGACACTGCACTATGTTGTTTTAGTCTGCAGGCTATTAACAGAGGCTAAAAAGGATGGTCTCCTATAAGGAAAATGGCCATTCCACTAAAGAGATGAAAGCACTTTCTCTTCAAGTGGGGTTTGAGAGAGAAAGGACCTGGCTACCTAAGAGATGACACTAACCAGGAAAAAGAAGAAAGAAAGAGAAAGAAAGAAAGAAAGAAAGAAAGAAAGAAAGAAAAGAAAAGAAAAGAAAAGAAAAGAAAAGAAAAGAAAAGAAAGAAAAAGAAAAGAAAAGAAAGAAAAAGAAAGAAAACAAGAGAAAAGTTCTTAAGGCTTCTGGCCTAGGAAGTACTCCAATCTCTTTTTGGCTTGCTAGTGATTCTATAGTTAAAACATCACCTTGCACAATGCTCCCTAGGAAGCCAAAGCAGGGAGGCATAAGCCATGCAAAGAAAGCTAGCCTACAAAACTGGGAGACAAAAAGCAGAATTTGTGAGGCAGAGAACCAGAGAGAAGAGAATAGAACTAAACAGAGAAAAAAATGCCAGAAATCTGCATTAGGATCTCAAGTCTTGGCTGATTCTAAGATCCCATACAGCTGGTCAAAGAGCAACTACAATGAAAAGAGCAAGTATCAGGTTGCTATAAACTGACTTGTCTACCAGTAACACTGAGTTATGACCAAACACAGTAGAAACTTCATGAACACCTGAGACATTCGATAGAGACACCAGAAAGGCCACACCTTAGTCTATTTTTCTTAGGTTCCCTAAAGAGCCTTCCAACTTGATTATAGCAGGACATGTCTTACTTTTTCCTCCCAGAGAAATAGGCAACTTTCTTCAGCATCAAAATTGTTTCATCTACCCTTAGATAGCATGAATAAATTATTTGAATGGCAACAAATTCCAAAACCAACAGAGAAAGGAAAAGAAATCTTAAATAGACTGATATCAATTAACAAAATTTCGATTGTAATTAGAAACCTTCCTAGACAGAAAATGGAAGTCCATTTCTGCTTCACTCAGATGGAGAATTCCGTTAAACATTTAAGAAAGATGCAACACCAATCTTACAAACTCTCCTAGAAAATAGGAAAAGACAGAACACTTCCCAAGTCATCTCATGAGACCAATACAACCCTAAAACCAAAACCTGCCGAAGATATTACAAGAGAAGAAAAGTACAGGATAATAACCCTCAAAAATATAGATGCAAAAGTCGTTAACAAAATATTAACAAATTGAATAACCTCAACATAGGAAAAGTTAAGTTACAGATAAGGTTTACCCCCGGAATGGAAAGTTGGTTTAACATTTTTAAATCAATCAATATAATTCACCATATTAACATAATTAGAATATTCATATGATCATCTCAATAAATGCATATAATAATTAAATGAACTCAATAATTAGATGAACTGAATAAAAATTAATATCCATTCATAATAAAAACTCCCAGAAGACTCGAAATAGAAAGAAACCCATCCTGATAAAGCATATTTACTCCCCCGCCAAAAAAAAAGCCCTACTGCTACATAATTCTTAATAGAGAATAAATAAACATGATGCCACTAAAATCAGAAAAAAATGAGGTCAACATTGTAACAACAAATGTTCTAGCCAGGACAATTAATCAAGAAAACAATTGCAATGAAAGAAATATATAGTTTTTAGTTACAGATGACAATATTATGTAAAGAGAAAATTGCACACTTTTACTTCTTCATTCCCCTAGTGGTGACCACTTCGGTTGCCTCTGAATGACAACAGTGATAAATTTCCTTACATGCACATGTAGAAAAATTTCCGTGTGATATAGGGGCACCTAGGTGGCTCAGTTGGCTAAGGCTCCAACTCTTGGTTTCAGCTCAAGTCATGATCTCCCAGTTTGCGAGATTGTGCCTCCTGTTGCGTTCTGTGCTGACAGCGTGGATCCTGCTTGGTATTCTCCCTCTCCCTCACTCTCTCTCTGCCCCTCCCCCCTCCCTCTCTCACAATAAATAAACATTAAAAAAAAGAAAAAAGAAAAAGAAAAATTTCTGTGTGACACATACCCAGAAATGGGATTGCTGATTCTTAGGGTACAACCACACTATTAATTTAATTTCCAGAAATACTAAACCAGTGCCCATTCCAACCAGCAGTGAATCATGTATTTTGAACTTAAACTTATTTAAAATGTATTCTGCCATTTAAAGTGGCAGAATAATCTATTGAAATAATTTTGTTTTGTTGCTGGCTACTCTACAGCTACACTCATTAGGAAGAAAGGAAGGATGTCATTTCCACATCCAGTCAGGGGGTCAGGCCTTGATTTCTCAGGACTGGGTCAGATCTAAAGAAGAATAAACAATCACATTGTGTGTCAGAGCTCTAACGAGGAGTTACCATACAGGAATCCACTACCAAGAAGATAGCCCCTAAAAAGGGCTTTATGCTACAAAGGTCTGGGTCCATTCAGAGAATGAAAGAAGCTTTGGAAAGTAGAACAGAATAGAGGTTTTATGGAGTATTATCTGGCAGGCTGATAGTTGTTGATTCTCTAGGATTGCAAATTTGCCATAGATGGGTATCAGGACTGATCTGCCTAAAATGCCTGTACAGTAAAAGAACAATAGAAGGCTCTGATTAGGTAAGAATTGTTACACTCCTGGGAGTCTAAGTGAGAGTCTCTCTGGTTAAACTTGGTGCCGTGGAAAAGAAGCACCCACTGGAGCATTAACCTTCAGTAGAATGTTATGCTGGCCTTTAAGGACCTTGTGAGTCCCCAGCGTTCTTGCAAAAGCCAAGCAAGGGAAAGAAATCTGTGAAATAAAATGCCTGATAATGAACTTTCAAGCAATCTTCACAGATGGAACCAGAGTTAGCCTCATTTTGACCCCCATCTCCCAAAAAAGTAAGTCCACCAAGGCATAGTCTAAGAATCATTTTCCTTATCCCTGTACCTTCTTTCCCTTGTTTATCTCTTAGATTTCTACAGCTTTAAATGCCATCTATATGCTGATGACTTCTATTTCTATATCCAATTAGGAAATGCACACACTTATACTGAACATATTCCCTATAACCATATCTCCTACTTTTTCTTCTTTGAACTTCCCATTGTTTGTTTGTTCTAACATGTTTGCTCTCTATCTTCTCAACTAGGTTGTATGCTAAGCAAGGCAGGAACCACGTATTTTTTATTTACCAAATACATACCATTTTGTCTCTAGTCCCTCATACAGAGTACATGATTAATAAACACAATAAATGGATGTGTCGTTTCCCTAGAGTTATACAGCAATCCATCTTTGTTACATTTAAAAAAAGAACACTCCTTAAAATCTTCTCCCATTTGTCATACCACATGTACTTTCTTTAATAATCCTGGAGCATAGGGGCCTCTGTGAACTTTACCCCATCACTTTCCACTCTCATCCCTGATGCACAGAGGAGGACTCCCTCCCATAAAAATGAACGTTAATGCTCTATGACTGACTTATTATTCAAAAAAAATTTTTGTTTGCTTTATAGGTGGTCCATTTAAGGAAATAAAAGTTCACCACTGATATTCAAATATGGAGTCTGAAATAGGTTTCCTTCCTGGGGAAGCAAAATACACCAGAGCCCAGCAGATAATAAAGGAGAAGGGAGAGAACAGACGTAATAAAAGGACAGAGGTCAAGACACTGAAAAAGAAGATATTTCTTCGTGCTTATCTGACGATTATTCTGTTTAGATTAAAAGGTAACCCAATGGCAACAGGAAAGAAATGTTTTACATCATTCTCTGAACTATGAATATGTTTGCAATAACCATTTGTAAGATTAGATTCTTTTTTGTAATATCTAGACTCATCCATTTCCAATACAGAGTTACAGTCTAAAAGAAGCCCTCTGGTTCTCAATGAATTAGAATCATTCCTCAACTATCACATTGCTAACATCTGAGTTAGGAACTATAGACCATAAATTAATTTCCCATCATTCTATTTCAGAGTAGAATAAAACATTACAAAGAATAGGATTAATAAGAGTACTGTAGAAGGAGGCTAGGGAGTAAGAAGACAAGTGATGAGTAGTATGGAATCTGCACTTCAGCAAGGATCTGGGGAGAAGAGTTTTCAGGTCCTGTTTTTCAGGGTCATGGAACCTTTCTCCAAGCCAGCAGGTAAAACAAAAGTTAATCCCCAGCATCCTCTACTTGGCTCTCCATGGTACTCCCAGTTTAAAATAGCTACAATAGATAATAAATGCCATGGCATTGCTAATTTATTTAGATAAAAAGAGTCCTCATCTGTGACTTTCCCATCTATGTCCAGCCAACTAAACTTTGCCTGAAACAGAGAACAGGCTGGTGGTTACTAGACTATTACTAATCTTTGTAGGTTTAGCTCATTAAAAATGATTTTGGAGCCTCTCAGTACAATAAGTATGACCTGTTGTCACTAATTCTATTTTTATTTCTTTGGGATATCACCTAGAAAGGCTGAATTAAATAATAGCAAGTGACTGTAGCAAAGTGTGAGGAAATGTGAAGAACAGAGTCTTCCTAGGTTTTTGCTACATTCTCAAGAATAGGTGGGAAATGACACTGGGGACTTTAAAGTCAGACCTGGATTTGCCAAGAGGAAGTTATTTAACCATTCTAAGCCCTGGTTCTCGTATCAGTAAAGGTATAACAATAATATATATGTTGCAGAATTGTTGTTAATAATTAGAAGAAACAGGGGCGCCTGGGTGGCTCAGTTGGTTAAGCATCTGACTTAAGCTCAGGTCATGATCTCACCATTCATGAGTTCAAGCCCCACATCAGACTCTATGCTGTCAGCACAGAGCCCATTTCTGACCCTGTCTGCCTCTCTTTCTGCCCCTCCCCTCTCACACACTCTATCTCTCAAAACTAAATAAACATTAAAAAAATAAGTAGAAGAAACATGTATCTAACACACAAGGCATTTGATAGGGGTTGATAAATGGCACTTGTTATAGCTCTCAGAAGCTTGCCAAAAAAATTAAATCCTCATTAAATCATATGAGTTTTTCCAATACATCCCCAAATTTTCATTAGCAGCTTACAGATACAAGCACAGTAGCAGTCATTTTGATACCATAGTAAGAGACATAACTATATGGAAAAATTGTAATAATAAAGTAACTCTCCTGTCAGTATCAGTAAAGCTTATACCAGAATCAGTCATGACTGCAAGCAAAGTGAGAGGGATTCTATTTCCAGCTATAGTAGCGCAGCTTGTAGCAAAGCAATGTATTCCCACATCAAGAAAAACTAAGAAAAAATAAATCTCTGTTTGAAAGCACTGAGGACTGCCGAGGCAGCCAGGAGTTAAAAGGCCAAGATCCTAAAGAAAGGTGAAGCAGAGAGAGGTTAATGGGTAAGTTTCTCTTGGGGAATTTCCTAATTCTTAGTGCTGGATGCAAGGCTAAGAATCTGGTCAGGGAGCGGTTGCTAAGAGGCAGAGTAGCTGAAGAAATTTTTGGTAGTGTCACAGGACAGAAAAGACAAAAAAATAGGGCCAGAGTCACCGACATAGCAAAAATAGGGGGAAGCACACAGCAAGCATGACCCACAGTCAATTTTTTAAAGATAAACACAGCAAAAGGTCCAGAACCTAAGTAGAATGCCACTTAAAAGTATGGTATTTTCAATAGTCTGACAGTGCCATGGAGACAAAAGACCACATGACTCAGCAAAAAGAAGGAGTCCTATTGAACACCCCAACCTCTCAGTTAAAATCCTTTGAGGGCTATATCCCCAAGAGTGGTAACAACCCAAGTGTATATTAGTCTTAATAAAAATTGCAATATAGACGATTTATAGCAACTCAGTTGTTGATCAAATTAAGATGACCTGACCCCCACCCTAGCTTCCTAATAGACAAGAGAGTGAAACCTTTCTAAGAGAAGATAAAAGCATCTGGAACCTCTGCAATTTTTCATATACAATGGAAACCATTTAATGGAAGATGATAAGACATACCAAGAAATAAACAGAAAACCCAGATGATATAAACAGACCTTTGGATTATCTAGATCAGTGCTATCCAACACAGCTTTCTGCAATGATGGACACATATAACTACTGGGTGCCTTACCTGAAGAACTTAAATTTTAAAATTTTATTTTCCCTATTTATATTCATATTCATTCTTTTTTTTTAAAGAGAGAGAGAGTGTGAGCAGGGGGGAGAGGGGCAGATGGAGTGAAAGAGAGAATCGCAAGCAGGCTCCATGCTCAGCATGGAGCCAAATATGGGGCTTGATCCCATGACTCTGGGATCACGTCCTGAGCCGAAATCAAGAGTCAGATGCTCAACCGACTGAGTCACCCAGGCACCCCTACATTCTCATTCAAATTTAAACAGATACATGTATCTGATGATTACTCTATTGGACAGCACAACTTTAACCACTAATATAATCAATAATTCTAATGTTGATAAAGAGAAGGATAATAAAAATATCTGATTAATCCAACAAAGGAGGAAAAAAATCAACATAGAACAAATGAGACAGAGAGTATAGCAGTCAGCATATCAATAACTATTACAAAAAGTATCTATACATTAATAGAAAAATAAAGACTGTCACACAGAAAAAGATTACTATACGCTTTTACAACAATCACATTCAATTACGGGAAGTTCTTTAAATGCCACCTCTCTCCACTCCTTCTTTTCCTCTAGAATTCTCATTTTGCTAAACATATGCTCACCCCATCAGTTTATCCTCTATGTCTTAATCCTCTATCCTCTGTGTCTTTTCCCTAGTTTTCATTTTATTTATCTTTGCTGCATTTTGGTTTTCTCAACTCTTTCTTCCAGGTCAGTAATTCTAATTTTTACTATGACCTATCGTTTAACCCTTCCATAAAATTCTTAATTTAAATGATTTCATGTCTAAGAGTTCTTTTCAATTATTTTTCCAATTCACACATTCTCATATCACAATATCCTATTCTTTCCTTTTGATTTTTACTCCTCCTTTTGTCAACTTAATAGTGTTAAGCATAGTTACTGTACAGGATCTTTCAGATTTTTGTATTTTTTCTCAAGTTCTTAAAGATCTAATCTTCTTCACCATGTCTAACTATTCTCACATGTGAATTATTTTCTTCTATGATTTATAAGTTTTAGTCACTAACTCTTCTTGAGAGTCTCTTATTGCCCTGGACTGTTGGAAGTATTGCTACAGAGAGCTTTACTGCTGCTGGACATCCTAGGGTTTAGTGGTGTGAAAGATGAGTGTTCACATTAAAATCCTAGGAAGAATGTCAAATGAGACTTCACATCTGTATATGGAAAAATCTTGGAGCTTTGATTTATCAGGGGAACTTTTGTTAGTTTTTAGTTTTAGTGTTTAGTTGTTCTAATTCCCTTTTCACTGAGAAAGAGTGGTCTAAGGTCCTTTCATGAAGGGACCTCAGTTCTAACTTTCTGCCTCAGACAAGCCAAAGCTTTGTTTTCTGTCCCCAGGAAATCTTTGATACTATAGCCTTTAGCTCCTGGGTGTTATATTCAGTCAACAGCCTCCCTCCCCTAAGACACCATAGCATCATTTGGTTAGTTTATTGCTCTAGCTTTAACTTTCCTTTTCTTGAACCCAGTGACATCAGATTACAAAAAGTTTGGTTTTTTGGTTTTGTTTTTTTTTGATCCACAATTTCTTCTTGGTTAATGGAAATAAGTAACTCTGCTTTGACTCAGCCCAGAACTACCTGCATGATTTCTACACTATGCTTTCTCCTCTCTCTGCTTCTACTCCTAAATTTGTTCAGGTTAGCTTGTTCCTGTGCCCCCTCAGATCTAGAAGCTTCATTAGCTTACACAAATTTCTATTCATACCAATCATATCTACATTTTTATAAATTGCCTAAGGAAGAAAGAGAACCTCATTATAGTATGCATTCCTATCTAGTTTTTTGTTTTTGGTTTTGTTTGTTTTGGTTCCCAGTAATTCTTTCCTAGAGTATAGAAATGCAATTAACTTTCTATATTGACCCTTTGAACCTTTGTTCAACTTACTAATTCTTGTAGTGATTTTATAGTATCTATAGGATTTTCTACATAGACAAACATATGGCCTGAAAATAAAGTTTAACTTCCTCCTTTCCAATCTGTATGTCTTTTTATTTTTTTCCATTATTGCAGTGGTTACAACCTCCAATACAGTGATGAATAGAAAAGGTAAGTACTCTGCCACCAAAGTAGCTTATCAGCTTGACTCATGCCTTCTTATGCCTTCTAGATTTTCAAAGAAGAAGTCAAGCATTAGTTCACTATTTACTCTGTTAAGCTCTCTAAATAATCTTTTGAGAGCACACTCACCCACATAGGTTTCCAGTGCAGAGCAAAGAATCACCTACCTCTCCACCTTGTAAATATAAGGGAGCAGAGAAGCAGCTTTATCCAAAAAAATTCCTTCACTAATTCTCACAAGTTTATTTTGATCCTCTTATATCTGTAAGTGAGGGTTTCTTCTTTTCTTATTAATAGCCATGAAACTAATTTTTGGTTTTTCTTTTGAGAATCTGAATATGGTTATCAGATAGCTATATCTGACAGCTATATCTAATAGCTATATCTTTACACTTTAATCCAAACTTGTGAAGTAATATCCTTTAAAGTGTTGTTACATCAGCATTCTTCATTCTTTTGTACAACTGTTCCTCAACTGCAATCGATCCAGTAAAATTTAAACTGGATCAATGTGATGGTCTGTCTTCACTCCTTAGTCAACTAGAAAGCTGAACACTGAGAAGAATAGCTCAAAACCATACTAATTGTTACCCTGATCAAATGTGATCTCTCACCTTGGCTGAACTCTTATTTAGAGTTTCAGTCCTTTACTCATCCTCAGTCACTCCACAATCCCATATCCAATAATGACTACTCTACACTTTCTTCTAAAGTTCCTACTCAAAGCTTCCCGTTAAATCAAGAGAATCAAGCTCATCACATGATGTCTCTCAATATTCTGCTTCCATACACACATTCACATACATCTCTTACTTTCTTTTAAGCTCAGAATTTCAGTGTCCCAACTCCTGAAGGTGAACTCCTCAATCTGTAAGCTTCATCTTATTCCCTCCCTCCTTTGTGAGTTATTTTCTCTAATATCCTCTCCTGGATACCTTCAATCTTTCCACTGTCTTCTTTCCCACAGCTGGTAAACATACTCAATTATCTTTCTCTTCCTAAAAATAAAAAAAATCTCTTTTCTGCCAGAATCTTCATCTAACTAATGTTGGACCTCTTTCTTCTCCTCACTGAAAACATCTGAAGGTATCATTTATTCTTCTTGGTTGTACTTTCCAATTCAATCGTACTTTCATTTTTCAACCACCTGCAGTCTGGCTTCTACGCAACCATTTTACTAATACTGTTTTTATTTAAATTAAAAAAAACAGACAGTTTTCAGGATATATTTTAAGGAATTCTCTGCTGCAAAACACATTGTAGATCATTCCTTCCTTACTATTTCCTTCTTCTTAAATACCCTATTTCCTTTTTCTCCCATTGCACTGTACTCTCTAGTTCTCCTATGTAATATTTCCCAAGGTGCTGGCACCCAGCCAGTACTCCTCTCAAACAGCATACTTTCCTTGTTAGACCTCAGTTACTACCTTCATTTAATTGAAACTTAATGACCCATGAATCCAATTATTCAACAATAGTTTTAAAACTCATATTAAGTTGCAGCCAGACATTGTCCTGTGGTCATCCCACAGGCCTCATTCTCTATATATCCCAAATCAAATTCATCATCTCCACTGGAAGAAGTACCCTGCTCTGTATTCTCTGCTTCAACTGGAGGCACCATCATTCACCTATGATAGAAAGCTGGGAATCATTCTTGACTCCTCCCTCTCCTCCACCCTGCACATCCATGTACAGTATAACTTGGTGATTTAGAAACTAGCACCAAACAGGTCTCTGCACATAATGCCTTACCTATATTGCAAGTTTTTAGATGGCAATGTTATATGGGTCAATCTAGTCCTCAGTCTCTTTAAGCTTTTTTTTCCTCCATCTGTAAAATGGGGGAAGTATCATACATATTACACAGAGAATTGTTGTGAAGATTAAAGAAGGTAATGCATGCAAAACATTCATTCTCCTGCTTAATATGTAAGTGCTCAATATATATAGCTAGTTTTATCAAACTCATCAAGCCCTATTTCCAAAATATATCATGAATTTATTCCCTCTATCTCATCACTATTTATTTACTCACTCATTTATTGATATAGCAAATTTTTATTGTATAACCATGTGTTCCAGGTACGAAGGCATGGGAATTACCTCATTTAACTACCTTGGAAATTCACGATGAACAAAGTAGACATGCCCCTGTTCTAGTGGCACTTTCAGAATGAAGGGGAAGATAGGCTGTTAGACAGTAATCAAATGAAGTCATAAAAAGTCAAGACCCTAGGATTTGTTTTGGTTAGGGACAGAACACATTTTCCATATCCCATTCCCTTACTCCAGGGTCCTAAGTGATGGAACAACATATTATAAACCCAGAGATGCAAGAAATGTTGAAGAAACTCCTGCCAGAGTAAGCCATCTAAACCACAAATCTATGTCAGTGTGCAAACTATTCTATGGCTCTTCATTGCCTTCAGAGTAAAGTTAAACTCCATAGAATGATAAATTTCTCACCTCATTTGTTAGCACTCTTTCTCTCTCTTATTTTATGTTTTAACAAAATTAAACTATTTCTATTTCTCCTACAGGCCATGCTTTTTAATGTTTCTAAGTCTTTGCTCCTGTAGTCCCCAAAATGCGCTTCACCCTCTCTCTCTGCCTCAGTAACTCTTTATACCAGCTGGGATTCTTGTGGCTGCAAAGGAAAGAAAGCCTACTCATACCAGTTTGAGAAAAAAAGAGACTTATAAAGATACTGGGCTGTCTCATGAAACCAAAGAATAGGGAAGTGGCTGCGCATATATCATGGGCGACAAAAGAACCAGAGGCTTGAATGCTGGGAGGATGCATTCTCTACAGTTTGTGCTTCAATTTGTGTGTGTCAATGTAACTCAGGTTATTATTGCTGTTTTCCTCTGACAAAAGGCAGAAAACAAAGCAGTTAACAGTTCTCCAGTTTCACTGGGTCCCATATTGAAAAATCCTAGTAAGGAACACTGATTGACCCAGCATGTTTCCTTTTTCATATTATTTAAAAATGTTTATTTATTTGGGGGGGGGGGGGTAGGGGTAGAGAGAGAGGGAGACAGAATCCCAAGAAGGCTCCATGCTGTCAACACACAGCCCCATGCTGGGCTTGAACTCACGAGCCGTGAGATCATGACCTGAGCCAAAACCAAGAGTCAGACGCTTAACCAACTGAGCCGCCCAGGTGCCCTACCCAGCATATTTCAGATGTCCACTTGTGGATCAAAAATTTGTAGCTTAGGAATGCAGTATAATAGTGTACTGAATGGCCACTCTCAACATAACCATGTGAATAGGGGAGGGAAGATTAAAGAATACATTGAATAGAATACATTCCTACTCCTTTATGACTTAGCTCTGATGGCCCTCCTCCAGAAATCACTCCAGATCCCCTTATTGGGTTGAATGCTTGTGTTCCATGCACTCTTACTGCCCCAACCCATATGCCTAATTGTCTAATACTGCCATTAGATTTTTCAGTGATCTGTTTCTGTGTCAATCTCTCATGAACTCTTTGAGGATAAGTGTGTATCACATTATACCCCAAACTCTGAAGATACAAAAACAAAGCAATAATGAATGTTTAAACACCAAAGATTTCTGGAAAAATGAGATGATTACTTCAACTGATATGTGGATTTTATTTCTAAAACTCTTTGTATCAAAAGTCATCATTTTAAACTTTCTCTGGATTCAGTATCTATTCATCCTCTTACGTAGCAAAATCAAGTGACTAATGAGATAATTCCAAATCTTACTACATTGTTAGTTTCTCTCTGAAGTAGTTATTAAAAGATAATATATATATTTGATTACATATATTTAAAATCACTTAAGTTACCCAATATTATGGGGAAAAGCATGTGAAAGCCACACAAATTCCTAATATGCTTAAAGACTTTCCAAACCCAGTTCATTTGACAGTCTATTGACCAATAAGTTCAGTAGAATTCCAATTCATTGGTAGAAGCATTCTCTATCCTGCCCCAAAAAGCAGGAAAAGGTAATATTTTTCTCAGCACTGTCAAGGAATAGATCAAATATGTGTAAAAAAAATTAATAAGAGGTAAAACAGTAAGGAGAAACTTGGTGAAAATTGGCAAAACAATGTTCTGCTCTCCCTCTGCTGGCTCCTAGGCAGTATTGCTGTACAAAGATCCACCCGAAGGCCTAAGGAGGGTTCTCTCATGCAATCCCTGAAAATATTTAGAACTGTTCATATTGTTCACCTAAATAAGCCCTATGGCACACCAAAACATCCCCATCAAAACCAACAGTACCTACTCCCGTCACTAATAATGATTAATATAGAAAAGCCAAAACATGTAGACTCTAATAACTTGGCTCCTAATTTTCCAAGAGAGTAATTCAAAGGAGAGTTATATGTAATATTATATTTTCTTGTTTTCTAAGAATATGATCCTTACTCATAGATTGTGTTGTAGGCCGGTAAAGTACAAAAAACAGTGAATTTTGAGTTAGATGATATGGGTATGAGTCTTTTTTCCCCCTATTACTTACTGGTTGTGTAACCTTTACTAATTGTCACTTATATATTGGTTGTATAATACTACTATTTCTGGAGCTGAGTTTTATCAATCTCTAAATGAAGAAGCTGTGCAACAGAATTATTGGATCCTTTTCCAGTTGTAATATTTTATGATTCTAAGTGCTGTTGAATTACAAAATTTCAATGATTTATTTCTGCTTTTTCTTTATACCAGTTGGGTCATTTTCAGACATAAGCAAAATGGTCTAAACCAATTCTGTGATCATCAGCTTCCCTCCTTGATGTAGTGCCAAATACTGTGGACATGCAAACGAATCTTAATTGATACAATAATGATTATGATGGCAATGAAGAGCCCAGGGATTTTAATTTGAGCCAAATTCTCTACTGGTTATATGGCTAGTATTTTGAGTAGCAGCTGTGAACAGATCTGCATTTCCTTCCCCACGCCACCCCCACAACAGTCTGAAATCTTTGCTTCAAATGAGAAAAATCAGAAGACGCTAAAAATGCAACTTCAATCTGTCCTACTGGACAGTAATTAAATTCCCTATATCACATTTCTTTACATCAATCAAGTCTTAAATATTGTTGTAAGGAAGGAGGGTACAAAGTGGTGAGAGGGAAGTCAAGAGATACAGGTTCAAATACTTCTCAGGTTAATATCCATCTTTCAAGATTAGAACATAGCATGCCATGAATGACAGAACATATGTGAGCTGATCATTCCAGTGTTTCCAGATACATTTGGAGGTTCATAAATAGTAACAAGAATAATTATAGCTACCAGTTATTGAGAGCTTACTGTGTGCTAGGCACTTTCTATATATATATGAATGAGATATTACATATGTATGTGAAGGGTATTGTGATATTGTAATCCATAACAAGAAATTTATATTTGGTCTTGGTCTCCTTTCCTGGCAGGAATTTAAAACTCTTGTAATTTCCTAAGTGGTAAGTGTGATTAAAGTGTCTTTTGTGATTCATAACAAGCCCCTTATAACCACACCATAGTTTATGTTAACAAAGGGACTATTGAAAAGCCACAAAGGTTGGGGAGGGGGGGTGGTTACTCTCTCTACCTCTGGGAGGGAAATGGAACTGGAGATTAAGTTTAATCATCACTGGCCAATGATTTAATCAATCATGCCTACTTAATGATGCCTCCATAAAAGCCCGAAAGCATGAGGTTCAGAAAATCTCCCGGGCTGGTAAACACTTGTAAGGTTCTAAGAAAGTGGTGTGCCCCAGAGAGGGCATAGAAGTTCTCTGTGTCTCTTCCCACATTTGTCCTATGCATCTCTTAGACTGGTGGTTCCTGTTACACCATTTTCTTTAAAAAAAAAATTTTTTTTAATACTTATTTTTGAGAGAGAGAGAGAGAGAGAGACTGAGCATGAGCAGAGGAAGGGCAGAGGGACAGGGAGACACAGAATCTGAAGGAGGCTCCAGGCTCTGAACTGTCAGCACAGAGCCCAACACAGGGCTCAAACTCATGAACCGCTAGATCATGACCTTAGCCAAAGTTGGACACCTAACCAACTGAGCCCCCCAGGCACCCCTACACCATTTTCTAATAAACTGATAAACTGATAATCTATTAAGTAAAATGTTTTCCTGAGTTGTGAGCTATTCTAGCAAATTAATTGACCTAAGAAGAGAATGATGGGAACCTCTGATTTATAGCCAGTGGGTTAGAAGCACAGCTAACAAGCTGGATTTATAATTAGCATCTGAAGTAGGCAAGGGGTGGTCTTTTAGGACCGAACCCTTAACCTGTGGGACCCCACACAATCTCCCAGCTGGTGTCACAGAATTTGTGTATCTGTTAGTACTGCTGCAGCATTAATTGTGTCTCCATTACCTAAAACTTAGTCACCAAAGAAATCACAGATTTTTTGTATCAAATTAAAGTTGTTACAGATATCTCAAAATATCATTTATATTCATCACTACTTTGAAATTATGGTAGTTATTAGATTTGGTCCTAGACTATGCCATCTTTTGCATTTTTTTAAACATATCTGCAAATTTTTTTATATTCCTCCCATCAAGAGGTGTAAGCCATGCTCCCACCTCTTGAATCTGGACCAAGTTCAATGACTTGCACATAACCAACAGAATGAGGTAGAAGTGACAATATGTGTGACCCCAGGGGATAAGTCATAAAAGGCAAAGCAATTTTCACCTTGCTTGCTGGAACACAAGCACCAGGAGCTCTGAACCACCATGTAATAAATCCAGCCACCCTATGGCTACTATGCTGTGAAGAAAACCAAACCAGCCTAAGCAGAGACCACATGGAGAGACCTGAAAGACAGAGAAAGCGAGCAAGCTGGCCAGGCTCCACCTGGTCTTATTTCAATTGGTAGAAACAACTGGTATTACAATTGGTGTTAAAAGGTTTCTCTACTATGGTTGATGGAACACAAACTATTCCCAGCCCCGTGTAAGCATCAGAAATTGTTGGGCCTGTGGCTTTTGGTGGTCCTTTCCCAAGTCTCATGAAGTTTCAGTCTTCCATTGTGCAGATCAATACTCAGCCAAAGAACAAGGGGAAATCACACCTGACCAGACAGACCTCGGAGACTCTCTCTCTGTGTCTCTTACTTTTCTATCTTCCCATTGGCTTCCTTCAATTTCCATCTCTGTCTCTTTCACTCATGAAACCACTGGTTTCTGTTTAGGTTCCTCCCTGCTCTGTGTCCTGAACACTGCCTCCAGGCAGCAAGCTGGAGTCATTGTAGGACTTCCCTTATTTCTCTTCTCTCAGGTATCACAATTCTGTATTGCCTGTTGTCCAATGTCTGACAACAGTGACTTCATATATTATGCCCAATTTTCTAACTGTTTTGCAGGGAGGACAATTCTGCAAATGCAGAAATTCAAATATAACTTAAAATTTACATAAAAAGCTGAATTATGCTGTCTGATCTTAAATTCATACTCAAAAGTACAAAGCCCCTCATACTATATTATTAATTGCAAAAATTTTTGAAAATGTTCTCAGTGGTAGCTGTTATCTCTAACTTTCCACTGTTTAGCTAGGCATATTTTGGCTTCTTCACTGAAAGAGCTCTCATCACATGATCTATGACCACCCTTGTTACTATAGCTAAAGCTTATAATTTAGTTCTTTTCTTACTTGACCTTCTACAGCTGTGAGATACAATATGGTAGCCACTAGCCACATGTAGCTCCTGAGTACTGGAATTGTGGCTAGTTCAAATTAAAGGTGCTGGAGGTATAAAATGAATACCAGATTTCTAGGACTTTGCATGAAAAAAAAGGATGCAACATGGCTCATTAATTTTATATTAATTACATGTTAAAATGTTTTAGATATAATGGATTAAACAAAATATACTTCTAAAATTAATTTCACCTATTTCTTTTTACCTGTTCACTACTGCAACAACAACAAAAAATTATTATCTACGTGACTTGCATTATACTTCTAATGGCCAGTACTGCTTTATAGCAACCTCTTGTACTAATAACACCCCTGCTTGCAATTCTCTCCTTCCATGGTTTTTGGGACTCTGCTCTTCCCTACTTTTCCTGAGACCAAAAACTATCATTCTCAAATTCTGGCATGCTGCAAGATCACCTAATTGTTTGCCAGAAATGCAGATTCTTAGAGTTCACCTGCAGACTCTAATTTAATCTGGTACAAACATTTCTTATTAAGATAAGAAAATTCTGGGGCACCCAGATGGCTCAGTTGGTTAAGTGTCTGACTTTGGCTCAGGTCATGATCTCATGAGTTTGAGCCCTGTATCAGGCTCCCTGTTGTCAGCACAGTACCCACTTCAGATCCTCTGTTCCCCTCGCTCTCTGCACCTCCCCACTCATTCATTTTCTCTCTCTCTCTCTCCCTCTCTCTCTCTGTCAAAAATAAACATTTAAAAAATTGGGAAATTCTTATCTTCCAGCTCAAATTCTTCTCATCTCCTCTCCTTTTTCCACCTGCTTACTGTACATTTTGGGGATGTCTCAAACTTAACATAGCCAATGTTTAATTCTTTATCTCCATTTTCCCTAACCTATTTTTCCCTTTGTCCTCCTCAGTTTGTCCTCCTTTGTCCTCCTCAGTAACCCAAGCTCAGTTACTCCTAGTTACCAAGTTACTCATTCTCTTTCTTCCTCACATCTATATATAATCAGTTATAAAATCCAACTAAATTGAATTGCTTAACCTCTATCCTCTCTATGCTTCCTTAAATCCCTTACTTGAGGGGGATCCCTTACTTCTCAGTCTTGGGACTACTGATATTTTAAGCCAGACAGTTCTCTGTTGTAAACAACGCTTGGCTTGGGGCAGCCAAGCGACAGTGGCCTTCATCTGAAGTCGAAGAGCTGCACCCAAAGTACTGAAGTATAAACCGATGTGACTGACGGAGACGGTGTCTAAGATTTGCTGCGAAGTGGAAAGAGTGCGGTGCGCCTGAGGACATTTTCCAAAGGCAGCCGCAGCCCCTGCTCGGCCTCCCGTTCTCCCGTGTGACCTTGATGCCCCTCCCACCTGGGCGGGGCCTGTAGCCTCTCCTTAAATCTCTGCCAGCTTGACATTTTCTTGTAACCAATAGAAGGTGGAGAAAAGTGGTTTGTGAGGCTTGGCCGGGAAAGGCGATGCCGTCCCGCCTTGCTCTCGGGAAAGGAACGCAGACCGTCTTGTGCATTGTAGGATGCACAGATTGTCTTGTGCATTGTAGGATGTTTATAAGTTTCCCTGTCCTGGGGCACCCGGGTGGCTCAGTTGGTTAGGGTTCCAACTTCGGCTCAGGTCATGATCTCCTGGTGCATGAGTTTGAGCCCCGCATTGGGCTCTGTGCTGACAGCTCAAAGCCTGGATCCTGCTTGGGATTCTGTGTCTCCCTCTCTCTGCCCCTCCCCTGCTTGTGCTCTCGCTTGCTCTAAGAATAAATATTTTTAAAAATTAAAAAAAAAAAAAAAAAAGTTTCCCTGTCCTCACCCCAGTATTTATCAGTAGAAACCCCTAGTTTGAACAATGAAAAATGTGTCCAAATATTACCAAATGTATTTGGGGGCAGGGGGATCACCTCTAACTCCATAGAACCACTGCCTTGGTTGATTGAGGCCCTCATTATTGATCAGCTGCATTAGGGCAAGAGATTCCACCTGGCCCTCCTGCCCAGGCCTGTACCTCTTCCCTGTTTTCCACTCTCCTTATAGTTTTACACTTTTCTTCAGTATAAAATGTAGTATCTTTAATATGTCATAAAAAGGGCACTATCTGTCCTCTACTTACCTCTCCAGCTTCTCACTCCAACTATACTGAATTTCTTGCAGTTTCCTTAAGGATGGAAGAAAGTCATAAGAAGTGTTAGTCACAAGAAGTGCTAAGTACACTAGTAGCTTATGAGACAAATGCAAACCTCCTAGGATGTTTTATATATAGAATATGAGTAACTATGTACTTTCTGAAACACAGGCAGAATTGTGTTAAATATACATAGTAAGTTAGTAAACTATAAGGCATGCCAAAGCTAAATAAAAAATATGATGGAAGAGGGTCATTTATAGTCAAACAGGGATGGAAAAACTAAGGTGTGAATAACTCTGCCATCTCTGGGACGAAAGCTTCGTCAGCCCTAAATTAGCTACCCACAAGTGACACCTAGTATAGTCTCATATGTGCTCTATCCAAGAAATGCAAATAAAACCAGCGCCTGTTCATCAAGCTAATTAGTAGGCTCTGGCTGTGGCCAGGCCTGTTTCCTTATATCTATCCAACAGAGTAGACGTGTGTCATTGGCCCAAAGCACTTTCTGCCTGTAGGCCTTCTTGCTATAACCCCATCTCTAGTCCTCATAAGCATATCATCAGTGGAAAAGGCGGATGTGGCAGATAGAACATACGAACATCACATAACTCATGATTCAGGTGATGTCGTCCTTCTACATGTTTACACCCCATCCTAAGTGTGTCAACTCCAACTCTTTCCCCTGCCTGGGTATTTAAGTTGATTTAATAAACCATATTTTTCAAGTATCTTAATGTGGTCTGTGAGCCTTCTGTTTCATTACCATTAGGATGGCTTAATTAGTAGTGTACTTGGAGGTCACGAGTGCATCAAGTTAGTTTTCTACACAACAGCTCAATTCAAGCATTAATCTCCCTACTGAATGCCCCTGCTTTCATGTATCTCATTATATCCTGTTCATATCCTTGTGTTTCTATCATGGTGTTTATCACACCACACTGTGATTAACTGTTTACTCCTCTGTCACTAGGCTGTGAGTTCTTTCAAAGTAGAGATAAATTTTATTCTTTTTGTCTCATTATTCCTTAGCAAAGCACCAAACACAAAGTAACAAAACTATTGAATGCGACCTCTTGCAGACACAGCTGAGGGGATTATCTCTTGCTTTTTGCCTTTCTCCCATTCCCTAGTTCTAAGATTGACCCAGCCTGGTTGCAGAGCAGGAAAAAAAAAAAAAAAAAAAAAAAAAAAGTGGTAGGAAGGGCCATAGGCTCACTGCAGAAAACAATTTACAGGTGTGTTTTGTATCACAAACAAGCTGGGGCCTTGGTGGACCTTATCTTCTTTCCCGGTTCTCACATTTTTCACTTGGGTGGTCAAAAAAACAATAGTTTGGGTGCTTTCCTCCCTCCTATCCCCACCTGAAAATGGTTGAAGGCTGAGTCTTCAGTCTAAGGGATCACAATCTCTCAAAGATTCTAGATGAATAATACCCACTCCAAAAACTGAGCGCCTAAACTGTGGCAGACAATAGGGATACAAGAAATAAACTGTTTTCTTCCCTCAGAAAATTTACAAGCATCTTCCTGGAGACTACATTTTACTCCAAGTAATAAACATAGCTATTTCTATTGTTTGTAATTTAAAAAGATGCATTTTGCAATATATTTCGTTTGAACAAAAATCACACAAAACGTGAGACTATAAATAAAGGGTCTGTTCGTAACGTTCTTGTAACTCATTCACTTCTCCGGGGATTAAGAGGAATGGGGTGCAAAAATTTGGCCTCACGCACAGGCATAGGAATTTGCGAACACAATCCAAGTCAGCCGAACCTGTATCTCCCAAGAAATAGCCCCAGGGAGCTCCCAATTCCCTAACCTCACAAAACAAACGCAAAACCGAGAGGACTCCTGAAGCAACCATTGCCTCACCTTGCATATTCCGCCAATTAACACCGCCCAGCCCATTCCGCGCAGGAGGCGGGCCAGGCTCGGATCCGCTCTAGGCTTCTATCGGGCGTCGCTTTATGGTAGCGCTGAGCCTCTCTAGCCCTTGCCAGCCGTCCTCTCAGTGGTAGGACGGGGAAGAGAGGAAGAGCTGGCCGCCAAGTCGGCTCTACGTGAAAGCGGGTGCCAGCCCAACCTCGGCCGGGGAGAGCTCGAGCTAAGGTGGAAGGGGCCCGGGGGAGGCTCTGGGAAGGGCGGGAGTGAGGAGACGGGTCCTTGGGTGGGAGGGGGGCCCGGGCCGGTTCACGGAAGTCCCTAAGGAGAGGTGGGAGAGGAGACCCCGGCACATGAAACGGATTTCAGCTTCCGGCTTGGGCCTCCTGCAGCCGGCTACGCTGCTGTGGCTCCGACGCCCCCAGTTCTTCTGCGGCCCCTTGTGTCAGGGCCCAGCATAGTTTCCGGTGCATCTGTCTCCTCCGCGGGTTGTCGCCCCTTTTCGGGAGACCTGGAGCCCTCAAAGCTATGATTTAGGCTTATACTATGTACATGAGGGATATTATGGCCCTGAATCTCGTCCACATCCTGTATCGCTGCCTGTTCGTTTTCATTTTTTAATGAGCATCCTCCCAGCCCTAGCTGATTGAGGCTGGAGGCCGATCAGTATTCATTTTTCCATCCCAGTAGCATGAACATAGGAAGTGTTCATTGGATGTATTTGGTAGCTTGACACATGATGTGACTGTCACCTAGGGGCGTTATGCATGTGACCATCATGCTGTTGGAGTGGGAATAATTGCAGCATCCTGGGGACCTAGTCACCCTGATTTGGAGAGATCCATCCTTCTTGATGTGACATGTGGCAGTTTCTGAACAGGGAACATGTATTCAAAAGACGTTAAGTGATTACTTAGTGCCAGTATTATGCTAAAGAAGCTACAGCTGTAAACAGGAACTGGTTCATTCCTTGTCCTCACAGAGCTTAATATATTATTGAAAAACTAACAACAACAACATCAAAAAAAAAAACCAAAAAAAAAAAAAAAAACCCTGTGATGAGTGCTATGAAAAGGGAAGTCCCGGATGTTCCTCTTTTGCCTTTGGGTGATGCAGAAAATAAAACCATAATGCTCCTGCCTTCCAACAGCTGAGAATAGAGCAAAAGTTTTATTGCACCATGAGATTGCTCTGCAGACACAGAGGAAGAAGGACCTATAATAATAGTACTTCGGTAAGGCACACCAGATAGGTTTAGAGACTGGTACTGCCCTGAAGGATAAGTTAGCATTGCCTGGCACAGAAAGGGCCATTGGCTTTCCACGCAGGAGTCGTAAAGTGTAAAAGAACTTTGCAGGCAGTGTCGTTTGGCCTGGAGTATGTGGCATTTGAACAAGTAATGCCATGCTAGAGAGTCCAGACTCTTATCTTCTAGGAAGAGATGAAAGTATTTTCAACAGAATGATTCAGAGTTCGGTTTCACAATCACCTACTCAACAACTGGAGTGTTAAGTATTTTTTGACAATTTGGGCCACATCCAGAATCAGGTAGAACCAAGAGCTTTATTTACTCTTCTTGGTCTAGAAGCAGTCTCTCCATTGCTGAAATTCCACTTCAGTTTTCTTTGGCCTTTAAGGGCTAGAAGACTAGAGACAAATTGCGAATGGGGTTTGGAAGCCTGAAGGTTTGCTAAATTGTTCCAAAAATGATCTGAAACTATACTAGACAAAGCAATAAGAAAATCTGAGGGGAAGATGTTAGATAAACCTAGAATAAATCATTAGGACCTAATTAAGAGAGATTCTTCATATAAAAGTAAAATTAATTTTTGTGGGGTTTTTTTTGGTTTTATTCATTTAGCAAGAACTTGAATGTTATTACAGGCTCTGTGCTAGGCTTGGTAACTGGAGCTCTAAGCCTCAGTTTCTTCACCTGTAAATGGGGATGATAGTATTTATCTCACTGTTGTAAAGATAAACAAGATGATGTTTGTGCTTGGTGCTATACCTCACACTTAGTAACTACAGGCACCAAATATTTTAAGTGATACTTTGACTATATTTTGGTTTTAACTTCTCTTTATCTTTTTTTTTATTGGGCCTGAATCTTAAGACTCAGGAAAGCTTGCTGGAGTCATTTCCTTGTGTGAGCTCACTCAGCTGTGTTTAACCTGCCTATTGTAGAGTTTTGTAATGGATAGCAAGTGATAATGCTTAAAAGCTTGTTCCATAGAATCTAAATATATATATATGTATAAATTTTAAATAAATCTTTTTTAAAAATCAACTCATAGATAAACAATAGATTGGTGGTTGCCAGAGGTAGGGGGTCGGCAAAATGGGAGAAGGGGGTCAAAAGGTACAAACTTCCAGGTATAAAATAAATAAATAAGTAATGGGGATGTGATGTACGGCATGGTGCCTATAGTTAACAACACTGTATTGCATATTGGAAAGTTGCTTAGGAAGTAAATCTTAAAAGTTCTCACAAGAAAAAAAGTGTAACTGTGTGGTGATAGATGTTAACTAGACTTACTGTGGTGATCTTTCACAATATGTGCAAAATATCAGACCTTTACCTTGTACACCTGAAACCAATAATGTTATATGTAAATTATACCTCAATTTAAGAAAAAAAACGTGTTTTTTGAGCTTGCAGTGTTCAAATCATAAGATCATACAAGGAGAAAATAATTTTGTTTACTACCTAAGGTGGTAGAAGGGGTCTAATCTGTTCTACACTTATTTCATTGTTTCTTGACTCTTCTAGTATTGCTGTAAGAATATTAAATGTTAATTTTAGAATCACAAAACATACTATATTTAGGCACTGAATAAAGTGTTGGCAACCCTAAAGCAACAGAAAGTCCAAAATGCAAAAAGTTTTTGGGGATTTTTCAAATAAAAAAAATCCAGAGTTAGTAAGGAAAGACTTTATTTGAAAGGTATGACAATAGGGGAAAGGAACTATTGCAGTAGAGAGAATTCTCCGACCAAAAGATCTACCAGCATCTCCAGGGAAGAGTAAACTGATGCTACAACAGATCTCCGTGATCCAAAGTTCAGGGACCCGGGGGAAGAAGAGAAACTTAAAATATGACTAACAAACATTTTTGTTCTAACTGTCAGTTTTAACATGCAGTTAAGATTCACAAATTTGTAAATGAGGCAAAGATTAGGAGTTTGGACGACCTTTGTCCTAGTCTCAGGTAGACAAGGGTGTATCCTCAGAGTCTTATAGAAGCCATAAAGAGAGTAGTGGGAGGATTTCCTTAACCATGACTCTTGAAGAACCAGAAACACAGGCCTCAGGTAAAATTCAACTTCTCAAAAGGCTATTTGAAATGGAAAATGAGTGTACAAATAAAATTCATCCAAATCTCTCTACAGGAAGGCCTTAGGAGACCCATTGATCCTTCAGGAATTAACTGTTAGTATTTGTAAAACCTACATCACAAAGTACAGTTTAAAAGTATTTGAAGACCTGGATCTCGTTTGTATCAGAGTGAAATCTTACCAAAAGGTAGGGGAAAAGAACTGAATTAATCAGGCCTAAATGAACACATTTAGGGTTTTTTGTTTGTTTTTGGCTTTCATCTTATCCGATTAAAAACAGGACTTTTTGGGGCACCTAGGTGGCTCAGTCAGTTAAGCATCGGACTCTTGATTTCAGCTCAGGTCATGATCTCACCGTTCATGGGTTTGAGCCCCGCACTGGGCTCTGTGCTAATGGTGAGGAGCCTACTTGGAATTCTGTCTCTCCCTCTCTCTGCCCCTCCCCCAGTTGTGTTCTCTCTCTCTCTCTCTCAAAATAAAGAAAGTTTAAAAAAATTAAAGTGAAAAATAAAAGCAAGACTTTTTTTTTTCCTTTCAAGAGGCATAGTAGATATACTGTTTAAAATGATTGGAGGTAATTAATCTCTCACTACGTTTAAAAGAATTTTCCACCAAAAAAGGGGGTGGAAGTAAAATCATGACTGTTACACATTTATAAAATTATAAACACATGATTTTTGTTTACCTTATTAATGAGGGAACTATGTTGTAACCAATTCAAATGACAAAAGAACAGACATATTTATTGATCAGGACTATTGAAATGAGCAAATGGAGGCAAACGGTCTTCCACAGTGGGCCAAGCAGTCCATTGAGCCACCATTAGAATTTACAAGACTATAGACAAGAATTGGATTTGCATTGCTATCCATTATACATTATCTACAGTTGTCAGTTGAAAAATAGCTGAAAGGCAGTGGAAGACACAGAATGTGAAAACCCTGATCTCTGTGCTTTCAATAATGCATATATTTCTCATATATATATCGGTTTTATCAAATTTATGACTCCACTCCCCTCATAGTCTTCCCTAAATGTTAGACTTCCTGAAAGATAAGTTCATGTTTGGGTGTGGATCTTCCTTTTTTTTTTTTTTTTTTAATATGCTTTATAAATATGGAAGATGCTTGGTTAATATTCTCTTAATTGAATTACCTGAAGCAGTGGATCTGGATCTCAAAGTAGTATGCTTACATGTCACCTGGGGGTCTTTTGTTGTTTTGTTTGTTTGTTTGTTTGTTTTAGTATAGATTCTGATTCAGTAGGTCTAGGGTCCTTACTGAGATTCCTCTTTTCTAATTCATTCCCAGCTGATGCCAGTACCGGTTCGTAGACAGTAAATAGTAGTGCATTTCTGATTATGTTAATTAAGGAAGGTGTTCGATTAATCGTTACTGGAGAACATTACATCATGCTGTAGGTAAAGGGAGCAACATGGAACTACTGGACTGTCACTGGAAGAAAAGAATAAATATGATTTGTGGGCCACATTGCCACAACATAGACCAAAACGAGCAAAAGAAACAGTTGCTGGGAAATAGATGCAAAGAGCTGTACAGCAGAATTTTAGCTTAGGGAGGAAAGACAAATAAAGACATCGGGTACTACAACAGTGGAGGACCAGCTAGAGGCTGTAATTTTTAGAAGACAGGCAATAACCACTTAAGGTCACGGCCGAAATTTTGTGCTCCTTGAGTTAGCCTGACTTTTCTTTAGCAACACATGAAAAAACTGCCTAATTGTAGATCAGGAAGGTAACTTATGTAAGACTTCAAGCAGTAAAACTTTACTGACACAGGTATATACACTTTTACCTTGACAGTTTTAACTTTTTTTTTAATGTTTATTTTTTTGAGAGAGAGAGAGAGACAGCATGAGCAGGGGAGGGGCAGAGAGAGAGGGAGACACAGAATCCAAAGCAGCCTCCAGACTCTGAGCTGTCAGCACAGAGCCCAACGTGGGGCTCAAACTCATGAACCATGAGATCATGACCTGAGCCAAAGTTGGACACCTAACCGAGTCACCCAGGTGCCCCTACCATGACAGTTTTAAATGAGTGGTACAGTTGTGCCATTGAGTTTTAATCAGTGTGTAAAATTTATTTTTTTACCGTGAGTTGCAGTTTATCTTCTATCTGATAGGACGTTTTAATTTTAAACTGAGCATGTCCTATAATTTGTTCATGGGAAGTTCATCTTTCTTTTAGCAACAAGTGAGAAGTGGTGCATAATGTGAAGCTGGTACCAAAGAAACATTTCTACTTCCAGGAAGATGCAAAAAATGAGGTTGCCAAATTTAACAAATAAAAATACAGCATGCCCAGTTAAATTTGAATTTCAGACAAACAACAAATTACTTTTTAGCGATATTTGGGATATACTTAAAATATATGTATGTTATCTAGAATTCATGTTTAATTGGCCAGTCTAATAGTAAATCTACCCTAACAGTGACACCAGAGGGATAGCTGCTTAGAAAATGGTATTGCACAGCAGTGTAATTCCTGCAAGTGTTCCTCCAAAAATTATAGTACTCAAAAGTGTGCCAAAAGCTCAAAATAGTTGGAAGCACCTGTTTACCAGTAGAGGATGTTTTCAAGGACTGAGAGGGTCATGGCTACATTGAATTAAAAACACATTTAAGTCTATGCTTTCCAACTAAGAGTTCAGGTTCATAGTAGTTTAAGATTAATAAAAGAATTTATGGTATTGTGGAATTTCCAAGCAAATACTTAGAAAAAGGTGGGGCTGCCTGGGTGACTCGGTGGATTAAGCATCCTTCTTTGTTTGGCTCAGGTCATGATCTCATGGTTGGTGAGTTTGAGCCTCATGTCAGGCTCTGCGCTGACAGCATGGAGCCTGCTTCAGATTCCCCCCCCACTTTCTTTCTCTCTCTCTCTCTCTCTCTCTCTCTCTCTGCTCCTGCCCTGCTTGTGCATTCTCTCTCTCTGTCTCTCTCTCAAAATGAATAATAAACATTAAAAAGTGGTTTAATATGAGTTAATCATATTTCCAAGTTTCCGAGAGAGATCATTTAGAAATAAGTACGCTGGCACAACTAGCAGTCTTGCTAATAAACTCTAGTGAACCATGTCGTAATTTAGACAAGATAAAAGGAAAGTAAAGGAACAGATGCCCCAGTAGCCAAGGAAAAGAATTCCCTAGTGGGTAAAAATGTATTAATTCTGTAGACAGAATTTCCAAAATGAATTTTCTAAGTCACAGGATGCTTTTCCTGTCAAATACGGTTAGGGTGAGGCAAGTGTTTGCTAAGAAATAATTTTATGTTCGAAAAATCACAGATTAGTGGCTACAGATTGGGTATAGTACCTACAGATATAAAGAATCGAGCATTAATAAGACATTAAACAATAGCAGTTTCCATAATGTGCGGGTCAAGTTTTTTTCTTTGTGTTGACTGTTAAGAAAGTTCAGAGCCAGATTTGTGTCCCATATCTCTTAAAGTACAGTACAGCCTAGTTTGTAGTTTTATAATCATATCTCTGGCTTCCTCTTTTCCACTCCTTAATTTATTTTAATCCACATTTCTGTTAAAAGAAATCTGCTTGTATAATACAAGCCATTTTGTCTGATATAATTGGTACCATTACTTGGAAGTTAAATTTTAAAAGTTGGTTAAAATAGGATAAAAAATATATAAATATGCTCCACCTTAACTAGCTTTTTTTTTTTTTTTTTTTCAACGTTTATTTTATTTTTTGGGACAGAGAGAGACAGAGCATGAATGGGGGAGGGGCAGAGAGAGAGGGAGATACAGAATCGGAAACAGGCTCCAGGCTCTGAGCCATCAGCCCAGAGCCTGACGCGGGGCTCGAACTCACAGACGGCGAGATCGTGACCTGGCTGAAGTCAGACGCTTAACCGACTGCGCCACCCAGGCGCCCCATTAACTAGCTTTTAAAAACATCATAAGTTAAAATGTTCAGTGACATTTTGAACTTTAAATTGTATTCTATTTTTTAACTTTTTAAATTTAGTATTTTAACTGAAAACAGATGCATAGTCACCATTTTTTGTTAACATGAGACCAGAGTCCTCTTTGTATATGGTGTTTTCTTTGCATATGGTTTCTTTGTATATGGTTTTTCTCTACAGAAAACATGGCAAAGTAAGCTTTCTAACGATTTTTTTTTTTGGAGCAAAATTTATAAAAGCACTTGCAAAACTGCAGGATCCTAGATTTTTCAGCACTCTGCCACCATCCAGATTTCAGTGATTCACATATATATTTTTTAATGTTTTTACTTTTTTTAATATTATTTATTTTTGAGAGAGAAAAAGAGTGCACAAGCTGGAGAGGGGCAGAGAGAGAGGGAGAGAGAGGATCCGAAGCAGTCTCCACCGTCAGCACAGATCCCAATGCAGGACTCCAACTCACCAACTCTGAGATCATGACCCAGGCTGAAGTCAGATGCCCCATTGACTAAGCCACCCAGGCGCCCCTCACATATATTTTTCCTAGTGACTTGTATTTGTTGAAATTTTTCTTAAGAATTCAACTAAGGTTTTGTATTTGCTTTGAAAAATATTTATGAAATTTTCAAATAGTACAGAAAATGAAACGTGTGTAAATGCCACCAAGTTTTATATTCCATAAATATCTTTAAAAAGGTTCCTTCCTCCTTAGAAGTATGTATACCACAAATTTGTATTTCTTTTTTTTTTTTTTTTTTTAATTCTTTATACTTAGAGAAAGCCCACACATTTGGACGTGTGCCCAGGGGAAGGGCAGAGAGAGAGAGGAGGAGGGAGAATCCCAAGCAGGCTCTGCCCTATCAGCACAGAGCCCAATGTGGGGCTCCATCTCATGAACTTTGGATCAAGACCTGAGCTGAAATCAAGAGTCGCAGGTTGTTTAACCCACTGAGCCACCTAAGTGCCCCAAATTTGGCATTTCTTAATCTGATATATATATTTTATCATGATTCATATTTTTATCCATAAACCATGTACACTCTTTTTTGTGTGTTTAAAATTTTAAATAAATGGTATGTGTCCTTTTACAACTTTTTCACCTAAGATTGTCCTTGAGATTTATCTATGTTGATTCATAGAATTCCTGTAGGTTAGTCATCTTACCTGACCTGTAGGAGTCCCTGTTGAGTAACTCACGGTGTCTCATTCCTAAAATTAGGTTCTTTCCAACTTTTCACTGTCAAAGACAATAAATGCTCAAAGTCCTTGTATATGTAATGTACAAAGTCCTTGTGCTCATGTGGGACATAGATTTTTCTGGCATGGACATCTAGAGCTGAAAGTGCAAGGTCCTGGGATGTGGACTTCTTTAATTTTGCCAAAAATTGCCAAAAATGCTCTAAAGCCATTGCAATTTACATTTCTACCAGTGTATAAGGAGCATGTAAGAGTTGGCCACAATTTAACCAGCACCAGGTTATCAGATTTTAAAATTTTGCCATGCAAATGTTTGAGAAATGGTATTTAATTTGCTTTTTTTTTTTTTTTTTTTTTTTTGACATCAGTAAAGGCTGTACATCTTTGCATGCATTTCTTGGCTATTTTGTTCTCTTCCTCTGTGAATTGCCTATCTGTATGTTTTTTAGTTTTCTAATGGGTTCCTTGTCATTTTCTAATTGATTTATAGAAGTCAGGATATGTTGTTGTTTTTTTGTATATTTGGGATAATAATCCTAACCATACCTTTCAAGTGTGGCTGTTTTTCCTCCTTTAGAGTTATAAGGAAATGTTTAATTTTGATGTATAATCAGATATATCCATCTTTTCCTTTGGTATGTGCTTTCTTGTTTGAGAAATTCTTCTCCCAATGTCACAAAGTCTTCTATGCTTGCTTGCTTGCTTTAAATGTTTACTTATTTATTTTTGAGAGAGACAGGGAACGTGAGGAGGGGAGGGGAGGGGAAAGACAGAGGGAGAGGGAGAATCCCAAGATTATGAAAGCATTACCTGAGCCAAAACCGAGAGCTGGACACTTAACCCACTGAGCCATCCGGGCACCCCGTCTATGTTTTCTTTTAAACATTTGTATAGTTTTTCTTTTCTTGTTTGATTATTTAATCCATCAGGAATTGATTTTTGTTTGTGAGAAAGAGATCTTAGTCTATTTCCATGTGGTTATCTGGTTATCCCTAATATTTTAATATTTTCCCCATTAAGGTGTAATACCCTATAACACTGATTATATAAAATCATGTGTCATATGTCACACCAAACCCTTATCGTTTCTTGGATCTATTTGTCTATACTGTACTGCTACCACAGATTTAATTATAATAGCTTTATAGCAAATAAATATATTACTTTGTTTTCCTTCAAGACTATCTTGACTGTCTTGGATTTTTACTCTTCCAAATAAACCAAATGCTAAATTCCAAGGTGGAATGAGTGGAATACCTACTGGGATTTTTATTGGAATAGTATTGAATTTATAGATAAATTCCTGGAGAATTTATATACTTTGGTCAGAGTTCCCATGATTAATTTCTACATTCATTTAGGATAACTTTTTTGTCTGTTTCATAATTTTCTCCATAAAAGTCCTGCATATCTGATGTTTATTGTAGGCTTTTGGTAAATGCCATTCTATTCCTCACTTATGAAGAGTTTCTTTCTTTTAAATAGGTGTTGAATTTCAGCAAATGCTTTTTCAGTTTCCCAGATAAAAAGTTTGCAGCACAAATCTGACTCTTCAATTTTTTCTCTAGGGCAATCAGCACATGACCTACTTGAGAGAGATCTGTAGACAAAATCTAACAAGGGAAATTTGCTGGAATCAAGAGTGATGGATCCATGTTCAGTTGGAGTCCAACTCCGTACCACGAATGAGTGCCATAAAACCTACTATACTCGTCACACGGGTTTCAAGACTTTGCAAGAACTGTCATCAAATGATATGCTTTTACTTCAACTTAGAACTGGAATGACACTTTCTGGGAACAATACCATTTGCTTCCATCATGCGAAAATTTACATTGACAGATTTGAGGATTTGCAGAAGTCATGTTGTGACCCATTTAACATACACAAAAAACTAGCCAAAAAAAATTTGCATGTAATTGACTTAGATGATGCCACTTTTCTGAGTGCAAAATTTGGAAGACAGCTTGTACCTGGGTGGAAGCTTTGTCCAAAATGTACACAGATAATCAATGGAAGTGTGGATGTTGATTCTGAAGATCGGCAGAGAAGAAAACCTGATTCAGATGTATGTATGGCAGCCATTTTTGTCTCCTGTGTTACTTCTACAGTGTGGGGTTTTGTTGAACTATAAAGAAATCATTTATATTATTATGATACTAATTGTAAATTAAAGTTGGGGAGGTGAAAGTAAATGATTTTCTAAATATTCCCATGTACCTAGACTGGATGATAAACCAGGCTTGAGAAAGGAATAACATACTATGCCCAAGACTCAAGCTGTAACTCCTAGGGCTAAGATGTCAGGAGTGGCTTTTAGAACATTCTGGTAAAGCCAGAATCTAGTTATTATCTTAGCTTCTTTTCTAATACCAAAGTAACTCAATGGGACATGCCAGCCAGTGAGGATCTGTATAGCACAATGAATTCCCCTTGAAAATTACTGCTTTAAAACGAACACCAGAAAAATCACTTCCAATAATTGTTTCTTCAACCTTTCTTTCTTCTTTGGCGTTAATACTGTTCTTTGGATTTCTTTTGCTTTTAGCTCTGAATTCTTATTTGATATGATCAGGCTAATTTTAGTGCTCCCTATGGTCAAAAAGCATACATTTTTACATTGTAAATACTAAATATTTATAACTCTCCCTTATTCATATGCCTACATTCAGATTATTTAACTACATCAGAAAAAAAACCGAGATTTCATAAAGCTATCTTTGGGTGTAGAACAAAGACAAGTATATCAAAGGAGCACTTCTCAAAATTTCTATTTATAACCAATTTATAATTCTTGCTGCTGGGATATTTTTCTCAATTCCCTCTTTTCATTATATTAATAAACCAAATTAAAAGATAATTAAAATTTTAAATTATATGTAATACTTCCCTTTTGTTCTCCCCTCAAAGGCATATCTCCAGGACCCAGTGTTACCTTGCAGTTCATACTAGGTACTTGCACCTGTCACTATAGATGTCTTCTCCATTCCATTTATTTGTTGCTCTGTGTAATATATCACATAAATTGCTTTTTCCCCAGATAACAAACTTAAATCCTCAACCATCAAAATTTTGTTTTACCAATGCTTTTTAAAAAGATGATAATACTGTTTCAGGACTTGAAACCATTATTATCTCTCTGCTTTTAACTATGTATACAATAATAGAATCTTTTCTTAAGGACTCAAGATGATATTAGGAGCCTCAGTTTTTGTTTTTCTTTTTTGTTACATTTTTAAAGTAATCTCTACACCCAGTGTGGGCTTGAACCCACAACCTGAAATCAATAGTTGCTCGCTCCACCAACCAAGCCAGCCAGGCACCCAGGAAACTCAGTTTTATCCCATTGGGTTGTACAGCAGGGGTTTTTTTTTTGCCTTTTCTCCCATATTGACAGAAGCCATAGCAGTTTTCAGCAGGCCTATCGCCCCTTCTAATAGGCCAGAGACTAAAATTAGGTAATGGAAATATTATAAATAAGTTAACCAAAGTTAAACTTTGAATATTGTCTAGGGCTGTGTAAATTTCATTGCACTTGGGTTCTAAAACCTTTTTCTTCTTTTTTGTGAATTCCAGACTGTCCTTCAGGTTAAGGAGTAATCAGGGTTAACATTAAGTTAAATATTAATGTATTCATGGTCTGTTGTCAAGATTTGAGTTGATAATTTGTTTACCTTTATTCAGGGAAGAACTGCTAAAGCTTTGAGGTCATTGCAATTTGCAAACCCAGGAAAACAAACTGAATTTGCTCCAGAAACTGGTAAAAGAGAAAAAAGAAGGCTCACAAAAAATGCAACCGCTGGTTCTGACAGGTAGGCTGTGTGTTCCCTGAAGACCTTTGTTAGTTTGCTGCGTCTGTCTGTTATTGTTTCACATCTTTCTCTGGAGTTTTGAATTTTTGGGGTAGATATTTTAAACTGGATAATCTGCAATTAGTAGGAATCTCCAAGGGCTGCATATAAAATGAAGGCGTCTCTTTCAGCTCTAAAAATTTATTTCTAAGGAAGTGTCAATGAAGTGAACAGGTTAACATTTTTGGCATGAGAACTAAAATTCAAACATATTTAAAACAGTTTTTTGAAAAGTATTGGTATTATGTAATTGGTATATCACCCTTCTATGGGTGGCAGCTAAAAAGTAAATCTTATGAAAATTCAAGGTTGCTTTTTATTTTTTACATGTCTAAAATAGAAACAGTTATGGTATAGTCAACAGAACGAATGAAAAAAGTAAATTGTTTAGAATATGACTTTTTAAACTGAACATTTCTAAAACACAGGTTGACAAAGAAATGTTAGTGTAATCATTCAGAATTATTTTCTACTTATGCCATTTATTCCATCTGTTAAGATTTTCCAATGAGTCATTTAAGTGTTTTTAGGCCAGATTTGCTCGAGTCCGTTAAAGAACAAGAAACAGATTAATTGCAGTATAAAACCAATAGGGTAATAGAGATTGGTAACCAACAAAATGTACCATTATTAAGCAGCCATTCTTTGTTGTTGTTGTTGTTGTTGTTGTTGTTGTTGTTGTTGTTGTTAAGGGAAGGGGAAAATATTTTTCACAGAAATAATATTTTTTTGGAAATAGTTCTGGTCCATTCCTTTACTGAGTTGACTTTTAAATGGACTTCTAGAGGCATTTTCAGGCTCTTTGGATTTGTCTCAACACTTTAGAATGAGGTCTCTTCTCACATAGTTCATTACTAGTAATTATAGAGTAGGCTTGAGTCTGGTAAGTTATGTACCAGTTTTGCAGGACTTCATCCCTAATTCAAAATATTTTACTTGCTTCCTTTTTTTTTTTTTTTTTTTTTTTTACCTTTTTTTCATTTATTCAAAAATAATGTCTTTGTGAAGTGTCATTCATCTTGTGTTTTCTTTTACAGACAAGTGATACCAGCAAAGAGTAAGGTCTATGATAGCCAGGGCCTGCTGATTTTCAGTGGAATGGACCTCTGTGACTGCCTCGATGAAGACTGTTTAGGATGTTTCTATGCTTGTCCTGCCTGTGGTTCCACCAAATGCGGAGCTGAATGCCGCTGTGACCGCAAGTGGCTATATGAGCAAATCGAAATCGAAGGAGGGGAAATCATTCATAACAAACATGCTGGATAATTTGTGGTATCAAATTATGGGAAAAGATCCCATCTCTATTTCTAAAACTCTGTCACTCTCAGATGCATTCTAAAGTTGACTGCCAAATGATGACAATTTGAAAACCACCTCAGCATGCACTCATTATGCATTAGTTTTGCAGTTAGGGTGCTTTAAGATTTATTATTTGATGTCAGTTTATATGGGCTTTTACTCAGCAGTCAGCTTTAAGCCTGCCCAGGCCAATGTCAACAAGTAGGTAAAGGCAGTCCTCCATTAGCACAGTTCACATTTCAGTTCCATGGTATATACCGTGGGTAGTTATGTGAAGTACAAACTTCCCTGCTGGCTCTTTGTCCCTAAGTCATTATGTAACAGATGTGCCTCCTCATCAGTGACCAGTCCATCCGTGACCTTCACTCAGACCCCTCTAGTGGTTGGTTACCGCACATCTGTCATTCAGTCCACTCCTAGACAGCAAAGCATGTGGTTGTGCTGTCTCCTTGTCACCCATGTGACATTTTCCAAAAGTGGATCATCAAAATAACTGGCCACCAAAGATAAAAGAGCAGTGAAGAAATGAAAAATGATCATGCTAGATGTGAGATATGCATTGAACGTAGATGGAGTTGTAGAAGAAATCACTTATGGGAAGGTTGATGCTGCTGTTTCTCTAGAGCCTCAGTATGCAGCTAGAGGAAGCTTGCGGGGGGCGGGGGGGATGCTAGGGGGAGCAATGTAAATAGGGAAATAGGCTGTGATGAAAAGCTTGAATATATCCCAGAGGAAGTGATAGTAAAAAACTTCACGTTAAAGGAAATTACAGCAATTTTACAACATTGAAAGCACAAATGAGAAAATGGTAGAAGCAGATCCAAACTTAAGTATCTGCAATGGTATAGCCTACTTTGTATCTTAAGTTAGCAAAAAAGCAAGCACTGTTCAAACCGCTCTTGATTAGTTTTTTGCAACGGAATAATGCTTTAATTCTCAGTGTTTCCAATGTTTTTCAATTACAGTGTACTAAAATACCTTTTTTTTACAGTGTTTTCATTTTCCTTTACATTTCTAACAAGAGTTTTTAATATTTTGATGGGTTTTTGGAGGTCACAGAACATTTTCCCCATTGATTATTAAGGTTGCTACGAATGGTCATTTTTATGGTCCAGCACTACTGTGCAAGCCAAGGACTGTAGCTGAGAACAGTGCCTACTTCAGGAAAAGTTAATTTCAATAAAACTAGGTGGTTGAGTGTTAAAACTATTTTGGAAATAATCTACATATCTAAGTGCTAAAAGTCTTCTCACTACTTACCCTTAAAAAAAAGTTTTAGCATTGTAAACCTTTCATTGTTTAGCCGTACATTCTTGGTGAAAATTTGTTCCTGGTGGCAAAGATCTTAACTATGTATAAAGCATGGATATTCATACAATACAGAAACAGGGATACATGGTGTCTATGTTATTAAAGTTTTATAAGGTGGTGATTAGGATCAAAAGGGCTAAAAAAAAAAAAAAGGCTTTAAGGCAGTTAGTAATGAAAAGGAAAAAAAAGTGGACAAACAGTGGTAGAGACAGTATAAATTAAATTGGAAATTGCTTGAATCTTGATGTACTGGTTCTGTATGGAATTCGTATGGGTGCTCTTTGGAGAATGAGAGTGGATGATAACTTCTCTGCTCCTTTTTCAAGCAGCTCCCTGTCTAAAATACTTTATCAGCTAGGGCATTGCCACTAAACTAGGCTTTTGCTTTGTTTTCCCTAAGTTGTAGTACTTTAGTTTAACTAGATAAGCTTTTAGTAGTTTCAGATACATTTTAAGTCATTTAAGTGAAATTTATGCAGCCAATTTGATTGGATTGACCAGTGGAGGTTTATTTTTTATTTCTGTATACTTTGGTATCTGTTTAACAGGTTTTACTTTGATGGAATGCCATTTTGAACCATGGTATTGTCATTAAGTTATAATTGTCCACTGACCTAGTTATCAGAAGTATAATCAGTATCAAGTCTTTAATTCAGATTTCAACAGAGCACTGGCAAAAAGAATATTTTGGCTTTATATACTTAAATTAGATGCTAGTTTTTTGGGTGTTTTTCTGAATTAAGGAAATATTTTGTTATAGAGGATACAGAGACTTCTAATTTTATCTGAACTTCTGGGTTCATTAGACCTTAATTGCATTGCTACCAATGTTTTGTTTTTTTGTTTGTTGGTTTTTTTTGTTTTGTTTTGGTTTGGGTTTTTTTTTGGTTCTAAGTAAGTATGATTTACTATATTGCTTAAGCTTTTCTGGGGCGCCTGGGTGGCTCAGTCGGTTAAGCATCAGACTTCAGCTCAGGTCATTTGTGGGTTCCAGCCCCACCTGGAGCCTGCTTCAGATTCTGTTTCCTTTTCCCTCTGCTCCTCCCCTACTTGTGCTCTGTCTCTCTCTCAAAAAATAAACAAACATTAATAAATAAATAAATCTTAGATTTTTTTTTTGTTTAAAACAGGAATATATTTTCAACAGAATAAATGACTTAAAAATTCAAACTGTTTATATTTCAACCGTCCTTAGACTATTTCTGTGTTATTTTTCAAAGATGCTAATATTTAACTTGTTTCAGGGATAAATTTCTATAATAATTTTGCTTATATTTGTTCATTATGCCTATGTAGAAGACCAGACTTTTAGTGAGCATGCAAAATGTTTACAGAGAGAGGTATATCTAATTTAGTCTGCTACAATAAAAGCTGTGTTTTGGGAAAATTACGTCATGAGTTCACTTACTATTTTTTACTGTAGAATTACAGAAATACAGAATACAATGAAATAATCTGAATTCTTTTTATATTTTCCATAAGTATGGTTCATGGTGGCTAAAATTATTTTAGAATACTATTAGTCTAAAAGGCAAAAATAAAAGTGATAAGAACACTTCTGCTGTATATGGGTCCTGCTTAAGAAGTTGATGTAAGGCTATAAACATTGGTCTTACACAGTGTTGGTCACAAATGTTAAAAAGTGCATTTATATATTTGAAATAAATGGCATCCCATGTAATCTTTTTTCTATTTCTTTTATAAGCATAAGAAAATAGTTACCTTTGAAATATTATTCATGAGATTCTTGTATTTTTTTAATATTATATCTATGTCTGTATAACAAGCTGTTCTACCATCTGACAGAATTCTCCAGAGAAATGCATTTGTGTCCTCTCAAGTACTCCCACGTTCAGAACCCCTGAATCTGTATCAGAGAACCTAGGTAATATGAGTGTTCTGTAAACCAAAACATGTTTTCTTTTTTTTTTTTTTTTTTTTTTAAATGGGGATGGCTGTCTGAAGCGTGGTTTAGTTTGCTATACAGTGTTATAGGTGGGTTTTGGTGGACAAAATCTGAGCAGTCAGTTCTTTGAAAGAGCTGTTGCTGCCCTGAAAAGGCAGATTCTGCTGCGGCCTCTCAGCCCCACCCCTCCTGGGTCACGTAACACTGTATGAAACCAAGGGGTCTTAAATGGACTGCACTTTGGTAATTAGAGATTTTCTGTCGACATTAGGAATACCCTTGTACAAAGTCATATGGCACTGCCTTAGTTTTTGCTGACATCTGCTGGTATCTTGATGTAAATAAACTCTGCTGCTACTAAATGCTTAATCTCTTCACTTTTAAATTAAACTGTGAACACTGGTAGTTACACTAAAGTGGAATATTTTAAAGAACCCTGGGAGTAGAATGGTTTCTCTTTGTAGCATTCTTAGGTCTCACCCAATAGTAGTCAACCAGATTTCTTTTTTCAGGAATATGAGTCAGGATATGAAAATATGCATAGGCACTTCTGGGTTTCATTTATTTATTTAAGGTTTATTTAAGTAATCTCTACACCCAGTATGGGCCTCAAACTCACTACCCTGAGATCAAGAGTTACAATGCTCTTCCGACTGAGCCAGCCAGGCACCCCTCACTTATTTTTATAAAGTGGAGAGACTTGGGAAAATAATGGTTTTTATTTACTGAAAAACCATCAAATGCTTCACTGAACACTTAGTTTGAAAAGCATAATAAACTCCTGTAGAATATATACCCCAATTTATAGATTATTTGCAATGGCACAGTTGTGAGGATTGACTAGTTTTACCAAGATACTCTAACTTCTAGGAGATAAAGGAGATTTACCTGGTAAAACATTATTAACTGAGTTGGGTTAGTAATACTGCATCTTTAAGTGCAATTTAAAAGTATTTAATTACAGTCCTATCAGTGGCACAACTAGCCATATTAAATTTTTTCCCCTTGAAACCATGAGGGATAAATGTCTTTGTGAAACAATGATTTAAAAACTTCAATTTTCTCATTTCGTATTAATCTACAAGCAAACAAATGTTTTATTAAGGAGTTGCCATAATCTTCATCTGTGTTTTTTTTTTGTTTTTTTTTTAATGTTTATTTTTGAGAGAGAGAGATGGAGATAGAGCGTGAACAGCAGAGGGGCAGAGAGAGAGGGAGACACAGAATCCGAAGCAGGCTCCAGGCTCTGAGCTGTCAGCACAGAGCCAGATGCGGGGCTCGAACTCACAAACCATGAGATCATGACCTGAGCTGAAGTTGGTCACTTAACCGACTGAGCCACCCAGGCTCCCCCATCTGTAATTTTGAAATAAATGGGCATACTAAAAGTATAATGCTTACAAACATTGCTAGGATGTCCAAAACCTTCCAATAGTCCCAACTTCAACAGATAATGCATGAAAACACAAAAGTTTGGCTCATGATTTTCATTGTAAACTTGGATGATACTTTTCAAAGACACATTTTGAGGTGAGGGCACATTTTTCTTAAATAGTGTAAAAACTAGACACAGGTCAAATTGCAGGATCTTTGTCCTTTTGAGAGAACTTCATGAAGAGTATGGCCTATAAAAGGAGACCTGAAACAATCAAAACAGAAATACTATCTCTGTTAAGTATCCCTTTGTTACCAATAATCAGTTACCAATCAGTTTGATCAACCCAAATTAAACTTTAGTTTTAATTATATTCTGGTAGCCCAAGTTTATGATCTGGACTTCAAAGTAGTATTTACTTACAGTTACTTTTAAAATTGAATTTGTGGGACGCCTGGTGGCTCAGTCGGTTAAGCATCGGACTTTGGCTCAGGTCATGATCTCATGGTTCATTGAGTTTGATCCCTGTGTCAGGCTCTGTGCTAACAGCTCAGAGCCTGGAGCCTGCTTCAGATTCTGTGTTTCCCTCCCTCTCTGCTCCTCCCCTGCTCATGCTCTGTCGTGCTCTCTTAAAAAATAAACATTACAATTTTTTAATTCAATTTGTTATTTGGTGGCATAAGCTAAAGTAATAGTGTCAATCCCAGTACCATGTAAATGGGTTCTACAAAGATCTGGGTGAAGTACAAATTTAATTTTGGCATTAAGAGGTAAAATGATTCAGGGACGTTCAGTGAACTGTGGCATCATTAAGGTTTGTAAATAACAAACTCATGTCTACCCCAAAGGGGAAGCCTTTCGTTTTGGATTGGACTTTCCTGTATTTCAGTTCAGCTTAGTATAGTGAAATCAGATCAGTTATTAAAAGAGAACCTGGAGGGCCAATCTGATGATCTGGAGAAAACTATCACTTGAGCTTTTTTTTTTTTTTTTTTTTTTTCCTTTTTGGTAAATAAGGTTTTAGAAAATACCAATAAACTTTAGTCATTTATGCCTTAGTGAAGGAGACTGCAAAGAGCATTTCTGCATAAAATATAGGCCCTACAAACTGGTGCGTGCAAATAAGATTATTTTCCAAAATACTACGGCTCATGGCATTTCTAAATTTGGTCACAGAAAGACTTCCCTATAGCAAATATTGAAAGGAAAACATTCCCAAAGTTTGTCAGTAAAAGTTTCCAACTCATCTCCAAAGAGTTATAGTTGAATGCTTAATTTGTCCTTGATACCTTTTTTTGTCAAAGAACTACATATAGATTTAAGAGAGAACAGCTAAACATCCCTGACAGACCAAGCTTTCCACTGTGTGACATAACCCACAAACTCATGTTAGGAGGATCCTCAGACCTTTTAAGAGAAATGGCCCTAGGAGATTCTTACTCTGCATTTTGCTTTCCCCTGTTCCCAACTGGTTGGGCTTCGTAAGAGACCTGACCCAAGGAAAGCCAATTAGGCTAGCAAAGCTTACGCGTTGGGCAAATATTAAAGGAAACATCACCAAGCGATGAAAGAGATTAACTGAGCCTATCAGATTATTTCAGAAATAAAATTTGTTTTAATATTTATTTACTTTTGAGAGAAAGAGTGTGAGCAGGGGAGGAGCAAAGGGAGAGGGAGACACAATCTGAAACAGGCTCCAGGCTCTAAACTGTCAGCACAGATCGTGACGCGGGGCTCAAACCCACAAACTACAAGATCACGACCTGAGCCAAAACAGACGCTTAACTGACTGAGCCACCCCAGCGCTCCTATTTCAGAAATTTAGACAAGATACAGGAGAAAGAATTCAGAGGTTTGTAGAAAGAGAGTTGAAATGGCAGAATAGCTAAGGCACGTTAGGGTTCTAGACCTACACACTTGGGAGGCAAGAGCTCTTGAAGCTGTCATTGAGTCTCCAGAGCTGCTGTCAGATTAGTACATCTGTTGTATCTTGAAATTACCCACTATCAATGAAACCTGGCCACACAGTTGATTCCTTTATATTCATACAGATCCTTGCAAAAAATACTCTATTACTTAAGCAAACCTTAATGAGCCTTAATGAGTTCTTTCACCCAAAGAGGCTTACTAACAGACCTGCCCTGCTAACTAAGAAAAAAGAGAGTGAAGGTATAGTGTTAGGGTCCTGTGCTTGTTAGCATTGTGTTGTGGAACTCTAGACCAGTGCAAATTTGATCATGCATCAGGATCACCTGGAGGGCTTGTTAAACCACAGTCTGCAGGCCCAGGGTGGAACCAACAGTTTATGATTTAGTAGGTCTGGAGTAGGGACAACAAATTCGCATTTCTATCAAGTTTGCAGATGAGGTTGAAATGGCTAGTCTGGAAGCCATGCTTGGAGAATCACTGCTCTACAGGGCATGGTCCTGAACCTTGGTTGCACATGGAAACAACCTGTGGAACATCAGAAAAAATACCTTACCTGGCCTCAGCCCCAAGTATTTGATTTAATTGGTCTGGGGTTTGGCCTGAGCCATTGGGAGGCCAACTCCCTTCTGGCTCAATATGGAGGTCATTCAGAATTCAAGTGGGTGACTGGGATGTTTGATTTTCTGTGTCAACTTGGTCAGGCAAGGGTATCCAGTTTTTGGTGAAACATTACTCTAGATACTGAGAAGGTGTTTTTTAGATGTGATTAACATATACATCAGTAGACTTTTAATTAAGCAGATGACCTTCCATAATGTGAGTGGGCATCATCCAATCAATTGAAGGCCTTAAAAAGATTGATGAACCTCAAAGAAGAACAAATTCTGCCTCTGGACTGCCTTCAGACTTGAGCTGCATCATCATGTCTTCTCTAGGTGCCCAGATCACCTACAGATTTTGGGTTTACCAGCCCAGCAATCATGTGAGCCAATTCCTTAAAAAATCTGTGTGTGTGCGTGTGTTTGTGTGTGTGTCTCTATACACACACCCTCTTTTATTTCTCTGGAGAACCCTGGCTAATACAATAACCTAGTAAGTCTATTCCAAATTGTTTCCCAGAAAGGCCCTGACTCTAAATCAGAATATAATCCCTTCATTAGATTTTTTTTTTTTTTCCTGTATCCTACCTTAGGTAAGTCCATGAATATATGGCACATTTTTTACCCCTTTCTTCTATTCATATTGTCAAAACCATTTGGTTCCTCCTTGGAACATTCTTGAATCTGCTTTGATTTTTTTTTTTTTTTTCCCTGTTCATTTTTATTTTGTCTTCACCACCCTGGTTAAAGCTCAATAGTGTTTTGCATGCTTAGTATCAATTCCCCCTTTTGGTGTTAGTACTGAAATTTGTCTTGGAATAACCGCCTTTATACTCTCAGCCCATGTTGTTTAGGTGGCATTGACCTCACTTGGTGGTTCCAGGGGTGGGCACATCACCAAGTCCTGGCCTTTGAGAGTGCAGCATCTCCCCAAATTTAGTGACTGTTTCAGTTAGTGACTAACTGAGCCAATCAAAGCCAATAAACATCAGCTTTGCTGGGACTAGAGAACAAGAGATACTCATTTTTCAATGACAGTTTCTAATCTTACAGATTTAGGACTGGACCTATTGGTGGTTAATCTGGACACCACTCAAGAAGAATGTGCCTTAGAATGAAAGCAGGATAGGTAAAAGCAGAAGCCACAGACCAAGACAGACAGACAGGATTTGGGTACCTGGATCCAGTTACATCTGAAGTCAATCCTGTACTTTTCAGTTAACATGGGCCCGTCATTTGCACTTTTTCCCCACGATTGACTATTAAGTGAATACAAGGACTTGACCAGATGAAGAGTTAACTCTATTCATCCGAGGGTAAAAACCACCAGAGTTCAAAGGTAAAATGGCCTGTTTAAAAATCATGCCCTTGAAACATAGATATATTTTTTAACATTTTTTTTTTTTTAATATTTATTTTAGAGAGACAGAGCATGAGCAGGGGAGGGGCAGAAAGAGAGGGAGACACAGAATACAAAGGAGGCTCCAGGCTCTGACCTGTCAGCACAGAGCCCAATATGCAGGGCTTGAGCCCAATGAACCATGAGATTATGACCTCAGCCAAAGTGGGACACTTCACCAACAGCCACCCGGGCGCCCCTGAACACGTATACATTTTAAAGAAGGAGCACAAGCAGCTGTGACCTATAGTCACATATTTCTTCCTCCTCCAAATTCTTGCAGAAGCCTCTCTATAGTTCTCATGGACCTTAACTCAACCTACTTTAAAGGATGAATGCAGCACAGACTGTGGTACTTTGCCACCAGGGTTTGAAATTCTATAATACAAAGAATAGACTTACAATTAAAATATCACTGTTTGGTGTTTTGGTTCGTATTACTTGCTTTTAAAGGCCTTAGAATGTTTTAAAATTTTTTGTTTGAATACCTAATGCATTTTCTCTGTAACCCTATATCTAATAGAACTCATTCCTAGGTTAAATGATCTGAAATTTTTAATAGCTGAATCTGAATTAATTAACTTGTCAGGCAATTAAAGGTATATCATTGCCTTAAATTAGTGATTTATAATACATTGCTAGCAAAGTGAATTTTAAGCATTAACAGCTCTGGTTCTTCTTCCCTTCTGCCCTTAACAGGACATTTAATTCTGTATGGTTGAAGTAGAAAATGTGAGACAAGGTTCCTACCAGAAAAGGAGAACCAGGCACACACAGTTCAACATTTTCTGTATGTCACTTCCGATGCCAATAGTGCCAAAAAAACTAGAAGTACAGTGACTCTGATACTTGATGGTACTTTAGAAAGCTGGATATTATTTTTTTTTTATTTTTTTTAACATTTATTCATTTTTGAGAGACAGAGAGAGACAGGGTGTGAGTCGGGGAGGGGCAGATAGAGAGCAAAACACAGAATCTGAAGCAGGCTCCGGACTCTGAGCTGTCAGCACAGAGCCCGACACGAGGATCAAACCCATGAACTCCAAGATCATGACCTGAGCTGATGTTGGACTCTGAATCAACTGGACCACCCAGGTGCCCTGAAAGCTGGATATTCTAAATCACTTATGATAGGGATATTTAGATACATTCATCTTTTTTGATATTCCACTATATTGATGCATTTTCAAACCTTTGTTTCAGTTTTGAAATTAGATGAAACAAACTATAGATTATCTTTGCCGTGAATTTCACAGATTGTCAGATTTCTGAGGTTCTTGTTCCAAACCATCTTTGTAGGGATATCATTGATTTCCTTGGAAAAGTACGTAGCTCTAAAACTTGTATAATTTAGAGAAATATTTGGTTTGTTCAACCTTTGATATTAGCCAACACATTGATAAAAATAAACACACTTCAGGGATGACTGTGGCTCAATCAGTAAAGCGTCTAACTCTTGATTTCAGCTCGGGTCATGATCTTGCACGTGGGTCTGAGCCCCGCATCAGGCTGTGTGCTGACCGCACGGAGCCTGCGTGGAATTCTCTCACCTTCTCTCTCTCTGCCCCTTCCCTACTCTGAAAAGAAATAAACATTAAAAAAAATAAACACACTTCAGGAAAAAAGAAAACATGCTGTTTTTATAATTCTACATTGTTGGCTTTTGTAGTTCAAAATTTAATATAACCAGGGCGCCTGGGTGGCTCAGTGGCGTCCAACTCTTGGTTTTGGCTCAGGTCATGATCTCACAGTTCGTGAGTTCAAGCCCCACACCGGGCTCCATACTGACTGTGGGGCCTATTTGGGATTCTCTCTCCCTCTTTCTCTGGCCCTCCCCTGCTTATACTCTCTCACTCTCTCTCTCTCTCTCTCTCTCAAAATAAATAAATAAACTTTAAAAAATTTTATAAAAGCAATACCTGATTCTATACAGTTAATAATTGGGACAGACCTAATAATAAAGTACCATTTCACACATATTGAGTCTAACTCTTAACAATGTTACTGCCTCTGTTAGGTTTTATCCCATTTCCTCTTCCCACCTGTCTTACTTTTCCTTTTTCAGTGACACACTACAATATTAACAATTACTGTCACCATGTTTTATATTAGATTCTCAGACCTTATTCATCTTCTAGCTGAAAGTTTGTACCCTCTTACCAACCTCTCCATATTTCCCCTGTACACTGCTCCCCCACTGCCAGGCCCTAGAAACCACTTTTCCACACTCTGTTCCTAAGAGTTTGACTTCTTGTTTGTTTGTTTGATTCTACCTGTGAGTGTTACATGCAATATTTGTCTTTGTCTGGCTTATATCACTTAAGAAGCTACTTTTATAATTACGTTTTAACAAATGAAGAAACTGAGGCTCAAATAATTTAATAACTTGCATAAGGTCACAGCTTATAAATGAAAGAGAGAGGAATCAAGTGAGGTAATTTGACTCTAAAGTGCAAAGGCTGACCTATATTCACTATATGTATCCTTTCTCCATCCAGGTTATGAATGTGAACTTCTTCCTATTCAGGATTCATTGGAGCTATTTGATTCTGATGTTCTTGGTATTATTATGGCTTGTTATTATAGTTATTAATATAGTTAGGTAATATTATAGGTTTCTTAAGGTGTGTCCTATAGCTGAAGATTTTACCTACTTCTATCCCCAGGAGACACCTCCATAAAAATAGATGGAAAATTATTGCTTGGCTGGTTCCAAAATGTCTTTCTGCTTCCATTCCATTTCTTACTTTGAAGAGTAAGATATACACCTGATAAATGATAACAACAGCTTTCCATTGTATCATTGGGCACATAACTGTACTTTTGTTCTGCCGTTTAAATCCTTTGTATTCATCTCCATTGTACGATGCCCATATGTCCAGAAGAGGGCGATGTTTTACTATAAACTTCCAGTGAAGTTTTCTCCAACCTGCTTTGGACAAAGCATATACATTTAGAAACAAAATTTCTTAAGGTTAAGTGGGGGTGCCATTTGCTTGAGTACCATTTGCTTAAACGCTTTGGTGGGGGAATGTTTCTTATAAACATGGGCTTTAGAAAACCCTGAATATTTGAATATTTGAATATCGTTGCTATTCATTCCTGGCTTTATGACTTCACACAAGTTACTTGGTTTCTAGAGGCCTGAGATTTCCTTACATGTAAAATGTGAACAGTGGGACCTACAGGATAGCAATATTATGAGGATTAAATGGGCCAACTTAAGAACCTAATACAGATGCTCAGTAAACGGCAATGTTCTACATATCTGGAAAAGCAGCTAATCAGAGCAAACTTATGTGAAATTTTCTTTTGAGATGAGCCTTGGTCATTTCTATCCTCTGTTGCTTTAAACATAATTCTTGGCATATATTACATGTTCAACAAATTTTGTTGACTAAATATTTCAAATATAAAAACATTACACCTTAGGGAAAGCAGGAAGCCAGAAATAAACTGGAAATGTAGTCTACTAGGTGTATTTCTACCTCCTTCCCTTTCCTTTCTTCTCCCTACCCCCGGTAAAAGAAGTTAGTCCCCTCCTTTCTTTGAGTCAGGAAGGGGAGTTTGACCAAGTAAGAATAAGGTTTTGGAAATAAAGGGGAAAATAAACAAAAGGAAGTGTTTTGCTTGCTGTCCTCTGTTTTATCTTTGGTAGGTAAGAATCTGATGCAGAGAAGGCAAAGGCTTGGGGGCTGCAGGAAGTGCAGTGTCTCAAGTCTGGGCCCCAGGAGGAAACAGCTGTAGGTGCCAAAGGTGGGCATGAAGGTGAGCTGGCTCTGCGGCAGGCAGTGGTGAGCTCTGAGAGGTATGTGCAGGTCCACAGTCACATACGGGCTCTCATTGGTTGCTCTCTCCACTCCGCTCATCCCTCCTTCTTCTGGGAGATCCTCACCCAGCTGAGCCCAGAACAGCAAGCGGTGAGTAGCTGCAGGTGCTGTCACTTTGCCTGTTGTTGGCCTTTGGTCTGGGTACTCACAGCCCAGGCCCAGCTGTGCCTGTTCCCAGCAGGTGCAATGTATCAGCTCCATCCAGGCACGAAGGTCATCATGACTAAACAACCAGAGGGTGTAAATGATGAGACTTCTTGTAGGGGGGAAATTGCCTCTAAATGACAAACATTGTTGCCACTAGGGCTTAAAAATAGAGATTTTGTACAATGATGCTCATCACCCTTATAATAGCAAAATTTGCCAACTAATTTTCCAACAAGAGGAAAACTGTTGAATAACTAACGGTATATAATATTTATGTATCAACATAATGCAAACAAATAAGTTTTTTGGAAAAATTTCAATGACATGAGGCAATACTCATGATGTTAATTATTTTTTTATGACGGAGTATGAAACGAGGGAACCAGGACAACTCCAAATTTGTTTAAAAACAAAATAAAGCAGAAAAACAGCGAGACCCCAAAATGTTAAGGGAATTTATCTTTGGTCTGAAGTCCTTTTATATTTTTTCTATCATATGTTGTACAATTTAAAAATTTCCTGTACTGAATACTATTACTGTAATAATCACAAAAGTACAGCATTACCAAAAGGTGATGAAAGTTGTTGATGCTAATGGTTTGTATCCCCTCCTTCTCATATAGCAGATGAGGCATGGCTCTTGTGGTCAAATATTTAAGAACGCTGGGCAAGTCTCTTGACAACTCTGCCCCTCAGTTTTTGCATCCTTAAAATGGGAATAACTTAATGGGGTGGGGTAGTGGAGAGGGACTCCATTCAGTTGTGATCATTAAATGAGATGATATATGTAAAACTTTGCTCAGCTCATTGCTTGGTACAGAGGAAGCATTCAGTCAACTGTAATAATTATTATTCAAGAGCAGAACAGAGGAGTCATTACAAAATTCAACCCTGGTTTCTTCAAGTTTGCCTGCCTTCCTTCTTTCCTTCCTCTCAGTTAAAAATAGTTTATATTGGCAATTTCGTAAGATATTTACTTTGCCTCTCGTTTCAGCCCATCTCAAAAACTGGGGGACAAGGAGATGGATGCTAAGCCTTTCTGGGAAATTGATTCCTAGTGATAAAAAGATGAAAGAAGAAAAGTGTGGTTCTCTGGGAATGGGAGGGAAGAGCAGGTGCTGGGCCATCAGAGATGGAGTGGTCCTGGGCTTGTGTCTGTGTACCAGGGAGAGATGGGTCGGCTCACAGGCTTAGGGTCCTGGTGCATCACAGAGAGGCCCAAGGGAGAGCACAGGTATCCAAACCCCGGCAGAAGTGAGCATCTCTTGGCTGGGCCATCCAACTCAACCCCCAACCACTGAGACCTGGAGGGCAAGAGGAAACGAAACGAATGTGAGCCACAACATCAGGTATTTAGGTTAAACACTTCATTTGAAACCTTTTAATAGTGTTCTGGGCAGACAGAAACTCCAGAGGTTAAAAAGTATGTGCAGAATCCCTTCTGTCGGGAGTATCTATGCCAAGGCTGCCTTGCAAATTCTGACCTTGGCTGGATTTGCTGAATGTACCTCACCCTCCTGCTGTCCCACCTCCTACCATGGTTCCCACCCATGTGGCCTGAAGCACCAGAAACTTAACTTAATATCAGGCCCCATCAAGGGAAACCCCTGAAAAATTTTCTGAAAAACGGGGGTTGGAGAGACTCAAAATATAAACAAATGAACAATCCTGAGATGTTTTTAAAATCTGAAATCCAAGTAAAAGATTATTTTGTTATTTTGTGTACTGATAAGTATGAGCTAGCTCCCTGCCATGTTGTAATCCTCACACAGCCATATAAGACAGGTGCTTCAATTATTTCCATTTTGCAAATGAAAACTTGATGATGTGGTTTCTGTTTTGTTCTCTTCTTTGTCTCAGTACCTACCACGCTGGCTGCCCTCTAATAAGTCCTCAGTAAATATTTGTCGAATCAATTAATGGTATTTAGCAGTACGCGTAAGCCATACTGCTGCTATGGGGTGAAGCTGGAGTCATACCCGGGCTGGCCTAACTCCATGGGCAGAGGTCTTAACTACTGCCTCTGTTTACCTTTTTCCCACTGACCGCTTAAGTCTGAGAAAGAAGACAAGGGCCTGCTGGTGGAGGCACTTCCCTGCATGATACTTAGAGTTGTCGTGTCCTTGGATATAACTGGACGCTGTGATTTCTCCAGGGTCATTGTTTAGACATTATTCACAGGATCCAGGGTTCCTCTGCTTTGGGAATCTATTTACATATCAGCTGTAAAAGCTGAACCCTTCTATATAATATAATTCTCCAGGCTTTCTGTAATGCAGAATGATAAATTGTAGGCTACTTACCAAAAAATGTCTAGATACAGGCAAACATATTTTTATTATCATTTAGCAACTGTGTGAGGTGTTTGAAAAGTCTCTGGAATACGGGCAGATGAAGAAGTCCCCCTCGTAGAAATGATCAAGATTAGGGCTTGGAAGTTAAATGCACTTCCCATACCTTTTAGGCTCTATCTCCTTCGAAGGTGAATAGATTGAGTTTGCATTTCTCTGTGTGATTAACATCAAGCACCCTGTGTTGGCTGAAAAGGTTCATTATCTGGAGAAGAACTTAAAAGGCAGGATGGACAACTTCAATTTAGATAATTGTTGGCTGTGATGGAGTGCTCTTCAAATGGGTCTGCACAGGGCGGGGGCGAGGAGTGCCATCCACTAAGCGCTGGAAAGGTTCTCAGAACCCACAGGCAGCAAATACCTAAGTAGAGGAAGCATGATGTATGGGATCAGAAACCCTGAATTTCAGCTCCAGCTCCATCACTTACTAGCTTGGCGGCCTTAGGCAAACTCAATCAGTGTCTTTGAGGTCAGTCTTGCCATCTGTAAATGTGGCGATGACCAGGCCTAACTTCCAGGTTGTTTTAAGGATCCAGTGAGATGCTGGCTGAGAATGCCTTGTAAATGCTCTATGTAAAGCTTGGAATCATCATCATCACCCTTCTGATGATCATTGTCACTAATCAAGGTTTAGGAGGATTCAAAGATGGGCAAGACGGTTTTATACAACCTGAAGTTAACACAATCTTGAGGGCCTCTCTAAGGAAAGAATACAAAATTACAGGTAAAAATTAAGTACACTGTCTTGGAAAGAACTTTGTGGGCTTCACTGTAAACACACCTCTGCCTGCATGAGAAGTGGTATAATGGTCAGAAGCACAGGTGCAGGGAGGAGCACTACCTGGGTTCAAATCCCGACTTAGCTATGTGACCCTGCCTGGGCAAGTTACTAAACTTCTCCGTGCCTCAGTTTTTCCTCTGTAAATTTTTTTCATCTGTATTGAAGATTAAATAATTTAAAATGGGTAGTGGTGTCAGCACATAATAGGAAATGTACCTATTTGCCACCACCATTTTTTTTTTTAACTTTCTTTCAAGGATCTTTTCACTGAAAGGATGAAATATAACAAGTACAAATATTACCTGAGACAGAGTGTGGTGAGTGCCATAAGGAAGAACAAACCATCAGTTCCGGGAGTCAGAGAAGACATGTCTACTTGGGGGAGTCAGGAAAGGCTTCATAAAGGACAAACAGGGAAGATGTCAAAAGGCAGCACATTCCAGGCAGAGGAAGAGCTCACCTGAAGAATTGGAGGTGAGCCCCAGTTGGACATATTGGAGAATAAGGTCTATATGTATGGACTAGAGAGAAAGTGAGAAATGGGCCTGGAAAGGCAGATTTTAGCCATAGTGCGGGGGGCTTTGGGTGCCCGGGTGAGGGAATGCAGGCAGTGGGGAGAGGATTAGAGCCTGTGGGCTTGAGGAAGATTAACCGGTTGCATTCAGTAGGAGAGATGGAGTGGGTTCAGTGCCACTTAATAATCCTGGCAGAGGGTAACGAAGGTGACTGGAGTCCTCCCACCTTAACAGCTCAATTTGGAATATGCCTCCAGCAACATTGGGAAGAGCAATCATTTCTTTAATGTGTGAAAAGAGAGAACTCCTACTTTGTAGTTTTCCCATTCGTATTAGAGGCTGAGTGGAGTTTCTCCTTCCATTCCATCAGTATGAAAGGTGTAGGGGTTCTCCCTACAACAGAATGGAATTATCACCTATCTCCATCCAGGGCCTTGCACTGGTGGGCTCTGACAGAGGATTGAGAAGGCTTCTCTGGCATGGGCACATCCTTCCTCCCAGGGGAAACTTTTCCCATCCCCTCTCATTAAGATAAACATTTTACATGATTTCTTTTGCTATCACCTTTTGGGGTATATTCCCTTAAGAAATGAAGTGCTTTCATGCAGCTGCCTGGCATTTAGTTTTCTCCCGGGGCAGATGGGGCTGTTGTGTACAGGGCGCTGTGCAGCCTAGATGACTGTATGTAGCAGCCCAGCCACGTATTGAGGAGGACATTTGGAGGGTCATTCCCAAGCATTTTCGCCCCTCTGGGAAAGGCAGTTGCTAGGTGTTCCCCTGGGGATTCTGCCTTCCTGGTCACTGTTGGTTCACTGGTGGGCACCTCTACCAAGCCAACCCAAATCCTTCCCTAGAAAACTTAGAGCTTCAACTAAGGAGAGGATTCACCTCCTCTGGGTGGTGGGAGCAACAGAATTTGAATGGTGGGAGCACCCATCAGCCAGGTTCCCAATACGTGGAAAAAGACAGTCTACATACTAGAGAAGGGGCCTCTCCCAGGTTGAATTTGAGTCCTTTTCCAGTTTTCCATGAGGAATAATTCCACCCTTGTTCTTCTCTAGGTTAAGTGTAATGCTCTTTTAGAAAGTTTCTTCTTTTTCCCAAACTATTTTGAGTTGGACTTCTTTCACTTTTAAAGTTTATTTTGAGATGGAGGCACCTGAGTGTCCGACTTTGGCTCAGGTCATGATCTCGTGGTTCATGGGTTCAAGTCCTGCGTCAGGCTCTGTGCTGACAGCTCAGAGCCTGGAGCCCACTTTGGATTCTGTGTCTCCCTTTATCTCTGTCCCTCCCCCACTCTTGCTCTGTCTCTCTCTCTCTCAAAAATAAATAAACATTAAAAAAAAAAAACAACTTAAGTTTATTTTGAGAGAAAGAGAGAGAGTGTGGGAGGGCAGAGAGAGAGGGAGAGGGAGAGAGAGAGAATCCCAAGCAGCAAGGATCCTGATGCGCGTCTCCAGCTCATGAGCCATGAAATCATGACCTGAGCAGAAGTCCAACACTTAAGCAACTGAGCCATCCAGATGCCTTGGATTTCTTTCACTTTTGATCTAAGGGTCCTGATTCATGCACCCATGCCCTCACCCTGTGCTCATCAATTAAAACTTACTCAGCCTTGTCACCTTCTTTTCAGTGTCTTAAGGATTGCACAGATGACCTCATCACTGCTAACATAAAGAACAATGTGTTAGCCCTTAAGGATCACAGCACTCACACAGGACTTTTTAAATTCCAAAATAATTCTTCAATCATTATTTCACCTAATCCATAAAACATGCAGAAAGACAGGGCAGATATTCTCTTCCTCATTTTGTAGAGGAGAAAAGTCAGGCCCAGATTAATTAATTAACTTCTGACTCACAATTTTTGCCTAAATTTCCCCAGTTATATTCTGCCAGAACCTGAATTTCAACCCATATCTTCTGCTTCCAAATTTAGTATACTTTCCCAAATACCTTCTAACTTGAGGAAGTGACCTAAAGCTTAGACTTAAGGATATTGATGAAAGCCATTGAGAAAGATGGTGTGGTCAAGGGGACCTTCATAGGATCTTCAGAACTCTCTGGTTAAGCAACTTTCTACTCTGCTTATAAGAAAAAGGGTAGTGCTATTGCTTGTGTTTGGGGGGACCAAAAGAAATAATACTTGGGCCAAGACTAGGATGTAGCAAGTGAGCAGGTGAGGCAGTAGGAGACACCTATATTCATGGTTATGCAAGGGCTTGTCCTGGCCCTGTGATATCATGAAGGTCATAGCTGCAAAATTCAGACTTCAGGGGTATGTGAATAAGAACACCACTTCCACACCTAAGGAAGTGTTTGGAGGTATGTTGAGTGGAAGAATCAGATGATCAGAAACAGTCACCGGTAGTCAACTCTGTCATACCTGGCATTTTGACATCATTGCTCTAATACCTTTGCTCAGGATTTGCATGTATAATTGATTCACTTAGCTAACCATGCTCTCAAGAAATGTATTTTTTTCACTCGTTCTGACACACATATATCCTAGGTGAAGGAAAATTACAATCACATTCCTTTGGGAACCTAGTAAACCCAAACAAATACTAAAAATCCATATTTTAAAATCTAGAGTAGATCCTAGAGATAATCTATTTCAGGTTGGATTTCTCTGACTTTTGACCAGAGTGACCAATTACTTTTGACCAATTACTATACCCATGCTGTTAGGCTGCTGTTATTGATCAAAACTTACTTGTCCTATTTCCCTTTTTCTCAGTGTCAGGAAATTGAAAGTGATAGAGCCTAAGTCCTTTTTTAAGGTCATGCAGCCATGCAGTGGAAAAGCCTAGATTCGAATCCAGGTCTACTGAGACATAGTGCTCATTCTACCATACTGTGGTCCTACATTGGAGGGATATTGTCCAAAGTACAAGAAATTTGTGTGTGTGTGTGTGTGTGTGTGTGTGTGTGTGTGTATTTATTTATTTTTGAGAGAAAGAGCAGGAGTTGGGAGCAGAGAGAAAGAGAGAATCCCAAACAGGCTTTGTGCTGCCAGGGCAGAGCCTGACGCAAGGCTTGAACTCACAAACCATGAGATCATGACCTGAGCCAAATCCAAGAGTTGGACACTTAACTGACTGAGCCACCCAAGTGCCGAAAAAGTACTAGAAATTTTTAATACCAATAATTTCATGTATGTACGGTACTTAGAAATTTTCTAAGTGCTTTTGCATTTGGTATTTCATTTTCAACTCAAAAATTTTGTGAGTAAATTATTCCTATGATAAAGATAAGAAAATTGAGGCACAGTAAGTTTATGTGACTTATTTGAGGAAACCTACTGAGAGAGTAGCATAGCTGTTGTTTTCCTCCACCACCGTTCATTTTTTTCCCTATCAAATCCCATGGCAAACCAAACATCTACAATTACTTGTTTAGTAACCATTTTCTCCTTCCCTATATATTAGTTATCTATTGCCATATAACAAATTACCTTGAAACTTAGCAGCTTAAAATAATGAACACTTACTACCTCACAGTTCCTATCAGTCAAGAATCCAGGTGCCACTCAACTGGGTTCCTGTGACTTAACAGTCTCTCCGGAGGTTGCAGTCAGGTGTCGGCCGGGGCTGCAGGCTCATCTGAAAGTTCAACTGAGCAATGATTCACTTCCATCCCGTTGGCAGGACTGGGTTCCTCATGAGCTCTTGGATGAGGGCCTCCATTCCCTTCTGGCTGTCAGCCAGAGACCTCTCTCAGTTACTACATGGCCTCTCCATAGGGCAGGTCACAACATGGCAGTTGGCTTCCCTCAGAGTGAGCACATGGGAGGGCAAAACAGAGAAGCCCAAGGCAGAAGCCACAGCACTTTGTGTAACCTAATCTTGGAAGTGACATCCCATTACTTTTGCCATGTTCTATTCATTAGAAGCAAGTCAAAAGGTCCAGCTCACTCTCAAAGGGAAGAGATTACAAAAGGGTGTGACTCGGGAGGCTGAAATCGCTGGAGCCTATCACATATCACATGCTCCAAATTAAAATTACACCCTCAAGAAGCTTAAGGTGAAATAACTCTAGAGTTAAGTGTATTATCCTTCGGTTTTTTAAGCAAAAACATTTTTTTTATAGTAACGCAGAAAGGCTTATTCATCCAAAAATTATAGCTGGCAGCTTGTCTGATATTTTGGAGCCATTGTGCAAAGTGGACACGTATGGATGGATCTGTGATTCCGCCATCCATCTCTCCCTCTCCTCAGAGCATGCTAATTTCATAGCTTGATTTTTTTTTCCATCTGAACCGAAAGTCTTGCCTTCCAGACAGCACGAGTGAATGACACTGCCTGCACGTCAGAAATTGCAACTGACATTTCAATTTTGCTTAATTTTTTTTCTTTCTTTGATAGTATTATGGAGAGAATTTACATTTGAATAAAAAGCAAATAGTGCATGTCAGAGTAAGCATCAGGGAATGTCAAATTGTTTTTTTCCAATTACAACTCTATTTCAAATAGGGTAATGCAATTAAAGGATAATTACCAGAAGCACAAAGCCAAGGTTACGATCAGAAATGGTTACCCTTTCACTTGAAGTCCTGTCTTGCTAAATAAAATATTCCTGAGGGGCAAGTTACTGTTTGAAAATAGAATACACTCATCCAGGAACAACCAAACACTTGGCAGTGTTGACCAAAACATGTATTTGTGCATAAATACCAGTGTTTGAGACAGATGAAAAGACAGTAAAGGTGAGCCGCATTTTCCCTGGTTTTATCACTCTGATTAATAATGTGATAAATTAGCTGTAGGATGCAATATTAATTAACAGTATATTAGTTGCATTTTATTGCCAATAACATAACAAGCTCTGAAATAGTAGTCAGAATAAACTGCTGACGTGGGCTTTTCTGCAAACTGAGCTGTAGTTTGATTTCTCATTTGTCCAAGTGAAGCATCAGCAACTGAGTAAAACCAATTACCTCAAAACCCACCAAGCCCTCGGCAGCAACTTAGTGCATCTGAGCTTTGCCCAAATGTTATTACTTTCAAATTAGAGCCTGGTCTGAGATGGGGCACCGAAGAATTTCTACTGCTGAAAATAATTCAATATGGCAGTCTAGTTTTGTTATACTTTGCAGAGCCAGATAGAAAGCAAAGACTCCTTCCAGGCCCAAGACATCTTGAATCCATAGCTGTCCCCTTCCAGAGGCAAGCTGGAGGTACAGAGGTCAGATGTAAAAGGAGAGGCATTTTCCTGACTCCCTCGAGCAAATTATATTGTTGAAAAATTCCCAGATTGTAGTGTTCGTTTTTGAGGTGAAGTCCTGGGTTTGGGTGGGGGACACTTTAGGAAAAAGGATGCAAGACATACGGAGGTTTGGATAGTGGGAGTTACGTCACCTCACTACATAGTGACAAACTCTGTAGCACGAAAATCCTTAGGTAAAAAGAGAAGTTACTGAGTTAGCACATGGTCAGGGGAATTGAAACAAGCTGGGGGAGGTGCATGATGGGTACTTGAAGAATTTCTGTCCAGTTATTTATTCACTTGTCTCCCCGACAGCCCCTCGCTCTCTGCCTCCCCCACCCTGCTCTCTTCTCTCACAGACACAGTTACTTCCTATTCCTTTATCTTGTTTAATTTCTTTCACAGCACTTATCACTATCCTAAATCACATTTCAGATAGTTTAGTCATTCATTCCTCATTTACTTATTGCCTATGTCCTCACCAAACTGTAAACTCCATGAGGTCAGGGGATGTGTCTGCCTGTACCCTGCAGAACCATGGCTGGCACATAGCAGGCATAAAAATAGCTGAAGCAAAGAATGAACCCATTCACTGAACTCCATTTACCAAATGCCCAATGTCTAAGCTCAAAAGATTACAAGATGATGAACTCCTAACTGTCCTTCTCTGGAGTTTACTATGTGCCCTCAATGAGCTAAAAAGCTTTGAGTGTAATGAGTAAAAGCTTTGCAGTATCTTAACTTAATCCCCAAACAACTCTGCAAAGCGTATGTTTCTTGTGCCCTTTTTATTTTCTTTTAGGTAAAGACATAGCAGCCCAAAGCGCCTGGCTCACTCAGTGCCACACAGCTAGAAAGAGGTTAAAGTCATGAATTAAATGCAGTTTGCCACTCTGACTCTGGGCATTGTATTCAAAGATGAATAAGACACAAACATCCTTTTTGAAAACCTCACAGTCTCATGGTTTGGATTTGAAACATTATGTCTGAGAAGGTCATCTTTGCCCTGCTGGGCCAGGGGAAGAATCTAGAGAACAGGAGATGGAACATTTGCCATCCTGGGAATTTCAGGAATGTCCTCCTTCCTGGCAGGATCTGGTATTCCATGGTGTTTTGCCTTTGGGTGAGATCAGATTCTATTAGGGGTTCGTGAGAGCAATATGTATTCTCACATCGCTGGTTCCAGGTCTGTGTGTGAGCTCAGCGTCTGTCAGGGATCCTACTTACTTTTAATAAATCCAACAATGAGTGATGAATGAGTGATGAGTCTTCCGCCTCAGAGAATCCAGCACGGGTAGGACCCAGCCAGGTGCATGGGGAGCCAAACTCTTTTCCAGCATTCATTACTGAATTCTAAACAGCCGACACCAAACTCCACAGTCAGTTCAGACCACAGACTTTCTGTACAAACTATCCCTCTCTCTGGTCCTGTGGAATAAAAGAAAGTTCCTCAGACTATTCATTCCATGAATTAAAAGAAAGAAAGAAAGATTAAAAAAGGTCTCCCTCAGTTACAATGCTATTCATGTCCTTTGACCAGAAAGAGTTAGAGAAAAACTTCAGGATTGATCTGAGGGACGCAGAGCCCAGGTTCCATTAAAGTGTATTAATGCCAAGGTCTGTGCAATTAGTGAAAAGTCAATCCCCATTACTAGTTAACACTATTGAATATCTGCTTTCTTTAATAAAAAGCCATGTCCAGTACAAAGAGAATAAATCAATAGGTCCGCTGCATTTAGATCCATTTTGCTTTCTTCTAAAATGCACAGAGAAACTCCCTGTCAGAGCTCCACTGTCTGTCTGCCAAGCTCAGTCTGTGAGCTGGCAGCTGGCCCTGACGTTTTTGCCTGGAATCTTTCATTAGCACTCTCTTGCCTCAGCTCTCATTTCTCTAATCAAAAAATTCGAGTTTACCCCGTGCCTAAAAATCCTCTATTTGAGCTTGGTCTTGATCTGTCTCTGATTTGGACGTGTTTAGAAAACAAGCCATGAAGCAGCTATGGACCTACTTCTAAGCCCCAGGTTGGCTAGCTTCAGCCCTCCCTCAGGCAAGGAGAGACTGAGGTGGACAGAATCTCTTACAAGAGGCCAAAGCATCCCTAGGGCATGAAAGAGTTTGCCCCTTTAGATATACCTTTTCCATTCTTTTACAGATGGTTAACCTTTTTTTGCTGCCAATTTTGGAGGCAGCCTGGAATGTTCCAGATCCTCAACTGTGAAGAGCAAAAAAAGGATACACCTGTCCCTTGATGTTTACAAGCCCTCTTGGTTCCCAGCATTTTCCCAGAGGAAGGACACATTCACCCCCCTGCTTAGGAGGCTGCTTCTCTGTAGCTAAGCCAGGCTAATCATCTTCTTTGGTGTAGACCACAAGAAGGGGAAAGCCGTTTAGATACTACTCTCATTACAATGCTTGGCTTATTACAGATTAAAAGGACATTTTGAACCCCACTGTCTCTCATGTACTTGATTGTATGTAAGTTACTCTTAAATTGGAATATTGTATTTCTACTAAAGTAAATTACATTTCCCCAAATCATTTCATTTTATTTACCAGAATGCTTAGTCTTTGATTGAAAAAGGAGGATTGATATCATTTTGCTTCAGTTGGGTTTACTGCACAGAATGATTTGATATTCCTTTTATATCCTTTGGTCCTTATTTTTACTAGCAGGTCCTCATTCATTCACTGATTCAACCCTCCTGCACCCTCTCTCCCTTCGCAGAGTGTGTGTTCGCCAGTGTGGGTAGGTTTAGTGATGATAATGATTTGGGTCATTATTAGTAGGAAATATTGGGTCATTATTAGTAGAAAATAGTAGAAAACAGTAGAAAATATTTCAATCCCATTTTTCCCCAGGATTCAGCAAATAAGAATAGATTATTTTTTTTTTGCTCTATATTAATAGCAGAGATTGTCTAATTGCATAATATTATACAGATAATATAGGTAGTTGTTAGTTGGTTCAAGTCTCTCTGCAACCAAGAAGGTGGATCTATCTAATGAGGCGAGAGCCAGCTAAACCCATGTCTGCATATTCCTGTCACAGAGATCCTTTTACACCACTTGCCACAGCGCTCTCCCTGGTCCTGAGGTCTGTGTCTGCCATTGCAGATGATCACAAACTAGACCCTACCCTATGAAACCAAAGAATGATCCACTACTGTTGTGGATGCTTCCTGAAGCCACTGACATCACCTGCTTTCCTGTCCCACTTCACAGAACAGCACTGAAACAAAGAGTACCAGTTTATACCTTCCTAATACAAGGGTGGGAAATGTTCTGTTGTGAGGAGGCACTTGTGGCCACACAAACAGCCAGGTTTTCTTCACATTCAAGGTTAAAGATTTTGATAAGGCAGGTTGATTAGTGACGAAAAGACTTAAAAGTCATCAGACAGGCTGGGGGCACCCAATAGCTCAGGTGCCTCAGCTAAAGGGACGCTGACTAAGGAACAGATGACTGGATCAAGGGACCGTAGATCTTTGTCATCCCAAGTAGATGAAGGCTGCCCTCTGGGCCAGAGGAAGTGATTCAATTCCCATTTTGGGATGGTGCTCACAAAGTGATCAGTCAGCATTGTCAAGAAATTAATCTAAGATGAAGTATGGTAATGAATGTTGGGAAATGAATAAATGCAGTCCCAAGCAATCTGCCTATGTAACATTTATAGAGGAAAACTGCCTTTTAAGGGGTTCACAGTTGTCTTTGGTCCTTTAGCAAACCCTGCTGTGACAATCTTGAAATGAATAGCAAAAGGGAGAATTGAACTAAACTATTTCACTTTTCAAAATATAAAGAGATGTTTTAAAAGTTCAAAATTCACAGAATTGCCTCCAATGCTGCAAACCTTAGGCAACACCAAGGAATCAATCCCTCTTGCCTTCAAAGTGGTGGGGGGGTGGTCAGAGATGTTCCCTACTCTGTAGGCACTCCTGAGAACTGTCTTTTGCAAGAGAGTCAAGGTGCCAACCTGGAGCTGGCAAGAAAGTTACTCCATAAAATGAGAATGGAATGGAATGCACTCTCACCTTTGAATTCAAGTGCTTGTTAAGATTTTTATCTGAAATGAATTCTGATTAATATCAACTTGGACTATGGAAAAAAAAGACATTCAAACATGTGTTTATACTTGTTGACACGGGTAAAGGATACACCTTAAATCTGAGTCATAATAGAGAAAAGCATATCACTGATACAGTCTTACCAAGAAAGTCGACATTCCAAATCTGCCAAGAGACGGAAATTTGTTTCAATGATTGCCCCCTCTACAGCCATAAGAACAAGCTACAATGGAGTGCCCTCAACCCTCCCCACACGACTTTGTTCTTTTTAGTTATTGTCCCAGTTTCTCACTCCAATACTTTATTTTCTAATCATTTCAAGAAGAAAGAGAAATAAACATACCCTCCATGGATGCTTTAGAAGACTTGTTGCTGGTACAGAGAGAAGAGAGAGGGTTGAGTTTCATATTCTTAGGAGAGAATTGTGTCCATGGCAATGGAAGTCACACACACAAACACACACACACACACACACACACACACACACACACACACACACGAGAATAAAACAAGCTCATCTCCTTGGATGATGATGATGCCAGATGCCTGCAATCAGCTATCTTCATTAAACTTGAACTGTTACCTTCAGTCAAATTAGGTCTTTCAGTGGAGATAAGATGGAATTTCCAAACTGGGAAGATCTGGAGGGTGGCTGGATAAGCCCTGTCAACAAGCAGCAGCAGATTTTTCCACTCTTCCACTGTTAGCATATGGTCTACATCCCTTGGACACTCTTCCATTGCCTATTTCTTCTTCCATGATTTTGTATCAGAAGTTATTTTAAAGGATATGAAACAATTGTATCTAATGGCTTCCCATCTCACTCAAAGTCCCTCATCAACAAGCCACCAACCAAACACTCACGCACCATCTTCATTCCTTCTACAGCCTCCTCCAGGACACTAGCCTGTGTGCTAGTCCTTACACACTCAGCATGTTCCTGATTCAGGGCCTTTGCACTTGCTGTTCCCTCTGACTGGGTTGCTGTTACTACAGTGCATGCATGGTGAAATTGGGTCTTAACTCGAATGTTGCTTTCTCGAGAGTGCTTTCCTGAGGTATCGCACCTAAAGCTTTAACCTCCTCCATCTCCCAAACATACTATACAATTCACTTTTTCTATCTTATTTAGTCTGTGTCCCAACTTGCATGTGGAAAGGACAGTTTTTTTATTCACTGTGGTGTCCTTAGTGCCTAGAACAATACCTGGTATGTAGTAAGGGCTCAATAAATACTTTGAGTGAATAAATGAATATCAATGATTTACCAAGGGAGATACTTACATCTCTCCTTTATTGACATAAAAAGGCCAGATCTTTTTATGGGATACTAGAAGCATTAACATGATAATCTTCATTATTAATGGCTATGAGCTCTTACCATGTGCCAAGCATTATGCGAAATGCCTTACATGTGTTGTCAACCCTTGGGCTGAGTGTGATCGTTTCTAGTTTACAATGAATAAATGAGGAGCCAAGGAGATCAAGTAACCTGCTCACATTGGCATATTAGTATGAGGTTGAGATCAATTAGAAGTTGAAGTTTGTCTAACACATAGGTTTCAATCGAGGGTGATTTTTGCACACTCCCTCCCCAGGACATTTAGCAATGTCTGGAGATCTTTGTCATTGTCACAACTGGAGGCTGTTATTGGCATCTAGTGGGTGGATATGAGAGATGCTGCTAAACACCCCACACCACACAAACCAGCCCTCTACAGTAAAGAATTATCCAGCCCAAAAGGTCAATTGTGCTGAGGTTGAGAAACCCTGGTCTAACCCCATAGACTGTTTTTAGTCACTTTGCAGTTTTGCTCGATTAGTTGCTAGTGGCAGTGAAAACAGCATCACCTCTTTCATAAAGCAATATGATGATAGTGTTTCTCAAGAGTGTCACATGTTTCCATACCTTTTGACCCTGAAATCATACTTCTGTAAATCTGGCCCCAGGAAGTAATCTGAAATGTAGCAAATGTCCCCAAATATTTATCATGACATTATTTGTAATAGCAAAAAATTGAAACATCACCTAATGTCTTGTAAAGGAATCATTAAGTAAACTCTGGAATATCCACTTGTGGGAACATTAAGCAGCCATTAAAATATTTATTAGCAGTTTATAAGGAAATAGGAAAATGCTTACATAGAAATGGTAAATTTTAAAAATTAGTTTTCAAAATTATGTATTCAGTAGGACTATTTGAAATCTGAAAAATATTATATAAAATTATATAAAAGAGGTGAAGCAGAAATACACTAATACATTGTGTATACATACATAAATAAATACATAATAAATACATTGTGGTAGGACAATGGCTGGTTAATTTACTTCTTTTCTCTTTCAGTACTTCCAAAATGTTCTATAATAATAACGTATTCATTTTATAATATGGAAAAATATTTTTTAAAAAGTAAGCCTTTTTTTCTTTTGTAAGAAGAAACAGTGGTAAATAGAACAACTGTCCCTTATGTGAACTTCAGACCTGTTGTGGTGGATTTGTCTTGTATGTGGATTTATTGTGTTTATTAGCTTTTATTATGATTCTTTCTAGGTAGCTGTCTTTGTTCTAGGAAGAAAGGCATGGTTAGTTATTTCATGGTAGCTGGAATTAGGTCCACCTTTGCCAATTGATAGCTCCCCAAAACACGTTGCTTACTCATCTTAAATTGTTTAATGTTTTAAAAACAGTTGAGCCGGTTAGATCAAAGAATTCCCACCCTTAGAATCAGGGCCGCTGTCAAGACAGTTGCTGTTCAGGACCCTGAGGGATGCGAGAAGGAGGGCATGTGCATGGTTAACCTCCTTTGTATGGACATCCAAAACTAGGAGCCGTGAGTCTGCTGACTAAGAGTGGACTCTGCACTCCAACAGGCCTTGCTTCAAATTCAGGTTCACACTCACCAATGTGTCTTTGAATCAGCTCTTAACCCCTCTATGCCCTCTCTGGATTCCAAACCTATGTTTAAATCCTCCACTAAATGCTGTTAATGTCTGATACACTCCATGCTCCTTGGATACTGTGACTTGGGACCATCTGCTGAAGAAAACCTGTGCCACAACCAGCCTCGTCCTTTTCCTACACCCCACTTTACAGATGTCTTTAATTGGAAGGAAACTTTAGGCTTATCCCACAAAAGTCATGACACCACCTATGAAAGCCTAATTAAAGAGGCACTACCTTCGTACTTTGCTTTAATTCAAACCTACCTTCACCCCATGGATGGCCAAGGGTAAGGCTTGGCTTTCTGGTCCACCCGAGGTGGCAGCCTAGGATGAATAAGGAATACAGACAAAGCAACTGCAGAGGTAGAAAGAACAGACAACTCAGTTATTTAATTAACCCACAGAGTCTCTGGAAGGTAAAACATTTTCTTTGTAAAGCCCTGAGACCTCCTCTTGTTTCCAACCAGTAGGTCTTTATTTCCACCTCTCCTGTTCTTTCCACTCTTGGCCCTTCTGCAATGCATTGTTAGATGACTTGTTTGCACAGGATTTTTTTTCCCCCAAATTCTTGAGGCATTAGAAATTTTCTCCCTTATCAATTTTCCATGGACTTGCCCTCTGTTCCCTAATGGCACTGGATTGGTACACACCACAGACATGGCCTCAGAAACAAAAGGAAAAGCAAGAAGATAGAGATACACACAGCCAGCCTCCCTGGCTATTCCCAGTGTGTCCCATTGACAATGCTGTGCGGAAGGGAAATTGTTCTATCAGCGACTGTGTTAGATTCATGACCCCACCACAACCTTGAATTGGCCTTTAGTTGTCGCTGATGGGAACTGAAGAACAGAGCCTGTCGACATGATTGCTACTCTCCAATGAATCAGAACATACAGGGCGAGGAGCAGCACATTAAACCAGCAACAGAAATATATCACTGTACTTTTATATAGATGTATTGCTTTTGCCCAGGCATATAAATGATTGGGCCAGGCACTTATTTTTTTTTCAAGGACTATAAATTAAAAATAAGCTAAGGGTTTTTAAATTATGTTCTTTTAAAAAAAATCAGGATAGCTATTTTAAGGCAACAGTCAAATATTTAAAGATCATTTTATATGGATATTTCAACCACTGTCATTTGGGAGGAAAATCAGTCCTCGCCACCTGCACTCAGGTTACTTAATACATGAGCACTGATTTCTCATGTGCTGTCATTTGCTAATTGATCTTTGTAAAAAGTAAATGTTTCCCATATTTACTTCTCGGCTTCCTTATTGATAAAAGTATAGTTCACAAATTTAAGTTGTGATTTTTTTTTTTTAAATAGACAGCAAGCATACTCAACTAGCCTAGAACAAGGTACTCTAAGAGTCAAGGTGTTCAGAGAAAGCTAAGAGAGGGGATCAATAATTCTTAAATTTAGAGGTTTAGAGAGCCCCAGTGAGAATATGCTGAGGCCACTGGACACTCTCCCCAGAAGCACACAGGCATGCTTAAACTTATAAGCAAAATTCTTCATTCCACTTCTAGGACGCACAAACTCCCTAGAGCCAGGGCTGAAAGATCCCTTGCCTTTGAGTTCATCATGTAAAGCTATAAGGTCATGACCCCAGGATGATGATGATCAGCTCTGAAGCATGTCTCAAGTAGTTGGTCACTAACAATAGGTAAAGTGTGGATATTTGCAAATGATTTATTTTTTGGAAGTATGTATGGTTGAGGAGCTTCAAAGGCTCTCCTGTGACAGGATCATTCTCACCTCTCACTATGCCAATAAGACCTATGTGGTCTAAGCCCTGCCTACCTCTCTGAATCACCTCTTACAGCTTTTCTCCTCACCCTAAAAGCTCCAGCTACACAGCCTCCTTTCTAATTTTCAGCCCACTAAGTTCTTTCCTGCCTTGAGGCATTTTTGATGCTGGGTGATGTTCTAGGCACAGTTTGAACAAGGACTCAATAACTCTTTTTTGTGGATCTTACAATCTGTGGAGGGAAACAGATGATGGGTATCTGAATAAATCTACAAGTCTGATCATTTCAAATGTTATGAAGCAATTGAAATAGAATGATAATGGGATACAGAGTAATTGATAAGTGGCCAGATAATGCCTCTTTGGGGAGATGTTATCTGAGATTATATCTGAGATGAGAGAAATGTGAACTAGCTGTGGGTCAAAGGAAACATTTTACAGTAGCAAGTGCAAATGCCCTGAGGCTGTAAAGAACTTGGTGGTTTGGAAAGTCAGAAACAAAGCTACGTGGCATCTGATATGTTCTCTCCTGGAAAAGCTTAAATGATCTCTACTGCTGCCCGACTCATGGATATTCCATAAAGCATTTGTGGTAATTTCAAATTAAGTTCTATATTTCCCTGCAATAATTTTGAGTTTTGGTCAAAATCTGGATATGCCAATTGAAGTAATCCAAGACCTGGTTTGAGATGGAATAATATGAGGCCCAGAGAAGTTAAGGAATTTGCCTGAGATCACACAGCCAATTAACAAGTCAACTTAGTGAAAGAGACCAAAGAAAACCCTGGCTTCTGCATTTGCAGGGTGGTTATTCTTGCATCATAGCACTGCCTCATTGACTGGGGGGAAAAAGCTGGTTATGTAATGTGATGATATTTGGATGGTGATTGGGTCATGAGAATAGAGCCCTTATAAATGAAATTAGTGCCCTTATAGAAGAGACCCCTAAGAAAATCATTAGCCCTTCTTCCATGTGAGAACATAGCAAAAAGATAGCTGTCTATGAATCAAGGAAGTGGGCTTTCACCAGCTACCAAATCTACTAATTGTCCTGGCTTTCTCAGCCTCCAGAACCTATGAGAAATAAGGCTGAAATCAGATCAGCACTGATGGAATACTCATTTGAACTCACCAGTGCCCCCACTAATATCTTCTTGCAGGTTCAAAATCCAATCCAGGTTCCCACATTGTATTTAGATGTCATGTCTCCTTAGTCTCCTACATTCTGTGACAGTTTCTCAGGTTTTTTTTCTTATCTTTAATGACCTCAATACTTTTAAAGAGTCCTAACTAGTTATTTGTAGAATATTCTTCAACTTGAATTTGTCTGAGGTGTTCTCAGGCTAGTTTCATGCATTTTTCACATTTCTGCAAAAAGGTCACAGAATTTGTGATGTACCCTTCTCAGTGCATCATATGAGGAATTACATGATGTCAGTATATTTTATTACTGGTTTTGTTAATTTTGATCACTTAATAAGTATCTTTTGGAAAGCTATGTTGTACTATGCAAATCATCATACTTTCACCTACTAATTTTAGTATCATAATGATTCTTATCTATAAAAGTTATTACTGTTGGGGTGCCTAGGTGGGTCAGTCGGCTAAGCATCCAACTCTTGATTTTGGCTAAGGTCATGATCTCATAGTCATGAGATTGAGCCCCGCAACAGAGCTCAATCCACACTCAGAGTGGAGCCGGCTTGGGATTCTCTCTCTCTGCCCCTCCCCCCTTCATATTTGCTCTTCTTCAAACTACATAAAAACAAAATTATTACTGTTTTGTTTCCTAATATTATTCCACATTTATTTATTAGAAATCCACTGTAAGAAAGACTTGTCCCTTTGCTTCCATTTATTTATTTATTCAACTAATTTTATGTACGTGTGAACTAATAGTTATTTATTTTATTCGTGAGTTATCATTAATGATTTTGGTTTCTTAAACTGCCCCAGATTTGGCCAATCAGAGCCCCTTTAAGTTCATTCCTGTGTGCTTTTAACATGTCCCCGTCCTTTTTTTCAGTACTTCACTTTCTGGCATACAAGATATTCTAGAATCACCTTGTGCTTTCCTCTCTTCACCTCTGGCATCAAACATTTCTCAAAGAGAAACCAAGATATGGGCACAAGATATTCCCATTGGTACCAGGGAATCATTGTTTCTAAGCCCTCCCAAGTGATAGAGCTTGGAAATAAACAAAGTGTACTCACATATGCATGCAAAAATATCTTAATTTTTATATCTACCCATCTATCTATCACTGATTTCATGCCGATACCTATGATTCTAGTCAAACTTTATAGCATTAATTTTAGTATCCCCCCTTTTCTTATTTATAACCCCTTTCTCCAACAGTGAGCGACCTTTCACTATGTACATTTATTTATTTGTTCAAGCCTAGAATGTACATAAAGAGTTTCAGAATTTCTAGTACATGCCCTCTGAAAAAAAAAATAAACTTACCAACTGGAGTATAGTCTTTGTACATAATTACTTTTGTCTTTAGCTGAATCATATCCAAGTACTGCTCTTCAATGTTACTCATATTAGTTCTTTTCTTCTTTTCTCCTTTTGGAGTAGTTATATAATTAATTTGTCATACAGTTAGGTTCATTTTTATTGTTTGTATTCCATTGGGGATCTCCTCGTATCCTGTTTTTTTTATAAACTTCATAAATTTATTTTGGGAGTGTGCAAAATGTACCTAAGAGAGCTATATATTTTTTAAAAATACACTCAAAGAAGTGTCACTCTCTCTGATCCCTACTACCCTGTCCTGTTCTCCCATTCTTTCCATCCTGTTCACCCACCACCTCTCAGTAAATAATTCAATTAGTTTCTAGTGTTTCCTGTCTGTATATCTTTTGCACAAATGACTGATACCTATATATTTTCTTATATCTCCTTCTTTCTTACACAAGAGGTAACATGCTACAAATACCCTTTACACTTCGCTTTCTTTTTTTTTTTTTTTTCATTTAACAGCATATCCCAAAAATCACTCCAATTCTTTTTTTTTATAGTTACATAGCACTTCATTGAGTGACTATGCCACTTCCTTATGTATGCGGATTTTAATTCTTTCTAATATTTTGCAATTACAACTAATGCTGAAATGAATAAACTTGTGCAAATGTATTTACATATTGCTGGACATATATCTTCAATATACATTCCTAGAAGTGAAACTGCTGCATCAAAAAGTAATTGAATCTGTAGTTTTGTTAGACATTGCCAAATTATCCTCAAGAACGGACATGCCAGGGGCACCTGGGTGCCTCAGTTGATTAAGCGTCTGACTTTGGCTCAGGTCATGATCTTGCAGTTTGCAAGTTCAAGCCCCACATCAGGCTCTCTGCTTTCATCATGGAGCATGAAAGCCTCTGTCCCCCTCTCTTTCTGCCCCTCCTCCGCCTTCTTTCTCTCTCTCTCTCTCAAAAGTAAACATTTAAAAAATGGTCACGCAAATTTGCATTTTTATCAGCAATATATAAGAATGCTTGTTTCAGGGAGCCTACCTGGTTCAGTTTGTAGAGCATGTGACTCTTGATTTTGGGGTCGTGAGTTAGAGCCCCACATTGGAAAAAAAGGAATACTTGTTCCTCCATCATCTTGACAACAGAATGTGCTATCTACTGGTTAATTTTCACCAATATAATTGGTGAGAAAAAGCATATAGTTTGTTGGTTCAATTTGCATTTTGCTGATAATGGCTGGTGGGTTCGAATATTTTTTTTATATGTTTAAGAGCCATTTTATATTTTTTGTGTTCATTTTTTCTCATTTTTGTATCATACTTCTGGTCATTTATCTCTCAATTTTTAAGAGCATAAAGAACTTGAGTGGATTAGTCCTTTGTGGTATATATGATAAATATTTTTTCCCAGTTCATTCATTACTTTTGACCTTTTAAAAAGGTATTTCTGCCCTGCAAAATTTTTACTTAATTTTATGTAGTCAAATTTATCAACTTTTTTGCCTCTAAATTTTATTACGTATTTTTTTAAAATTTTTTTTTTCAACGTTTATTTATTTTTGGGACAGAGAGAGACAGAGCATGAACGGGGGAGGGGCAGAGAGAGAGGGAGACACAGAATCGGAAGCAGCCTCCAGGCTCTGAGCCATCAGCCCAGAGCCCGACGCGGGGCTCGAACTCACAGACCGCGAGATGGTGACCTGGCTGAAGTCGGACGCTTAACTGACTGCGCCACCCAGGCGCCCCTATTACGTATTTTTAAACATGTGCCTATTCTATACCTGAAAGACTTAGACACTACTTCAGTGCCAAGAAAAGTAAGAGCTTATTCTGGGATATCTTAAACCTGAGAGAGAGGAAGGAAGTAGAAAACTCAAGGTCTCTGCAGTCAGGTGGACTTTCTTCCCACCTCGTTCACATTTGTCTTTTAGCTGCAAGCACTCTGGCAAAGTATTTAACCTTGCAGAGCTCAGTTTTTCTATAAAATGGGATGGTAAAACCAACAGGGCGCTGCTGTAAGGATATGAAATGCTTATTTCAGTGCTTTGTACTAAGGAAGTATTTGTTGTTGTTGTTGTTGTTGTTCATATTACAACTAATTCTAAGTGATAATTTTATGACAGTCTCAAAAGATGTATCTGATATTTTGTTCCCAACATTATCTGACCAGGACTCTATCACTTCTATAAGAGCAAAGACTCTAAGAGATTTTCACCCAGTTACCTGCATGCTCATCAAAATTGTTCTCCTCTTTACTTTCTGAAATATTTTATTTTTTGAAATGCTACCATGTCTCTATTCTATAATGCATTCAGAAAAAAAAAAGTGAGGATGAAAGAGTTAATATCCATAGGACACACTGAACTGGCAGATAAGAGCATCAAAATGAGTTCCAGAAAGGATCCTAATTAACCCAATTTATTATCACCTTATCTCTGCAAAGCTCTTTCCTGCCCCCCAATCCAAGTTCAAAGTTTTGTGGGCTTTCCCAAAGGACACGTGTTCTGCAGAACCAGGAATCTTCAGCTGACACTGTTTATTGTCAGCACCACAAAGGTACTCATTGGAAGTCCTGTTGCCAAATGTGCTCTGGCCTTAACAGGCAATTCCTTTTCAGTTTCCCTGTGAAATGAAACAGATGCCCATAGGGAAGTCTGATGTCACCTTTGTTTTCAGTACCATTCAAAGCAAACACAACCAAGACTATTCCCCTAATCCTTTGGCAACTGCCTCTAAATTACTTGAACATGATGACGTTCCCATCTACCAATAAGTTAATTAGGTGGACGTGTGTCCTTATAGAGTACAGATGTCTTGCAGGGCAAAAAGAGAGAAAGAGAGAGCAAGAGACAGAGACGGAAGGAAAAAGAAAAAAATGTCAAAGGGCCCCATGGATGAGAATGGATTTTCTTCTACTTCAGTCATGTTTGTTTTTCCCATTGTCTTATTCCCAAATGGGTGATTTGGACATAGTCCTCCACCACCCTTTTATAATTCCTCAATGCCTCAGAACTCATGCAACTGAGAGAGGAAAAAGAGAATAGAAGAGACAAATAAAAGGCAACTAACTTTGATTGTACATCTACTACAATATGGGCACTACATTAGCTACTTAGAGATATATTTCAATGGTCCTTAGTCAAGGGGGTACAACCTTCAAGTGGCATTTGGAAAGTTTGTGTAGCCATTTTTTGTTGCCATAATAATTTAAGAATACTACTGACATTTATGGAGTAGTGTGGTAGAATGAAAAAAATAAACACTTGCCCAAGTTTTCTGGCACAGAGCCCCTAAAATGCTTGGAATCTCCTGAGCGATAAGAGTGTCTTGTCTTCTAATGAGATAGCTGTTAGGTAAGGAGTAGGGAAAGAGATGAGGAATGGGGGAGGCTATGGGGGCCCTAGATACCTTCAGGATGAGGGGTGGTCACCAGAAAGACCAGCCACGATGATATGGTTAAAACTTTCTGTGCCCCTCCCCTCCCCTCCCCACCTCTGGGGAGGAGAGAGGGGCTGGATAATGAGGTCAATCACCAAAGTCCAATGATTAAACTAATTATGTCTACATAATAAAACCTCCACAAAGAAAAGAAAGAAAAAAAAAAACAAAACACCTAAACAAATGGGGTTTAGAGAGCTTCCGAGTTGGTGAACATATTTCCATCCCCAAAGTGTGGCATGACCATAAAGGGCAGGGAAGCTCTGTGCCTCCCTCTACCCTAGACCTTGCCATGTGCATATCTTCCATTTGGCTATTCGTAAATTGTATCTTTTATAACAAATTTTTAATGGTAAGTATAGTACTTTCCTGAGTTCTGTGAGTCATTCCACCAAATTATTGAACCTGGGGTGGGGAGATGGTGGTGACTCCCCATCTGTAGTCGGTAGGGCAAAAGTGTGGGTGACTTGGGCATTCCATTTGAAGCTAGTGTCTGAAGTGGGGGAAGCCTTATGGGAATGAGCCCTTAAATGTGGGATCTGCCCTGACTCTAGATAGTTAACATCACAATTGAAAAGAACTGGATATCCAGTTGGTGTTGGGAGAATTGGTTGTTGGTACTGGAAAACAACAACAAAAGTGGGGACCAAAGATGAATCATGCTTGACATCCTTCAGTGCATGGAACAGTTCTGCAAAAGGAAGAATTGTGCCAGAGTCCACATGGCCTTCAAGGGGCTCACTAGTGCACACCTGTTTATAATTATCTGAGCCTAGAACCTGACTTCATTTGATTTACAGAGTATGTTGGCATATTTTTATATACATATAACTTTCCAGAATTGCAACTATTACGTAAACTGAGGGAAGACTGCATTTTATTTTGTGCTCCATGGTACTTGAGTTACTAATATAACACACTTGTATTGGTCTGCATTTGTACCTGACAGATATATGGTGAAAAATGTAGGTGTAAACACTGGGCCGCTTCATATTGTCTAGTGGAATTGTGCCTGAGTATTTATAAGTTATTTTATTATAAATTACTTTCCTTTTATATCTTCTTTATATCACATATGGGCATTTGGGACTTTTTATGTGTGCATATAGATTATGTTATTTATGAATTTTATTTCGGGATAGTAAAGGAGGCATTGCAAAATATTTGTAATAAAACTACCGCATTTGTTCTAGGAGGGTTGAGACTCACTGTATTATTTTATCAACTCCTTACAATGATTTTGAGAAGATCGCTTATTAGCTCCATTTTAGAGATGTAGGAATTGGAGATCAGAGTAGCTAAGTCTCTTGCCCAATGTCAGTCATGCCAGGATTCAGTTTCTTTCTAGGTCCAAAGGCCCAAATATAGCAGAAATAAAAGGACAATGGACAGAAGGATGAATTAAGGAAAGAAGATAGGGAAAGCAAAAAAGAGAGAGGCAAAAATATGGAGGAGAAAAAAATGAAAACTAATTTTCATTTCAATTGTTAAACTCAGATGACTAATCTAAATATATGTAAGAGGTTTTCACTGATATTGTTTGAAATCTGCTATACATAATATATACTAAAGATACTGAGGATACAAAAAATAATTTTTAAGTGCATGAAAAACTTGTTGTTAAGAAGGAATGCATTCACTTAAATAAACAAACAACATGGTCGAGGATGCGTTAAGTGGAAAAGGAGAGGGGCAGCATGATTTATTCATCTAAATGCACAGCCTAGTTTCAAGACAACCTTGCCCTTTCATGCCATAGACAAGGAATGAGAAGCTAAATGGTTATATGTTCAATGAAAACTTCATGTGGCGGGATGATAATTTTTTCCCTCCTAAGTAAAGCTTTTTCCTGTATCTGAGGTTGATCCTGGCTTTATAAGACACAACTTACTGCCAGTTTTACTTTTCTATAGCTGATGCTTAGGGGTATCCAGACTTTTACTGGAAAAAAAATACCACATCCCAAAAAAGCAAGGATCAGTCAAGTTGCCAGTAAATGTATCATGCTTGGTGCCATATCCAAAAGCCACAGTAACCACAGGGTAGATGAGTGGCCCACTTCCTGATCCTGTCTGCTGCCATCGGTTTTCTGGGACCGGTGTTAAGGGAACTGCTGTCTCTTTGGCCCCATGGGAGTTATTTACCTTTGAAGACTCACAGGCAGAGTCAGATTTCTGTGAAGCTAAGGAAACTTAAGATTCAGGACCTTCATTTGGGAGGGGGCACCAATATGTTTCACATGGTCACAAGCTTTAATAACATTCACTAAAGTAAGATATTGTAACTACAATTGGTTAAAGCCACTGTTTCTTTCCATTAGGGCAACCCCTCCCACCCACACCCTTTTGTGTCAAGACAGTGTTAGAGTGACAGTGTGTATTTTCAGTCCCAGCTAAGAACTTGGGATGGGAATATATTTAGTTTGGGTGTAGTGGGATATATGTTGGCGGTTCACATTTACTTTTCTTTTCTAGATCATTGTGTTTCTTTTCCTCTATTATCTGTCTATCTATCTATCTATCTATCTATCTATCTATTATTGACATATAACATATTAGTTTCAGGTTTACAACATAGTGATTCAATATATATTGTTACATGACTCATTTCTATACATGGTTAAGTATGGCTAACCGTACTGAGACAAAAATGGCTTCCAAGAATATTCTTTTCACTGATTATGCTGGCTAACCTTCATCACTGAGCATGTCATAAAGATAAAAGGCTGGGGTTTCATGGCACTTCCAAAGTCTCAGTACCTGGCATCAGATGTTTATAGGTAATGTGGAGAAGCAAGGCATGAAATGTTTAGAGCCAGAAGTTGGTCTGTGGAAAATTCTTCCAAATCCTAGAGGTCATATATAAAAGAAAATTACATAGGCTTTCTCAAATTTGACAATACTAAAAATTTATTGATGTTACCCATCACAACTGGAAACCAGCATGTTTGAAAAAAATACTTCTATCAAAAATAAAAGACACATTTTGAGATTAGAAGAAAGATTGAGTTATCTTTCTCTTCTTTTCCTTAGATAACATTACAAAATAATTGTCAAATAGAGTTATTCAGAATACTGATACAAAGGTGTGCCTGGGTGGCTCAGTTGGTTGAGGGTCTGACTCTTAATTTCAACTCAGATTGTGGTCCTAGAGTTGTGGGATTGAGCCCCACATCAGGGTCTGCACTGAGCATGGAGCCTGCTTGGGATTCTCTCTATCCCTCTGCCCCTCTCCTCCACTCATGTGTGCGCTCTCTCTCAAATAAGCAAACAAAATACGGATTTTGTAAGAACATTTATTTATTTATTTATTTTGAGAGAGAGAGAGAGCATAAGAGTGTACAATTTCAAGGAAGAGGCAGAGAGAGAGAGAGAGAGAGAGAGAGAGAGAGAATCCCAAACAGGCTCCGTGCTGTCAGCACAGAGCCTGATGCAGGGCTCAATCTCATGAACCATGAGATTATGACCTGAGCTACTAGATTATTCATTTATTATGAAAGGATGTAACTCAGGAACAGCCAGATGGAAGAGATGCCTAAGGCAAGGTATGAGGATGGGATATGGGGCTTCCATGCCTTTTCCAGGCTCTACTTCCTCCAAATTTCCACCAACCTGGAAGCTCTTTGAAACTCATCCTTTTGGGGTTTTATGGAGGCTTCTTTCTATACACACGATTGATGAAATCATTGGCCATTGGTTCAATTCAACTTCCAGCCCTTCTCCCCTCCCTGGAAGTCAAGGGAGGTAAGACTGATATTCTAACCCTGTAATCACGAGATAGGTTCTGGCAACCAGCCCCCTTCCTTAGATGCATTCCAAAAATTACCTCATAATATATAACAAGACACCTTTATTGTTCTCTTAACTTAGGAATTCCAAGAATTTTAGGCCCTCTGTGCAGGAAATGGGGATGAGACCAAATATGCCTTTCTTATTATAAATCACAATATCACAGTGGTGTTTTGGACAATTTAGTAATAAAATTGTTATGTTCTTTTTCTGGAATTTGTGAAGCATGGATTATTGTCAGCTTTTTTTTAATGTACAGTTGGTCGAAATTCATTTTCTTATTCAAAATAAATATTTATTTTTGTACCTAACTTTTCATGAGTAATTTTATATCATTTACCTTAAAGAGGGCCTTTCAAATTGTATAAGCTTCAGGTCTCATCCCCGCTCCTGAGGCCTGTGTTAGCTATTTTCAAAGTGTTAATATGCAAAGATGGCTCATTTCATACGGTACCAGAAAGCTAGAGCTTTAATTAATGGTGGGAGTTACAGAAGGAAAGATTTCGGGTCAATTTAAGAAAAGCATTTTATTATTCAGAGCCTTATAAAGCTGAAGACGGAAGCTATGAGGAGTAATGAGTTTCACGACAGCAGATGTATTTAAGTAAAAGCTGCACAATCATCTGGCAGTGGCCATCGTCCTGTGGGCCCACACTTGGAAGGCTGTTTGGGCATAATGAACTTTTAGGTATACTTTGATGCTGAGAGCTTCTGCTTCTTCTTGTTTGATATGCCTTTGGACCCCCTCCTTGCATCCCCAACAATGCTCTCACAGTAGAATCTTCGGGAAGGGTAGGTGGTGAAACAGGCGAGAGTAATGAGGGCAGAAAACAAGGAACACAACAATCTTTTTATGAAGAGGATCGGAAGGCTCGGAAGTGAGATTAATGCTGTGGCATGTTCAGCGGTTGAGAGGGAATCCACAGCAGACAGTTTCAAGAAACACCTTCTACAAGCTCCCTGAAGACCTAATCATGTCCTAAGGGAAAGGCCCAGCTTCTCACTAATGGTGGAGGCAG